>NC_064290.1:10971469-11018814 GCF_019186545.1 Solanum stenotomum | reverse complement strand
ATATATATATATATATATTAGTATGATATAATCTCATCAATTCAATCCTACAACGCTTACCACTAATCCCCATAAGCAATTATCGATAGCAGCAAGAACTTGCCCTCAATTTAATAAGCCGACACGACACCAAGTCTCAAATCCAATTCTATTCATGCCAATTACATAATAATAGCAATAATGACATGACTATCCATAATCATAGTACAAGATTTTGGTGTGGTGATGAATTACCTGCAGCAAAGTGCTGTCTTCGTGTTGTTGCCGCACCGTTCGTGGAGTAGCGGTTACTACTTGTGTTATGCAAAATAGTAATAAACCTTTCTAATGTAATTCAGTTTTACACATGGACTTGGCCCATTAACCACCAATTAAAATTAATTATTTAAAAATCACCCATCCACTAAATAATCGTAATTAACAAATAGCTCAAAAATTTCCAAACCAACTCCACCGATTTATCAAAATAATTGGCTCTATCAAAAGGGGTAAAAATGATAATTTATATGATAATTACCAAAAACGACTTTACGGGTCATGACATTATCCACCACTAAAAACCATGTTCGTCCTCGAACATAAAGAGGAAGAAGGAATAATAACCGATGTTTCCACAAGTCTAAGTTATGACCTACCAGTCAGGAGTTCTTACCAAACCACAGACTAACACATGATTCCATTATGAATCAAAACCCTCTAATTAAATTATGACACAACCACCAATATAAATCTTTTCTCACATAACTAAGATAACATTCTGAATCGATACCGGCTACAATCAGAAGTGAACTTTAACCAACAACCACACACTCATAATGTACAAACCATCACAGATCTTATCAAGATTTCCTTTTCACAACACAATCTTTTCACGAGCTTAAGTTATAAAAATCTTATCTAACTTATCTAACTCAAAGAAGAATAAGATCAAGTATTCACCCAGCAAGCGATCAACATACAGAACCTTTAACGGTACTCTTAGACAATTGTAACTTTCATAGCTCTTATATAAGTTCTCATAAGCAACAGTGTGTGCGTAGAACTACTAGTATACTTTCACTATCCAAAACAACACCAAATCTATCACAACTGAAATGACCAAGTGTGCCCAATGATCCTACCCTATCAAGAGGACAATAGAGGATCGGTACATCTGATCCACCACTAGGGATTTACCCATAGATGTAGAAATACACGTAGACATATGCAATGAATCATACTCCAGATCATGTCCGAAATTAAATAGATGGTCACATAAGAATGTACAGAACCAAGGTTAAATAACACAATATACTATTTTCATAGTGTCCATATCATTATTTCCATTCAGTTGACTCCATTTCTTTGATTTTCTAGCTACCCACAATCACCAGTCTGGCTCCCATTAGGATCGTACTCATATTTGATTTATCAGGCCTCACATACTCTTCACCTGACTCCACTGATGCCTACATCCCCAATAATAACAAACAACCTAACCACATCAACCACTTACATTACTCTCAAACTGTCATTAGTATGAAAGTCTTCTTAGCAAACACATTGTAGCCTCCAAAATTTTCAACTATGGCTCATTCCCTTTCCATTTAAGCATCCCATGATAGATATAAGTCCCACCCAAGGCTAATAACACTAATTCCAAATCTGATAGTACACACTCGTCGACATAAAGCTATTAAATCATACCCACACTCAAGTTCACGCAAACTTTCACATACCATATTTCAACTATCATTTCAAACTGTCACATACCTCATGCCAAACTCAGATAAATCCTTAGTCACTCCAATAATTCTATATACTATAAGCTCATAACATCTATTCACCGTTAAATGCGTATGTAAGACATCATAACATTTATATAGCCCCATCAATAGAGTAGTTTCAATCCCATCGAAGTCTTCCATAACTATGTAGAAGTATAGATCCAAACTATTGCACAAGTCACCTACCATAATTTTAACAATCTAACCCTACATCACAACACATAATCTTCCACACATCATTGTTCTTCACCCAAATCAAAACTCAATCTTTATAAAAGTCGTTGATAAGCCCTAATAAGTCTGTGTCGAATCAATTCACATCTCATAGTCATATCTGAACACAAAGGCAAAAATTCATACAACTTTCAATTTCGAACCAATGGTCTATATGAAAGGTCCTATTCCTTCATTTTTCTTAAATTCTTTCCATGGTGCAAAATTCTAAACATCTTGAACTCTTCAATACACTAGGCTCTTGTTCCTTTTGTTGACTCACTTACCAATCTTATCCTTTGACCAACAACCCATGACATTTCTGCCTTATCCTCTAAACCAAACCATTACGTGGAACCCCCCATTGGTATAACAATTAAAAGTAAGCAAACTTACTACTCAAATTATTCTTAAGTCCTTCCAAATGCTTCATACTTAGTGTGATCGATCATTTCTTACCTTACCAATCGATACCTTGACAAAACATACTACCACGAACATGGACTCATAATGGACTTGAATTTTGATTTCAATCGTGTAACAAAATCCCATTATCTACCAACATTAGCTCATACATTGAAGATTTTTATGAATTCATGTATCTTAGCTTATCATTGATTGCCTCTCTATCGACCTTATCATCACACCGTTTGTACACTCCTTTCTCAAGTCTTACCCAATAGTTTTTAACAAATCTGATGAACTCATGACACTATTACCATAACCAGAGAAAAACAGATGAAACCACGCGTCTCTGAACTCAATTCTCAACCCCTCTAAAGATACATCATTGGCCGTTACAATTAGAGTAAATATCATTGCTCTCTCCTCCTATAAGTTTCTATGCAACAATGTTACTCCCCAAATAGTAGCAACCCACAACCTTAGGTACTCATTAGTCTTCCTTACAATACAAAAAAAAAATTGTTTAACCAACAATCTTTATTATATAGTTGCATCGCAATCACAATCCATCACAAACTCTAATTCCATCATCCTTAGTTAGCTCTTGTCATCTCCACGAAGTCAACCTTTTCATCAATATGACACCTTAAACCCAGTTATACCAATCAAATTCAAAGGACTGACCCACTTTTATATGCACTTTTTACTAAAATTTCCAATTACCTTCACACAAGTATACTCTTTGAGACTTCCTTTACTCATAAGCTTGTCATTCTTGGTATCTATCCATTCCCTTGGACCTTAAGATGAAATCACAGGTCCTCATTTAGAATCCTCGAGATACACTTCACAACCTACACACATCAATATCGTACCAAAGATCCACCACTAAAAGCTTCCTTATAAATAATGTACCCATTCGTCCATAGTAACAAGCTAGTTGGTTTTTCAAATATAAATGCAACATAAAA
Source organism: Solanum stenotomum (assembly GCF_019186545.1). NCBI lineage: Eukaryota > Viridiplantae > Streptophyta > Magnoliopsida > Solanales > Solanaceae > Solanum > Solanum stenotomum. The sequence goes on along the minus strand of NC_064290.1, from coordinate 11,015,459 downwards.
TCTTATTAATTATATGAGCATGTGATACAACTGATAACTCTTTAAGTAGTTAGTATTCGCACTTGACAATCGACGTATCCGCTTCCATGTACCACTAGTACCACATCATGAAAGTCCGTTAGATCCACCACTAGAACACATCATACCTACTGAGAAGATTGTACCCAAATAGCCCACACATTTCTATCCATTGAATAACTACAATACATTACCAAATCTATTTTGTATATAGCCCAAGCCATATGTATTCTTCCGTAGGTCAGGTCAATATTATGAGTAACACACTTTATAACTCTGACCAAGTAAGCATCAATACTATTGTAGTAGTTGTATCATGGCCTTCTTTGATATACACACAATCTATAAAATCGTAGTAGAAATTCTAACCTCAATTGGTGCATCATTATTCTCATAATTTTCTAAGCAACCCATTCATGTTATGATAACTTTACTAATTGTAGTTACCAAATTTACATATCCATTATCTAGCCTCATTCCACTTCCAAGTGCTAAACCACTATAAATATTGTATATACCACACAAGCACTATTCACTTTACTAGGGTGACTAACCTTACACAACCCCTTAAAATTGTTGAACATTCTAAATCTAACTACCCATCCTTTTCATAAGTTTATTACTTTCATCTTAACATCAGATCTAACATTCAAACCATACACGACATCAACTACTCACATGAGGAACCACACACGAATAATCACTATAAGTAAGAGAGAATGGAATGGAGTGATAAAAATTAAAATCGGACCAAGTACGCACGATAGAGATTCAAGAAGTGAAGATTTTTCCTAATAGTCACTATAGCCTCTCGAAGATAAGTACAGACGTCTCCGTACTGATCCTCAAGATTCTACTTAGACTCGGCTTGTACACACGTGAGACCTATGAACCCGGGGCTCTGATACCATTTTGTCACATGTTACAAAACATATACTGTATTCCAATTCCTTATCTGCTAACATATTAATATATATATATATATATATTAGTATGATATAATCTCATCAATTCAATCCTACAACGCTTACCACTAATCCCCATAAGCAATTATCGATAGCAGCAAGAACTTGCCCTCAATTTAATAAGCCGACACGACACCAAGTCTCAAATCCAATTCTATTCATGCCAATTACATAATAATAGCAATAATGACATGACTATCCATAATCATAGTACAAGATTTTGGTGTGGTGATGAATTACCTGCAGCAAAGTGCTGTCTTCGTGTTGTTGCCGCACCGTTCGTGGAGTAGCGGTTACTACTTGTGTTATGCAAAATAGTAATAAACCTTTCTAATGTAATTCAGTTTTACACATGGACTTGGCCCATTAACCACCAATTAAAATTAATTATTTAAAAATCACCCATCCACTAAATAATCGTAATTAACAAATAGCTCAAAAATTTCCAAACCAACTCCACCGATTTATCAAAATAATTGGCTCTATCAAAAGGGGTAAAAATGATAATTTATATGATAATTACCAAAAACGACTTTACGGGTCATGACACTGATTGATCTTTATGCCAGTAGCCTGTCAATTCATGAGCAATTCAATACCAATTAGAATCATAACTTAACTAATTATTTTATTTTTTAACTATAATATTTAATTATTTATTACTGATTTTGATTTTTTTAGAAATCAGGATAGAATAGAAAGTTAGTAGGTCCGGTAAAATATGCTTGTTGGTAGTTTGATGCACCATACGTGTGTCTCCTTTGATATCAGTATTCAGTAATAATAGCATTTGTAATGACCTGTTCCAGTCGTTATGGAAAAGCCAATGGGGAAGGAACTTGAGCCAGAAAACTTCTGAGTAGTAACTTGGAAATTTCTAGCCTAGGCCAGACTTGGACGAAATCTGAGTCAAGTGGGGTCTAGGAAAATCTGGTAATGAATGGAGGATCCAATTGTGAATTTGATGTTAAGGATTATGTACGGCTTTACATAATCAAATTCGGGTGAGTAGAACTCCCGAAACTGATCTTGGCGTGAAAGGGTAGTTTTAGAACATCCCGATTTGAAGGTGTGTTGTGAAATGGGAGCTTGGAACTCAAATTCTGAGCTTCTGAATCGTTGCAGATCCTAGCAGAGTATCATGAATGAAGGCCTAAGTGATGCTCATCAGTGTCGGGACAGTGCCAAAAAAGGAATAGATAGGTGGTTCAGCATAGTTTTAAGTAGAAAAAAGAGTTTGTTAATTATATACCATATTTTGGTGGTTGAGTGACAAAGGAGAAAAGAGATAGCATCCCGACTGGCTAGCGATGAGGGGAAAAGAATAGCTTTTGTCTCTGTGCAAGCCGCTGGGGCAGGATTAATGCCGCCAGGGCGAGGCCGTTGTGGCGAGATAGGGTTCGTCGTGGTGGGCCAGTCATGAATTAAGATGGAGAAAAACCTCAATTTTGTTATTTTCTGCAAAACTTCGTTCTTAAGAGCTAAGGGACGACCCAGGTGATTCTTGAAAGTTTTCCACGATTTCTAGTGCTAAAGGTAAGGAAATTACTCCCCTAATCCATATTTCAATTCCTAGAACTTAGAATTTTTGGTAATTATCGTTGGGGGAAGGTTTTGACTTGAATTTAATAGTGGAAAAAGCCCTAGTTGAGTATTAGGATCTTGGGTTTGGCCCTGGAATGATAGTTTGATCATTATCCGGGTAAATTAGGCCTTGTTTATTGATCCTTGCGTTAATTACTTGTTTATAGACCAAGAACAAGTTGAAAGACTTCGGAAAGGGAAGGCTCAAGTGTCTAAGGAGTATTCAAGCTTGGTTTCGAGGTAGGCAATGGTTTGATTTCCTGTTGTATGATATATGCCAATTAATTGCTTCATTATATGCGTGCATGTATGTGAATAGAGAAATCTGAATCAAATATAATGAAATGATTATGTGTGAACAAGACATGCCATGAACCTGTTACTTGATTGTATAACTATGAATATTGTTCATTATGGGTGTGATTGTGGTTGTGCTGACTGGATCGGGTGTCATGTTTCGACAGATATATTTGATCGGGTGTCACATTCTGACACATATATTGGACCGGGTGTCATATCCCGACACATGTATAGCATGTTTCGACATACTAACAATTTGGGTGTGGGTTCCATGAGAGGATCACTTTTGATTATTACGTTCATGTTTTACTGTTATTGATATTGGGTAATTGTATGTTGCTCCTAAAATGATAACTGAACTGTGTATTATGTATATGTGTGCTTACTATGTTGTAATTGCTAGTATATATTGTGCTTACAGGAGTAGCCGCGTGATCCTACCAGTACACCGTGGTTTCGTGTACTGATAATGCACTTGCTCTTTCTGTGTTGAGTACAAGGAATTTTTCAGGCGGCTACTAACACACCTCAGTTAGGAGATTATTGACCACGACTGGATTCAAGGGTGAGCCGGTTCTTTCAGGCTGCCATGGATCCTTCACTTTTTTAGTTCTTTCTTTTCAGACTTAGACTACATGTTTAGACTTTTACTTATGTTTAGTTTTTGGAGTGGCACCCATCTTTCTTAGACTTGTTGATTGGTAGAATTTTGGTAAAATGACTTTCAATTCTAGGGGTTGAATTTTTGCAATATTTGTTTTGTTAAACCCTTAGAGTTTATGGGAACTCCATATTTTATTTAGTCATTTAAACTTGTTTCTGCATCTTTAAATGTTTAGTTTTTTGTTCATTGCTTAGTTGGGTTGTAGTAATGGTTCTGCCATCGGAGGGTTTGTGTGGGTGCCAATCGCGACGGTCTGGGTCGTGACAAAGTTGGTATCAGATCCCTAGGTTCGATGATCTCCTTGTACCAAAATGATTCTAGTAGAGTCTTACGGAACGGTACTGAGACGTCTGTATTTTTCTTCCAGAGGCTACCGGACTTTAGGAAATCTCTCTATTTTCTTCTTCTTTCGTGCTATGACTTGATTCCAATTGGTATTTGGTGATCCAAATTGGTATCTAATCTCCTTCACTCTTCTGTCTGTAGATGGTTAACACATAATACAATGGCGTCAGGCCCGTAGCTCCCATCAATGATTTAGTAGAGGAGTCTGCAGCCAGAGGCTATGGTCAAGGCAAGGGTAGGGGAAGATGAATGGGGAGAGGCCGAGGAAGAATGGCACCCGCCAGGGGTGGAGTCCCAGCTGAGAATGTTCCTAGAGAAGAGGACCCTCTTGCACCCCAAGAAGAGTTAAAAGAGAATGTGGAAATCGAAAACGATGAGGATGTTAGACCAAAAGAGGATGCACAAGTTGGGAATATCGGCATTCCTCCTTTAGACCCAATGTTAGCTCAGCATATCATGGACTTTTTGAAGGGGTCGGCCCCAGAGTCCTTCCCACAGTGCAAGCAGCTTAACCACCCAATGTTAGCTCAGCAGATCATGACCATTTTGAAGGGGTTGGTCGGCCCCGGAGTCCTTCCTATAGTGCAATCGGCTCAACCACCGGCCAACCTCCCCATTGATGCTATTGTTCCCAAGGTGGATGGAGCACCAGGCACTGATGCCATCTTCCGTCCCCTATTAGGTCATGTGATGACTGGTACTGAGCATGAGATGTTGACTACGTTTCTGAAATTGAAGTCACTTGTGTTCCATGGTTCTGAGAGTAATGATGTCTATGAGTTCATTTTGGATTGCTATGAGAGGCTTCACAAGTTGGGAATTATACATCAGCATGGAGTAGAGTTCGTGACCTTTCAGCTTCAAGATGAGGCTAAGTAGTGGTAGAGGGCCTATGTGGAATGCAGATCGCTAATCTTTCCCCAACTCACTTGGATGCAGTTCCATGCTCTGTTCTTGGAAGTATATACCCCGGACATTCAGGGATCGCAAGAAAGATAAGTTTATGGCTTTGGAGCAGGGTGGTATGACTGTAGTTGCCTATGAGGCGAAGTTCCATGCCTTGTCCAGATAAGCTACCAGTTGGTAACTTCAGAGGAGGAGAGGATTCATCTATTCGTCAAAGGATTGAATCCCAGGTTACAAGTATTGTCTGTTCACATGACCTCTGCAGGTAAAAGTTTTAATGAGGTGACAGACTTCATGAAAAAAGTGAAAGCAGTTCGATGTGATGGGCAGGCCAAGGCTTTGGCTAAGAAGCCCAAGAGCGCATGTAATTTTCATGGTTCTTACTCCAGAGGTTCAGGTTGGCCGACACTTGCGGCCCGGCCAATTCATTTAGCCATGCCCGCTTCTACAGTTGGTTACTCGGGAATTCCACAGTAGAATTCCATTTGGGATAGTCAGGGATCCGGACCTGCATCGGGCAACAGGTTGTCTTTTGCCCGCAGTTGTTACAAGTGGAGAACCTGGGCACATGAGGAGAGATTGTCCCCATCCACATATGTCTGACCCCATGAGCATCAGACCAAAAGCAGATATGTCTGAACCCGTGCAGCAGCAGACCAAAGCAGTGGTACCAGTGGACAGCGGTAGTAATGGTAGAGGACGTCCACAAGGTGGGAGAGGAGGAAATCAGCGAGGTCGTTGAGGCAGGGGAAATGGTAATGCAGGTAGAGGAGCAGTGTAGCCAGGCAAAAATGTTGCCTATCCTAATGATAGGTCTCAGTGTTATGCCTTTACAGGCAAGACCGAGGCTGAGGTGTCTGATGCAGCGATCACAAGTACTATTCTTATTTGTGACCGAATGACTACTGTTTTATTTATCTGGGTTCTAATTATTCATATGTGTCAGTTCAGTTTGCCTTGGGATTTGATGCGGTTTGTGATGTACTTGATGCCCTCATCCATGTTTATACCCAGTTGGAGAGTCTATCATAGTCACCCATGTGTATCGTGCTTGTCCTATTTTGTTTATGGGTTTTCAGACCTGGGCTGACTTGGTTATTCTGGATATGACTTACTTTGATATAATCTTAGACATGACTTGGTTGTTCCCCTATTATGCTTTGTTTAATTGTAATGCTAAGTCTGTGATTCTAGAAATTCGGGGTAGGGAAAAGTTAGAGTGGGAAAGTGTGTACAAGCCTAAGCCAGCTAAGGTCATATCTTTCGTTCGGGATAGAAAATTGGTAGGGCAAGGGTGTTTGGCATATTTGGCTCATATTTGGGATGTAGTGTCTGAATTCAAGGAAGTGTTTCCTACTGATTTGTCTGGTATGCCTCCGGATAAGGATAAATATTTCTCCATTAACTTGGAACCGAGCACTCGCCCCATCTTCATTCCTTTTTATTGCATGGCTCTGGCAGAATTAAGAGAGCTTAAAGCTCAAATCCAAGAGCTTCTTGATAAAAGTTTCATCTGTCCTAGTGCTTCCCCGTGGGGTGCTCCTGTCTTGTTTGTTAAGAAGAAAGATGGTAGTATGAGGATATGCATAGACTATCGGTAGTTAAATAGGGTCACCATTCGAAATAAGTATTTGTTGCCTCGAATAAATGATGTTTTTGACTAGTTGCAGGGTGTATCAAATTTCTCTAAGATTGACCTAAGGTCTGGTTACCATCAATTAAAGATTAGGCCTGAGGATGTACCCAAAACGACATTCAGGACCCGTTATGGACACTATGAGTTCTTAGTGATGTCGTTTGGGTTGACCAATTGCCCCCCGCAGCCTTCGTGAGTTTGACGAACAGTGTGTTCAAACCATTTCTTTTCATATCATCTTTATTGATGACATCTTGATTTATTCGAAGATTAAGGAAGAGCATGCCAACCATCTTCGTATCATTTTGGGTGTCCTTGGAATACAGAAATTGTATGTAAAATTTTCCAAGTATGAGTTCTGGTTGACTTAAGTTGCCTTTTTGGGGCATGTGGTTTCAAATGAAGGGGTAATGATAGATCCCCAAAAGATCGAAGTAGTCGAGAATTGGGTCCGACCTAGCTCTGTGACTGAAGTTAGGATTTTTGTGGGGCTCGTGAGCTACTATCGTCGATTTGTGAAAAATATTGCTTCTATCGCCATGCATTTGACAAGGCTTACTAAAATTAGGTACCTTTTGAGTGGACTGGCAAATGTGAAGAGAAATTCCAGAAACTCAAGACTTTTCTGACCACAACACTTATTCTGACATTGCCGGTGGAAGGTAAAGATTTCATTGTTTATTATGATGCTTCACATTCGGGCTTGGGTGATGTGTTGATGCAGGAATGACTATAAATGCAACGGAAAGAGAGATAAATAGAAACATTCATCTATTGACTGTTTGTAGATATCCCTGGCTTATTAATGTGCCCAAGTCCTGACCTCATATTATTCAATTCTTGGAATCATTTACCCATATTATTTCTTGCAAAGTTATTACATGGAGATGCCTTATTGCAAGAAGTTATAAATGCAGCACTAATGGTTCTAGTAAATACATAGTCAATGCAGTTCAAAGGCTTTTTGTGTAAGAGATAGCCAAGGAAGTTTGGTTTTTGCTGAAGCTGAAAGAATTGATTTTTGTGATGCTTTAGAAGCTGAAGTTACAACATTCAAGGATGGATTAAATCACTGTGTACAAAATAATCTACTGCCTCTTGTGATGGAAATAGATTCATTGATTATCAGAAGGATATTAGATGGCGATTGGGAAATTCCATGGAATATTTCAGTGCATATTAGATATGTTCAAGAGATATTAAAAGAGAAGGAGGTGGTGGTTGCACACATCTTCAGGAATGGAAATACACTAGCAAATTTTTTAGCTAACGGTGTGTATGGTTTTGCAGGTACAAAAATCCAATTTTCCTCAAATGAAGAGTTACCAATTCAAACGAGAACAATATTACAAGATGACAAGCAAGGCAAACCAAATCTTAGAACAAAGATCTATCAACACCTAAATCATGAATCAAGGTAATCGATTCATATGAACAGAACAACAATTAATCCACAGAAGGGTTACATGACAGAAAATGGAATGATCAATCTCAGGAAAGTGTAATAGACGGAACTAAAAATGCTTATAAACCAATATTGGAAAATACATGGGACAACCTTAAATTTGATGCAGTGGTATTAGTTCCCCAGAGCTCAACCTGCACGATTTAAGGATGGATCAGTGTATTTCTTCTGATTAAGGTTGACTCAGATATCAATAGAAGGATTGGTCCTTACCTTGAAGTAAGAAGACGACAATAATGTTGAACTGAAGAAGTCTTCAGCGAGTTTGAATTCATGGTACTCGTGAGATCTTTGAACAAACAAATGAATACCACTCAAGTTCAATGCAATTCCGCCATGTTTGCTTCAAAGAGTGACGAATTTTAGAGCTCCAATGGAAGACCTTCGACGCTATGGAAGGATGCAATTCCGACAACCCATGTACTGTTTTCACTATTTTGTTTCAATAAATGGGCTTTGCCCAGATAAATCTTTAAAAAAGTACACGAAACCAAGGTGTACTAGTAGGATCACGCGGCTACTCCCGTAAGCACAATATATACAAGTAATTACAACATAGTAAGAACACATATACAAAATACACAGTTCAATTATCATTTTAGGAACAACATGCAATTACCCAATATCAATAAACGTTAAACATGAATGTAATAATCAAAAGTGTTCCTCTCATGGAACCCACGCCCAAACTGTTAGTGTTTCAGAATATGACACTCGATCCAGTATACATGAGTCGGAACGTGACACCCGATCTAATATATGTGTCGGAACGTGACACCTGATCCAATATATGTGTCGGAATGTGACACACGATCAAGTCAGCACAACCACAGTCACAATCACACCTATAATGAACAGTACTCATAGTCATACAATCAAGTAACATGTTCATGGTATGTATTGTTCACACATAATCATTTCAATAGATTTGATTCACATTTCCCTATTCACATACATGAACGCATACAATGAAACAATTAACTGACATATATCACACAACAGGAAATCAAACCATCACCTACCTCGAAACCAAACCTGAATACTCCTAAGACACTTGAGCCTTCCCTTTCTGAAGTCTTTCACCTTGTTCTTGGTCTATAAACAGGTAATTAACGCAAGGATCAATAAACAAGGCCTAATTTACTCGGATAATAATCAAAATATCAATCAAAGGCCAAACCCAAGATCCTAATACTCAACTAGGGCTTTTCCCACCATCAACTTCAGGCCAAAACCCTCACCCAACGATAATTACCCAAGATTCTAAATTCTAGGAATCGAAATACGGATTAGGGGAGTAATTTCTTTACCTTTAGCGCTGGAAATCATGAAAAACTTTCAAGAATCATCCTGGGTCGTCCCTTAGCTCTTAAGAGTAAAGTTTTGCAGAAAATAACGAAATTGGGGTTTTTTCTTTTCTTAATTCGCGACTGGCCCGCCACAGTGGCCCCTCCCTGGCTGCATTACTCCCACCCTAACGGCTTGTACTGAGAAAGAAGCTCGGAATTTGAGTTCCAAGCTCCCATTTCCCAACACAACTTCAAACCGGGATGTGCTAAAACTACACTTTCATGCTAAGATCAGTTTCAGGAGTTCTACTTGCATGAATTCGATTTCGTAAAGCCGTACAGACTCCTTAACGTCTTGGATATCCACTCATGTGATCAAATTCATAATTAGATTCCCCATTCATTACCAGATTTCCCTAGACCTCACTTGGCTCAAATTTTGTCTAAGTCTGGCATAGGTTAGAAATTTCCAAGTTACTACTCAAAAGTATTCTGGCCCAAATTCCTTCTCCATTGGCTTTTCCATAACCACATGAACAGGCTGTTACAATAGATACCAATTTACCCATCACGCGTTCCCGAGTGACAAACTAGGAAAAATGGGCTAAGGTAATAGTAGAGTAGTACCTTAATCGTCAAATAACTTAGGATACTTGTCTTGCATGTCCCTCTCAGTTTCCAAGTAGCTTCCTCAATCGGACGATGCTTCCATTAAACTTTCACAGACTCTATCTCTTTGGTCCTCAGCTTTCGGACATCGCGATCAAGAATTGGAACCAGTTCCTCCTTATAGTAAAGGTCTTTGTGTAACAAAACTAAGTCCGATTTTATGATGTAGTCTCCGTCCCCATGATACTTCTTCAACATGGACACATGAAACACTGGATGGACTTCAGATAGGCTAGTCGGTAAAGCAAACATATAAGGCACTGACCCTACACAGTCAAGAATCTAAAATGGCCCAATGTATCGAGGACTAAGCTTGCCCTTCTTGCCGAACCTCATCACCCCTTTCATGGGTAACACCTTTAGAAGAACTTGCTCACCAGCCGAAAATGTCATGTCCCTTACCTTACGGTTTGCATACTTATTCCATGGACTCTGGGCTGCTAGAAGCTTAGCTTGGATACTTCTCACCTTATCCTGAGCATCTTTCACTAAATCAACCCCCAAAGGTTTCACATCTCCAGCCTCAAACCACCATAGGGGTAATCTACATCTCTTCCCATAAAGTGCCTCGAACAGTGACATGTCAATGATGGAGTGGTAACTGTTATTATAGGAGAACTCACACAACAATATGAATTTATCCCAATGCTCTCCAAAGTCAATCACACATGCCCTCAACATGCCCTCTAACATTTGAATAGTTCTCTCTAACTGCCCATCCATCTGTGGATGGAAAGCTGTGCTAAAAGTGAGTTGAGTGCCCAACTCCTTATGCAATTTTCCCCAAAACTTGGATGTGAATTGCGTACCATGGTCCGAGATGATGGAAAGGGGCACCCCATGCAGCCTCACTATCTCTTTCACATAAACCTTAGCCAACTGCTGAGCATTATATTCTACTCTGACTGGAATGAAGTGGGCGGACTTAGTCAGTCTGTCAACCACCACCCAAATGGAGTCAAACTTTCCCAAGGTCTTAGGAAGACTAACAATGAAATCCATAGCTATCCTTTCCCACTTCTATTCCGGGATTAGCATTCGCTGAAGTAAACCTGTAGGCCTTTGGTGCTCTTACTTTACTTGCTGACAGTTTTGGCACTTAGCCACAAATTCCTCTATGTCTTTCTTCATGCCAGACCACCAATAAAGCCGTTTCAAATCTCGATACATCTTGGTCACACCCAGATGAATGAAATATTACGAACCATGGGATTCTGACAACATCTTCTGAATCAAGTCATCCACCCGGGGAACACAAATTCTTCCCTTAAAACTGAGCACACCTCCCGCATCAAGAACCACATCTTGTGCCTTACCAGATATTGTCTTCTTTCTCAGCTCATTCAAACTCTCATCCTCAAACTTCTTGGCCTTGATCTCCTCAATGAAAGTGGGCCTAATCTCAATGCTAGCTAACACCCTACCTTTCTCTGAGATGCTCAACTACATGAACTTAGACTCCAAAGTCTGAATCTCCTTGACCAAAGGTTGCTTGGGCAAACCCAAGCAATATAAACTACCCATACTTACCGTCTTCCGTCTTAGTGCATCCGCCACCACATTCGCCTTACCCGGATGATACTAGATGGTAACATCATAATCCTTGAGTAACTCCATCCACATTCTCTGCCTCAAATTCAGGTCCTTCTGAGTGAATACATGATGTACACTACGATGATCAATAAACACCTCACACTTGACATCATGAAGGTAATGCCGCCAGATCTTGAGAGCAAACACTATCACTGCCAACTCCAAGTCATATGTCAGGTAATTTCTCTCATGCACCTTAAGATGTCGCGATGCATAAGCTATGAAATTTCTTTCTTCCTCCATGCTTTATAATATTACTTTTTTCCAAATTTTTCATATGATGAATATAGGTTTCGTGTACTGATACTGCACTTGCTCTTTCTTTGTTGAGTACAGGGCATCTTCAGGCTGCTATTGACAGACCTCAGTTAGGATATTATTGACCGCGACCGCATTCAAGGGTGAGCCAGTTCTTTCAGGCTGCCATGGATCCGTCACTTGTTTAATTCTTTATTTTCAGACTTAAACTATATGTTTAGACTTTTACTTATGTCTAGTTTTCGGGGTTGCACCCCTATTTCTTAGACTTGTTGATTGGTAGAGTTTTGGTACAATGACTTTCAGTTCTAGGGATTGAATTTTCGCAATAGTTATTTTGTTAGACCCTCAGAGTTTATGGGACCTCCGTATTTTATTTAGTCATTTAAACTTGCTTCTGTATCTTTAAATGCTTAGTTTTATGTTCATTGCTTAGTTGGGTTGTAGTAATGGTTCTCCCACCGGAGGGTTAGTGTGGGTGCCAATTGCGACGGTTTGAGTCGTGACAATATTATTCATATAGTTTCTTATCCTATGATTTATGTTTGAATGTTATTTTTATGCTTTGATTATCACGTTATTTGGCTATTGTTACTAGTATTTGTTTATTGAATGTTATGTAATGTTTTTCCAATTGTTTGTTATGTCCTATATATTTTTAGACTATTTTTATATGTGTTATTTGAGTCCGGAGTATTTTTAAATTTTTGTGTACCTTGACTAGATAAAAATAATGTATGTGTATACTCTATTGTTCTCGAATTCAATATGTGAGATTACAATGGGTATATTGTTATAGTTGGAATCTTTTTTAAAAAATAGGAGTTACCTGGCAAGGACAGCCTTGGTTGTTGGGGCAATAGGTTTGATCAATGATGATTGGATTGCCAACATTCTTCATCATAATATTTTGATAATTAATATTTGTGACAAAACCAGTGCTAGCACTTGTCCAAGACTTTATCCTTAATCCATTATCAGATCCAATAAACACTGAAATAATTAATGTTACATTTTGTACACCATCTTCATTATAATATCTAGCTAGACTTCCAATGCTGCAATGAACAAATCATGCACAATAATATTAGGAATTCAAAAGATATAAAACCTAATGAGTGGCTTGTCACGTGTTTGCGTACCTAATCCTGCATCAATAAAATTGATGAAGCAGCCCAACAAAAAGAACTTGAATACATGTGACAAAGTATTGTATGTCAAATGGCAAAATAAAACATAGTCGTACATATCAAGATCAGTACAAACTTCCATAATTATTCATAATTTCACGGAGGAAATCTTGTAAACTCATGGGAGTAAGAATCTTCATGTGAAATATGATGTTTTTATGGAGGGTACTTGGGGTTTCATAAAGAATCAAGAATAATTCAAGAACATAGAGTTTCTTTCAAATCCCAACTCATTCATGGCAGATACTATGAAAACATGAAAATATAATTCGTGGGGAAAAACAAGATGACCCAGACATGGCGACAACCTTACATACCTTAAACACTCTAGATTATTGAGAAAGGTATGATCTTTGGAGGAAAAGATATCAAAAAATTTTCTTGAACCCTACAGGTGAATTTTCTTGAAAACCTATAGATTTCATGAGTAGAAGGTGTCAATTGGTGATAAGATAAATAAATCATCAATATTTTATGGTCAAATCTTATCTTGGATGAAAGATGAACCTTGGAGGGAGTGAGTTAATTTCTTGAGAACTTCTCTTTCTAGGATAAATTTTTTAACTTGGGAGGTGAACCACGTCTTTAGGGGTTATTATAACTTTTCTAATGTGCACTATCATACAGAATACATCTTAAACGCTTAGTTAGCGCATATCAAGGCAGTAGCCATTGTCTTTGGGTGCGCTATCACAAAGTTGGCAGCTTGGGCAGTTAGGTGCAGCAAGACAGTCTCTAGTAAAATAGTCATAACTTTGTGTAAAAATATCCTATTGAAGAATAATTTATCGCTTTGAAAACTAGAATCAAATATATTTAATTTAATATGTTATGGGACACATAACTTTTTAATTTTAAGAGATATACTTGTTTGAAATCTAGTCAAGTTTCTCTCATTCGAAAAACTTCATTGATAGAAAAGCTTTCAACCCAGAGAACAGTTTCTTCTTGGGACCTAAAACTGGGAATCAATTTTAAGGTTAGGTAATTCTTAATGTAACGTAAACCACATTTTGGTTTATGGATTGAATCACAAAATTCTTCAGCTATTGTACATATTATGATTAGAATTTATTAGATTATAAAAGGCTATAAGTCTGTCACTCCCTGNGATATAACAATATTGAAATAGTGTTGCGTTCCTTCAATATAATGATTGCTTGTTGCACTTCTTAAGATTTTGAAGAAGACACTCAAAAGCAAATTTTGTTCTTTTTTAACTTGTAAGCAACAATAAATCATTTTTTTAGGAGAGAGTTCAATATTGAGAATAAAAATAAGAAAATAGAGAAGAAAAAAGATGAGTATAAGGTAAATAATGGAAAAGGGTCAAAATTGCCCCTGAACTATGTGAAATAGACCAGTTATACCTTTTGTTACATTTTGGAATAAAAAATGCCCCTGCTGTTATTCTAAGAGACCACAAATGCCCTTAAGAGTTAACACCCCAAATTATTAGTGACGTGGCAAGCCACATGGGACTAATCCCTCCACCTAAGCGTTGTCAACTAAGATTCACTACAAAAGAACTTGACCTTTAGCGGCGACAACAGTCGCCACAAAGGCCCATAAAATCGTCACTAAAAGTTTTTAACATTAAATTCTAATTTTGTGTTTTTTTCTTCATTGTTTTTAAAAAATCAAAAATGATATCGATTAAGTAGGAGTTTTAAGACACTGTAAGTTTTATTTTTATGTCATATGTAAATGTATAAAATGTACAATGATGCATTATATAGTAGGAGATTTGAATCGCGAAGTAATTTTGATGATTTTTCGTAATAATATTGGATGTTTTTAATATTGATATTGCAAGTTATTTATTTTAGAAAATTAGGTTGCAATCAAAAATTAATTATCATATTTTTTTTGTTGAAAAAATAGGTTTTACTAGCGAATGGTTGTTGGAGCCTTAGTCGCCGCTAATAATCACTCATAACATTTAGTGGCAATATTTTGGGATTTTGTGGCGACCACTAAATGTCAAGTTCTTTTGTAGTGAATCTTAGTTGACAATGCTTAGGTGGAGGGATTAGTCCCATGTGGCTTGCCACGTCACTAATAATTTGGGGTGTTAACTCTTGAGGGCATTTGTGATCCCTTAGGATAATAACAGGGACATTTTTTATCCCAAAATGTAACGAAGGGTATAAGTGGTCTATTTCACATAGTTCAGGGGCAATTTGACCCTTTTCCGGGTAAATAATAATATAAGGTCAAATTTTTAGGAGATAAATAAGGAAACACAATTTCCTACTTAAGGAAATTAGTTTCAAAAAATGTTTCATTCCCTTAAAAAAGTAGGGAAAACTAATCGTTATTTTATTTTTTTTATACTTCTTACATTTTTTTTTAAATTTTAAAATACATATAATTTTAAGTAATATGTATAAGTATTTTTAAAAAAAAATTGGGGCCGCCTAAAAATATGGGGACCCAAGCGATGGCCTTAGTGGCCTAGTGGTTAAGACGACCTTGCCTATTCCCCCCCCCCCCCCCACCTCCTATAATAGTTTATTTTAAATACATATACGTGCCCAACTGGACCATTGCATGAATACACGAGGGACAGGCGCGTAGGGCACACATATTTTTTTTTTGAGCCAATCAATAATTGCCACGTATCAATTCAGTCATTAATCTATACCCATTTCTTTTTACCGATTTATAGTTCTAATTTATAATTCATTTTACCCACTTCCTCTTTCACTCAAACACATATATGAACGATCACCATTGTAGGGCTTAAGAGGTAAGCTTTAGCTTAAACAAATTATTTTCTTTAAAACATTTTTTTTTTGTCTTGTTTGTTCGATTGTTAATTAGGGCTTCTAATTTCTTTTCTCTGATTTCTAATTTTTTTTTGTTAGGGTTATCCATGAAAGATGTAAAATTGGATTTGAACAACATTTGTTTTGATAAAGA
Organism: Solanum stenotomum; assembly: GCF_019186545.1. Taxonomy (NCBI): domain Eukaryota; kingdom Viridiplantae; phylum Streptophyta; class Magnoliopsida; order Solanales; family Solanaceae; genus Solanum; species Solanum stenotomum. Next base: position 10,999,652 of record NC_064290.1, on the reverse strand, counting down.
TGATCCAAAGTTGAATGAGGAAGTGCGATGCTTTCATGATTTGTTGCTCCCTTTGAAAACTTCTTGGTCTGATAATAATTCGGGTAGAAGATTTTGGTCTTGCCCATACTATGGATCACAAAAGTGTAAATAATTTCGTTGGAGGGATGATACAGTTAATGAACGATCTAAGTTCATCATTCATAGGTTGGTGAAGAAAATGAAGGACATGAATGAACCATTAGTTGCAAATGTAAATAAAATGAAAAAGATGAAAGAAATCATAGGCTATAACGATAGAGAAATTATGGAGATGGAAGATCAACCTGTCTTTACCCAGTTGGAAAAACAATGTAGTGTGAAAGAGATGAAATGAGTGTTTTCAGACTGTGAAGAGGTAGAGAAACTGATTGAGGTGACGAAGAAAGGGAGTAGCTAATGTAGCCTCACTAGAATTTTCATGTTGTGTCTCTTGATCATGTATGTTGCTGATTGGATCAAAATAGGTAGTTGATGTTGTTGTTTGGATCATTATAGGTAGTTGAAGCATTTCCTTAGTCGTAGGTTGTTGCTTGAATCAAAATAGGTAGTTGAAGCATTTCCTTTGGTTGATGTAAGTTTGAAAGTGTTTATGTTTGCTAGTATGTATGGTAAAGTCAACGAACTTGATTTTGTGTTGGATGCAATATCCTTGTTTCTATGAATGTTTATCATGTATGTTGCTAATTTGAAACTATTTATGTTTAGTGTAAAATGCATATACAAAGTACAATAGAAAGCACAATTGGATAACACGAGTTGTTAGCACAAATAGTTAATATAAACAATGAACATAAATGCATATACACAGTACAATAGAAAGCACAATTGGATTAACATAAGCAAATGTAACATACATTAGTTGGTTTATACAAAATCAGTGAATCAAGTTAATATAGATATTCAATTGGACCATCACAACTTCAAAACCTACAAACTTGTAAACAAGATTACATTGTTTGGCGAAATAACTTGTCCATTAACAATGTTACATCATCTTTGATCTAAAAAACTATCAACATGTTAACACTACTTCTATTGTTCCTTGGATTGTGAAGAAGCCTTTTTCTATATTTTGTTTACTCTCATCTCATCCCTCATCACTTTCAGTTGATTTGATGTCATTGCTTTTTTTGCCTTCCACTTTACACCAGTTCCAAGCTCCCCAGTAAAATCAGCAGACTTGATAGGCTATTTAGAACCAGTATGTAGTATCCTAGTACTTGGGAGTCCTGGCTGTAATATGTAAGGACAAAGTGAAGACATAAACATTAAAGTTAATACAAAAGTAGCAGAGGTTTTAGGACTTACATTGTATTTTGTCAAGTCATTTTCAACAACAGAAACTTCTATTCCAACTGTACTTTCTAGTAGGTACTACATTAGATTGAGAATGAACAGGTGAAACATGTGAATTTGGTAGAGCATTTGTAGTGTAACTTGTTGGATTTTCAAACCATTCATACAAACATGTCCTCTTTGGAACTCATATACCACTTACAGGTATGTTCAAACCCCTTCCCGTCCCTGGTGCTTGAACAGTTGCATCACTCTTTCCCCTACCTCTTCATCTTACACCCCTTTCAATGCCTATACATCTTCCCTTTGCAGGTGTTGTATCAACCCTTTCAATGCCTATGCTTCTTCTCTTTGCAGTTGATGCATCAACCTTTCTAATGCATATGCTTCTTCCCCCTGCAGGTGTTGTAGCAGCTTTTTCAAGGCCTATGTTTCTTCCTCTTGCAGGTGAGAAAGTGGTTGTAGCAGCAGTGTCTCTTACTAATGCTGCAAAAGGTTTGAAAATTAATTTATAAAAGGGTTTGAAAATATATTGATTCAAAAGTCTTACCTCTGCCTATAGTTGATGTTGCAATAGGTTCACAAGTCCTTCCTCTGCCTCTTGCAAGTGCCTCAACATCAAAATTATTGTCTTTTTTTTGTCCTTCTCCTAGCTCTAGGAGGTGCATCAGGATTAATATTTGTTTTTCTTGGCATTCCCCTAGGTTTATGAGCTTCTCCAACAATAACAACTGCTTCAATAATAGTGGTAGTAGGTGTCTTTCTTGGCCTTCCTCTAGGTTTAGGAAGTGCAATAGAAGTACTTGCTTCATTACTTGATCTAGCAGCAACAAAATCCTACAACATCAAATAGATGACAAGTCACATATATCAAATATAAACTATAAACAAGGAAGAACATATAAATGACATACCTTCAAAGGACAACTTCTTTTGTTGTGATTTTTTTCATGATAGATACTACAAGTCATGTAAACATCTTTTCTTGGTAATTTTTCAGATTTTTTTTTTACTCCTAACACTTTCTATTTCTAATCTTTCTTGGCCTTCCTTGCATAGATTTAAAAATTGGTGGTTCCACATGATGTTTTCTTAAATCAGGCCACATGTTCATATTGGTCACTGGTTGAAGGTAATGACAATAGATTCTTAGATAAATCTCCTTACTGTAGCAATTATCAATATAGTCAATTGGTTCCCATTTCTTGTAAAGAATGATAACAATGGCACGTGGGCATGATATTCCTTTGAGCATCCATGATCTACAATTATAGGTCCTACTCCTCATATCAATCTGTATGGACATAAGATCCATCTGAAATTTCAAAGTTTCTCTCCATTGAACTCTATATGACATTTCATTGACTTTTCTATGTTCTTTGCTAACATTCTCAATGCCATTGGAGAAATATTTGTTAACCATGTTTCTCTGTAAATTTATGAAATTGTCCTTGTCTAGTCATTACCTTTACCCTTATCTCTTCAAGCATAGTAATAATGGTTTTATGCTTTGGAGCTAAGATCCAAGCATTGAAGTTTTCAACCATATTATTATTTATGCTATCACACTTAACATCAGTCTTAAAGTATATCTTGCACCAAGTTTTTACATTGTAGTGAAGTAACTCTAGAACAATATCTTTGTTATCTAGCAATGTCATTTGAGCCAAATTTCCCTTCAATTCTCCCTCGAAGGTGCTTCTTGCACATTTCCAAAATTGATTCCTTCTTTCCAAACCTTTCCAATCTTTAGCCCAGTTAGCAAGAATGTGTCTTGCACACATCATATGCTCTACTTCTGGTAAAAGATCAATAACTATTGATGTAATCCCCTACAATGAACAACAACACATTATTGTTGTAGTAACAAAAATAATGATGCATTAAAAATAAGTAAATTAACAAAAAAAACATACTTTTTGCATGTCTGAAATGAGTCTGTAATCTCTGCCATCACCTAATCCTAAGTCCTCTATCAACAATTTTAAAAATCATGTCTATGTGTTCTTATTTTCATACTCTACTACACTCCATGCAATAGGCAACATTTGATTATTGGCATCTTCATCCACAACAACCAACAATTGTCCTTTGGTTACACCCTTCAAGAAACATCCATCTAAACCAATACATTTCCTACATCCATCAAGAAAAGTTTTTTTGCAAGCATCAAAATATATGTATATATATATATAGAAACTCTGAAAAACTAGCTTATCGTTACCTTCAGAATCATTAACTTTTACTATGCATGTGTTACATGGATTGGTGCTTAACAATTCATCCCTATAGTAAAATATTCTACCAAACTCTTTCACATGATCACCGATTAGTTCCTGCAATATTCTTTGTCTTGCTCTCCTAGCAGTAGTCTTCCCAACATGTATTCCCAACTCTTTTCTTATCAATTGTTGAAATTTGAAAATTCTAGCGTTTGGTTGCTCACTGATTCTATCTTTGTAGTGTTTATACAAGAACTTATCATTACACATGTAATTTCTTGTGGTCTTCACACATTTGTGCCTAGGATTGTAGGTTTTAATCACAAAGTTATTAGAAGCTCTCTTAAGACTTACATATAACAACCAAGGACACCTTTCTCTACATCTAACCCTCACCTTTTTTTGAATCATTAGTAAACTTGTCTAACTAGACACCTTTTTGAAGTGAATATTTTGTAATGACATACCTAAAATCATTCACATTATCAAAAATCATGTCCAACTGCCACATAACCTTTTCAGCAGTTTTATCAAAAACTACTTTTCTACTATCCCTCATTGTCTCATCATTTGAATTAGTTTCAACACTATAAGCATCAAAACTACAATACACATTCTCATCCCCAATAACTTTACCTGTTAACTCTTTATCAATAGGTTCAGTTTCATCAAAACCCAAATCTGAACCAACTAGCAACTGAAACTTCTTCTGGGTAATTTGGTATTTTTTTTCTCTTCTCTTCCTCCTTTGGTATGACCTCCTCTCAATCCTTGAGTTTATATTTTTTTTCATGAGCATCACTTTCATATTCAACATCATCTTCATTGAATATATCTTGATAGTCTAAATTTGAACTATTTTCAGTTCACTGGTCTGAATCTGGAACTGGAATTTCATACTCAACAATAATAGATTCAACACTTGAATTGACTGTTGGTTGAGTTGGTTCAACAATAATAGGCACAACAAATACAGTACATGATGCTTCAGTAGGTGCAAAAGTCTCAGCATAAGCAGTTGCAGTGGTTGATGCTTGAGTAGGTGCAACGTCGCGGTGACTAAAAAAATAATCAATTTTAAAAGAATAAAAAAAAATTTAAAAGGTTAAGAGGGAAATAATAATTTAAAAGGGGAAAAAGAGAGTCACCACCTCATTTTAGGAAAACACTAGGAAACAATTAATTAAAAATGTCTACGAAACCAATAGATTCTAGGTAAGAAGTTCAAGTTATTCTATAGGAAAGGGGTTAGACATCCTTCGAAATCCACAATTGTGAGTCCCGACTGAATTCATTTTTTTCAAATTGAGGAGGAGATAACAATAATATACAAGTATAATAAACATAGAATATACACAAATAATAAAATAAAATAATAATATAAGAAACGGCCTAAGTTTACCAAACGTCAATAATATACAATAATGAATAGAAAAATATTGTTCAAACTTCATTCGAATAGCTTTAATGGGAAGCAAATCTGGGTACCTATAAAGGCACTTCGTAGAACTGTTATAATAAATAAATATGAATAAAAATAAACAAATTAAATAATAACTTAAAAATAAAAATCCGTCTTATTAACATATAAAGAATATGAACTTAAACTAAATTCTCGTCTCTTAACATGGGGAGGCCTCCAAAACCAACGAAGAGATTTTTTCATTGGCCAATTAACAACAAAAATAGCTCAAAACTCATAAAACAAAATATAACTAAACAACTCATACAAATAATAAACCAAAATATTCAAAATTATTCCACTGATAACATCAATCCAAGAAATGGAAACAATTAATAAAATGCTAAAGCAAGAACATCAATAAATGAAACTAAATTTAAGGAACAATGAGTAAATGGAGCAATGATACAATAACTCAACTCTAAAACAAGCAAATTGAAAATGCACAACGTCAATTATAATAGAGTAAAATAATGCAAATAATGTAAAATTTTAACAGTGTAACACCCCAGAAAAATTTCCGAACTATGTTTGAGTAAGTATGAGATTGAGAAGAGTAGTTTACATGAGTTCCATGTTGTTGTGTAGACCTTCGAGTCGAGTTGTTCATGCCCATAAATTCCGCATGAACTTCATATGTTGAGTATCTGTGAAAGGAGTAGTATCTTCAAGTTCTAAGTCTTGAGTATTGAGTTTCTTATCTTTTTTTTTTGAGATTATAGTCCTAATCATGGGTCTATTACATGTTAGCCATGAAGTCCTTGAGTTGGGTTATACATGTCCATAATTCTGCATGAACCCCATAAGTCGAGCAGTCTTGAGATGTGAAGTACCTTTGAGTCCTTGAGTCGAGTAGTTAATGCTCATAATTCCACATGAACCCTCTGAGTTGAGCAATCTTGTAGTGAGTTGTATCATTGAAGTTCTTGAGTTCCAAGTATTGAGTTCCATCTATGATTATTGAAAACCTTGCATTGAGTAGTTCACGTCCATAATTCGGCATGAACCATATTTTAAGAAGTCTTTTACAAACGTTTTAACTTTGTTTTAAGACTTAAAGTTCAAGTTGAGTAAAGAGTAAAGCTTGAAGTTCATTTCTTCAAAAGTATATGGGGACTATGTATTCCCAAAGGGTTTAAAATGTTTTCACATTTAAACAAGAAAGGAAACCTCGATTTCCAACGGGCCTTCGGGATAGTTTTCAGAAAAGAGTAATCGCTTTCTAAATGAAGCAAGAGGGGAAACTTTGATTTCTAAGTTAGCCTTTGAGCTAAGTTTTTAAGCACTAATCTCAAATCACAGAAGAAGTATGTTTTTTAAAACATAAAAAGTTAGTATCATATTTTGGGAGTAGTATTGAACACCGATATGGGGGAGCGTTCAGAAAACCCATAACCCCCATAAACCATGTAGCCATCATGGGTAGAAAAGGGTCATACTTTTTGGATGAATCATTTTCGCATAGACTAGTGGATCCACTTAGTAATTTAGGTCCTATACCCCTGGCAAGGTATAGGTTGCGATGGCAGCATGAGGGAGATCATTGTATCATCACAATGGCTCTTATGTGATGGTTGTCGGTTAGAGAAACTCCCACAACAGTACTTTGTATTTTTATATACATCAGTTTATTTGTATTTTTACATACATCTCAGAGTTATTTGTATCTTTGCATACACACAGAGTTGACATCATGTTTTAAACAACTTTTCTTTATATTGCACTTGTTTTAAACTGCTTTATATTGAAATGAGTTCGATTATGTTGAGTTGAGTTGAGCCAGGTAAGTTCTTCAGTTCCTTTCAGATTCTTTTCAAGCTTATGTTTATGCTTTAGAATTCCTCTTACATGCTCGTACATTCCACGTACTGAGCCATTTGGCCTGCATCTTCGCATGATGCAGACACATGTATTCAGGATCATCAACATGAGATTCATTGATACATTCGGGAGTTCAAGTTAGCTATGGTGAGCCTCCTTATTTCCGGAGGATTTTATTTACTTTTCAGTTTAGTCAGGATGTCGTGGGTCTTGTCCCAACTTCCATCTTTATCAGTTAGAGGCTTCATAGATAGTCAGTTTACTTGAGAAGTCTGTATTATTCATTTTATTAAATGTTTAATGACTTAAGTTGCCTATTTTATGGCGAGTGGCATAATTTATTTTTATTCAGTTTTCTTTTGAGTTAAAGCTTGTGTTTAAGTTTCATGAATTTTATTCAATTTTTAAGCTCTTGCATGCTTGAGTTAGCCAGGATGAGGGTTCACTTGGGGACCAACAATGATCTTCGAGTGCCGGCCATGTCCAGGGTGTAGGCTCAGGTCGTGACAAACAGCATGCGGAAAAACACAAAATATTCATCAATTAGGCAAGCTTTGAACATATCTATAAAATATCAATTATTTCTATTATATAGAAGAGTGAAGTGGGAGGACGACCAAGGGTAAGAATGTAATTTCATTCTAACAAAAATCTATTAAGAAAGATAATAAATAATTCTAGAAACATCTTTCTATATATAAAGTGAATAATGATCAAGGGTAAAAATGTAATTTCACGCTAACAAAAATCTACCAAGAATGATAACAAGAAAATTAAATAGTTCTAGAAACATCTTAAGTATTGTTATTACCATTAACTTATTTTGTTATTTCTTCACTTACTTTTCTTTTGTGAGTTATTGTGATATCTATTCATTACTCTATTTTACTATTACTTTAATTTAATTCTTATTATTTTTTATATTCATTATGCTTATCAAAAATGCCTACTTTTAATATAAAAAATTATTATGAATTAATTAATTTCACCTTTATTTTGGCTCTAATTAATATACCTAAAAATAAATAAGTGTGATAAATTTAATAATATATATTAGATTGAAATTAAAGAAAAAGATGTTAAAAAGTAACTGTACAAATAAAAATGAATAGGATGATATCTTTGCATTTAAGACGACCAAGAATAAAAATGTAATTTCATTCTAACATCTATTAAGAGAGAAAGCAAGAAAAATAAATAATTCTAGAAACATTTTTCTATATATGAAGTGAATATGATCAAAGGTAAAAATGTAACTTCATGCAAACAAAAATCTACCAAGAATGATAACAAGAAAACTAAATAGTTTTAGAAACATCTTTAGTCATTAATATTAGTATTAACTCTTTTTGTTATTTCTTCACTTTCTTTATGAGTTATGTCCTTTCCTTTGGTTCTCTTTAGACTTCTCAATTTCATGGTGTTGCTTTTCTTTTTGGATTGTAATGATAATTTTTGAAGTATCTAATTTACTTGATTTCTCTTTTTATGTATAATCCCAAAGTTTCACGTAACATATATGTCATTATATAATTTATTGAGAAATATATCTTTATTTATTTATTACTATTATTTTAACATCAAATAAAATCATTTTAATCAAGTTATATAAATTATTATTTTAACTATCTCATGTTAAATTACTGCAATATATATTATATTAACTTTTCTTAATATTTTTAAATTCTCACTATGTAACAATCGGGTTACGGCGTTATAGAAAAGCCAACGGGGAAAAAATTTGGGCCGAAAAACTCTTTCGTAGTCACTTGAGATTTTCCAACATAGTCCAGATTTGGATGAAATCGGAGTCTGTGAGTTCTAGGGAAATTTGGTAGCAATTGGGTAGTTTAATTATGATTTTGATTACATGAGTAGATAGCTAAGCCTTTAAGGAATCTGTACGACTTTACGAAATTGAATTCGGGCGAGTAGAACTCTCGAAATTGATCTTAGCGTGAACAAATAGTTTCTGAGTATCGTTGGTTGAAGGTGTGTTGTGAAATGGGGGCATTGGAATTATTAAAATAGCTCACTGTTTCGTGTAAGTCGCTTTGGCGGTAATTTCTGTCGCCAGGGCGGGACCAATGTAGTGGGGCGAGGACCGATATGGCGGGTCTGACGTGACTTAAGTCAGAAATAAACCCCAAAACGTCTTTATTCTGTACTTTTCGACTTTAAGAGTAAGGAGACAAACCCTAGGCGATTTTTGACAGTTTTCCACCATTTTTAAGGCTAAAGTTAAGGTTTTAACTCCCCAAATCCGTTTTTCGATCCGTAGAATGTAATCTAATGGGTAATTATCGATTGGGAGGGTTTGATTTGGAAATTGTGGTGGAAACAATCCTAATTTAGATAATTGGGATCATGTGTATGATCTAGGGTTGATAGAATTGTTGGTAATCCGGGTAATTAGTGATTGTTTATTGATTTCCCTGTTATTTTGATTGTTTGTAGACCTAGAAAAAGCAGAATGAATCCAGAAAAGGATGGATCAAGTTTTTTTAGGGTTTCAAGCTTGATTTGAGGTAGGTGATAGTTGTGATTCTATGATTGTGTGATGCATGTTTGTTCTTGCTTCATTATGATACATGTATGTATGCGAATGATGTATTATTGATGACATTAATTGTAAATGAGGATATATGAATGATGAATGTCATGAATCATGACTTGATTGCATGATTATGAGAATGTACTCTGTGATTGTGATTGTGACTTGTTGAATGGATAGAGTGTTGCATTTCGACACACTAACTTGGATCGGTTGTCATATTTCGGCATAATTATGGGATCGGTTGCCACGTTCCGGTATAAATATTAGATCGGGTACTACGTTCCGGTATGCTAACTATTTAGGTTTGGGTTCAATGAAAGGACCAATGAGTTGACATAACTGTATATTGAGAATTATGTGAAATTATACGTTGTTCTTAAATGATGATGATATTGTATATGTTGAATATATGCATGTTGTTATATTGTTGTATGATTTATATATGTTGCACTTAGTGGGATAGCCGCGTAATCCTACCAGTACACTTTGGTTGTGTACTAATACTGCACTTGCTCTTTCTTTGTTGAGTACATGACATCTTCAGGCGGCTATTGGCAGACCTCACTTAGAAGATCAGTGATCGTCGTTCGAATTCAAGGATGAGCCAGTTATTCCAGGATGCCATGAGTTCTCTTTCAGTCTATCTCCACATTTCGGACTTAGACTTTCTAGTTAGTTATTAGTTCATTAGTTTGGGGTTGTAACCCTTCTTGTTTATAGTTTTGGTTCATTGTTAGAGTTTTGGTACATTGACTTTCAGGTTCTAGGCATTACTTTCGCAATGTTAGTTTGTCGTTAGACTTTTGTTTAGAGTTTATGGGAACTCTACTTCTTTCCTTAGCATTATTCGAGGTAAAACATTCATTCATCAGGTATATAAATTAATTTAGAAAAAAAAATCTTACAATACTAAATTGTTCTCCTAATTTTAATGAATATAAAGACAAGATATAAAGTCATAACTTTTCCCATCCTTTTATGTGATGACCCAGAAGGTCATTTTTGAAAATTTTCACAAAATTATTGTTTTATCCCTTTCGATAGTTGCCACGAGTCATTTTTGATCCGTCGATGAAGTTGGTCTGAGAATTTTCAACTATTCGATAACTACAGTTAGTTTATTGGCAAAATTTATTAAATAATTAATTTATTTAGTTGGTGGTTAATGGGTCAAGCCCTTAATTTAATTATTATATCATGTCACTCAGACCATATACATTAAAAATAAGTTAGTAGGGTTCAACATTTTAGTCCATAATCATAGAGAGGCGGTGGGCACGGTTTGACGCCACAAGAAAAGTGACTCGTGCTTCAGGTAAAACCTCAGGTTTATTTTGTTTATGTATTGTTGTTATAGGAAAATAGTAGTATATTAATGGTTGGATGATAAGTTATGTTATTATAATAATTTATTGCTAATATGATTGTTGATTGGCGATGCCATTGTTAGCTCTATAAGTAAAAACGGGTTACTTACTAATGATGTTGTCGGCGGCGGCTTGATTATGGAATCATTATTGTGACATGTGATTTTATTTTGGGGTAAAATAGAAGCGATAAAACTTGTAGCCAAATTAGTTGTAAAAGACGATTTGAACCATATCAAACAATTGTGGTTTTGCTTTCAATTTGTTTTGTTGCGGCCAAATTGAGCGAGTTTGGTAAGAAAGTAATAATGAGTTAGGTATTTGCAGGACAATGATATCTAAATATAATTGAGGATGAATTCTGCGTAGTTTTCCTTGTTTTATATTTTTTTTTCTTCTTCTTTGTTTGTTTGGTGGTCGAGGTTACTGATGGTGGAACTTAGCTTAAATTTTAGGAATCTTCCTATAGTTATCACATTACGATTCAAGATTTGATATATATTAAGATAGGTAATTAAATATGAATATTATTATATTTATGATATTGGAGATGTTGGAACCTAATCCTTGACTTGAAATTTGGAAAATATGAGATTTGACATGCTAATTGATATCAAGATTAGGAGCTTGAATATACATTTGAGTGAGTTTTTGAATCTAGGGTAAACCTATAGTAATATTGGGGTTGTTTGTTTCAAACTCTTATTATGATTATCTATTTGAATAGATTGAATTGATTTAGAAGTCCAACGAAAGGGAAAAGATCAAGTCCCAGAGTGATTGTTTGACTATTTGAGGCAAGTGGATTTCTAAACTCTTGTTAAGTGTATGGAATTCTTGTATTTCCTTGTGATATGTGTTTGGGGGTAATGAGACTTGGTGATGGGTTGGCTTGTACATATTGATTATTTTCTAATGATGAAAAAAGGGTAATAAAAGGCAATGTGTTTAATTGTTGATGTGCGATGTTTGAGACTGGGTTGAAAGGCTTGTTGAATCATTGTTGATCTTGTATCACAATTGTATTGTTGTGAATTGTGTATTGTTATGAAAATGGTCATCTCCTCATTATTTGTGTGAACACGTCATTTCCATTGGTTCTGAGACATGGTTGTGATAAGTGTTATGTGATAAGATGATGTATCATTTCGAGGGACGTATCGCGCGCAGTGATGGATATTATTTTTCAAGTGACGTATCGCGCGCCGCAATTGTTACTATTTTTTAGGGTCGTATCGCGCGTCATGATGGATGCATGGACAGATATGTCCACCATGGGTCCCGAACTGAGAGACAACGGATGTGTATCACTAGGCCAGACATGCATCACTATACTTGACAATGCATTGCACATATTTATTATTAGTGAACTTGATATTGTGTTTTGCTGATCTTGTGAGTGCTTTTCTGTGGAACTTTAATTGGTGAATATTAAGCTTGTTGTTGAGGATATGTAATTGTTAGTGTGTTATTGTTGAAATATGTGCAATGTGAATTGTGAATTGTGAACTGTTAGGTTGAGCTGGTTTTAAGCAGGTTGTAGTCGTGGAGATTGTAATTGATGAATATTTAGTTTGTTGTTGAGAATATGTGATTGTTAGAATGTTGCTATTGAGATATGTGTTATGTGAATTGTGAACTGTTAGGTTGAGTTGATTTTATGCATGTTGTAGTTGTGGAGCTTTGGTTGGGGTGTAAGGAGTACCCATATTTTATCCCCTTAGCTTGTGTTTAGAGGTTTATTTGCTGAGTACCGCGTGGTTTGGTACTCACCCCTTGCTAGTACATTTTTTTGTAGGTTACTAGCCCGGACCTTTGTGATATATTCTCTTCTTTTCCGAGGCTTCTTGGAGATTTGTGAGGTAGTTGTTTGTCAACTTAACAGACCCTCTTACTCCTATTTATGATCTTGTTCTACTCTAGAAACAATGTCATATGAGACTTGTATTTTTCTTTTGATTCAATTGTAATACTTTAGAGGCTTGTACACGTGACAACCAGATTTTGGGGGTATTTTTGAGTTTATTATAAAAATTTCTGCATTTTATTGTAATGGTTAAGTTTTAGGCTGACTTGTCTTGGTGGGTTAAGACGAGTGTCATCACGTCCATTTTTGGGTCGTGACAAAATGTTATTAGAGCCCCAGGTTCATAGGTCTCACGTGTGTACAAGCCGAGTCTAAGTAGAATTCGAGGATCGGTACAGAGACGTTTGTACTTATCTTCAAGAGGCTATAGTAACTATTAGGAAAAAATTTCACTTTTTGAATCTCTATCGTGCAATCTTTGTCTATTTTAATTGGTATCACTTCATTCCACTTACTCTCTGTATTATGTGATGACTCGTGCATAGTTCCTCATGTGTGTATTTGGTGTGTTGTATATGTCTTGGATGTTAGATTTGTTACAAACGTGGAAGTGATAGACTTATAAAAAGGATATGTGGTCAAATATAGAATGTTAAGCGACTCGAAAGGGTTGAGTTAGGTGATGACTTGACGAAACATTTTGAGGATATCTGAATGAGGAGGTTGAACAATGGTTTGAGGGACTTCATGAATGACTTATATTTTTCAAGTTAGTTACCTAGAAAAAGGAATAGTACTTGGGTGGTATAGGCAATATCTCTAGTGGTTCGATAATTGGAAGTGGAATAATTAAAAGGATGGCTAGATAATGAATATTTTAACTTTGGAAGCTACGGTTAATAAAGTTGTATAGGTATGGGTTGTTTAGTTTATGATGAGAATGATGTTGCGTTAATCGAGATCATAATCTCTACTACAATTTTATAGATTGAGTGTACATCAAAGAGGTCATGATACAATTACTATAACTGTATTGATGTTTACTGGTTCGAGTTATAAAGTGTGTTACTTTTGTCATTGACCTAATATCTGAAAGAGTGCATATCGCTTTGGATGAGAGACCGAACAAATTTGGTAATGTATTGGAGTTACTTGATCGGCAGAAATGTGTGGGCTATTTGAGTTCAATCTTCTCGGTAGATATGATGTGTTCTAGTGGTGGATGTAACGGACTTTCACGATGTGGTACTAGTGGTATATGGAAACGGATATGTTGATTGTTAAGTGTGAATACTAACTACATAAGGAGTTATCAATTGTATGACATGCTCGTATAATAACGTTTGATGTCGCATTCATATTTGACAAACCAACTAGCTTGTTACTAAAGACGAATGGGTTAAGCATTATATTGTTAGGAAAATTTGAGTGGTGGATCATTGGTACGATATTGATATGTTTAGGTTGTGAAGTGTATCTTAAGGATTTTAAATGAGTGGTAATTTCATCGTAAGCTCCATGGAAGTGGATCAATATTAGGATGACAAACTTATAGGTAAATGAGGTCTCAACTAGTATACTTGTATACAGGTAATTGAGAATTTTAGTAAGAAAGTGCATATAAAATTAAGTTAGTCTTTTGAATTTGATTGATATAGCTGAGTTTGAGGTATCGTCGATGACAAGGTTGACTTCGTAGTGATGGAAAGGGCTAACTAAGCATGATAGTAACAAGAGTTCGTAATAAATTATGGTTGGAATGCAACTATATGATAAGTTTTGTTGGTTAAAAGAATTTTGTATGGTAATGATGACTTTAGAATGTCTAAGGTATGGTTTACTACTATTTTGTGAGTAGTGTGGTTGTATGGTAATTTTTTATGAGGAGTTGGGATGTTGCTCGAATAGAACTTAAAGCAACTAAAGTCATAATGAAAAATATAGTGAGATGTAGTGTAGCCTTCGAAAAGAGGTGAGAGCAAGAATATTTTCTCTTATTGCAAGGGCTAAAGAGGTATCTTCAAAGGGATTGAGAATTAAGGTATAGAGACATGTGGTTCCATCTGTTTTACTATGGTTATGGTGATAGTGTTACGTGTCATTCATATCAGTTGAAAGTTGTTGGATAAGATTTGAGAAAGAAGTCTATAGACGTTTGGCTCGAGTGTGATAATAAGTGCTTTATTGATGATAGATAATGGGATTGTGTTACACAGTTAGATTCAAAAGTTCAAGTTTTTCATAGTGAGTTTATGTTCGTGATAGTATGTTTTGTCAAGGTAAGGATAGATAAGGTAAGAAATGATCGATCACATTGAATATTGAACATTTGGAAGGACTTGTACATGATTTGAGTCATAAAGTGTGCTATTTTGGGTTTTTCAATGGACCTAAGGAAGGGTTTCATTTAACGTTTGTATTTAGAGGATAAGGTAAAAATGCCAAGGGTTGTTGGCCAAAGAATAAAATTGGTGAGTGAGACAACAAAAGGAACAAGAGTCTAGTGTATTGAAGAGTTCAAGATATTTAGAATATTATGTCATGGGAAAAATTTAAGAAAAGTGAAGGAATAAGAACTCTTGTATAAACCCTTGGTTTATAGTTGAAAGATTTATTAATTTTTGCCTATGAGTTTAGATATGACTGTGAGATGTCAACTAGTTCGATACAGACTTACTATGAATTATCATCAACTTTTCTAAAGATTGAGTTTTGTTTGGTTGACGAGCAATGATGTGTGGAAGATTCCATGTGGTTATGTCAAGCTAGATTGTTCAAATTATGATAGGTAACTTATTGATGATCAATGGCGTGGACCTACAGTTTTATATGATTAATGAGGATTCGAAGGGATTGAAACTACTGTATTGATGGGACGATACAAATAGTTACGATATGCTACATAGGCATTTGATAGTGAGTAGATGTTATGAGCTTATAGTATACCGAATTATTAGAGTGACTAAGAATTTCTCTAAGATTTGGCATGAGGTATATGATGGTTTGAATGGTAGTTGAAACTTGGTATGTGAAAGACTTCGTGGAGTTGACATTGTGTGTGATTCAATAGCTTTATCTCGATGGAAAGGTACTGTCAAATTTGAAATTAGTGCTATCAGCCTTGTGTGAGACTCGTATTTATCATAAAATGCTATTTGGAAAGAGAGAGCGCCATAGTTTGAAATTTTTGGAGGTGATAATATGTTTGTTAAAAGACTTTGATACTAGTAACAGTTTGAGAGTAAGGTAAATGATCAGCGTGGTTATGATGAATTGTTAGTATTAGGAGTGTTAATTTTAATGGAGTATTATGAAGATCATATGGGATTCAATGAATCGAGCAATGTTTACGATTGTAATGTAGATTAGACTAATTGATTGTGGGTGGCTAAAAATCAAAGAGATAGAGCCAGATGAATGAAAATGTTTGTATGGACATTATGGAAGGAGTATCTAATGTTATTCAACCTTGGTTCTGTATATTCTTATGTGACCATCTACTTCATTTTGAATATGGTTTGGAGTGTGATTCGTTGTCTATACCCACACGTTTTTTTTCATGTCTGTAGGTGAATCCCTAGTGGTGGATCGGGTGTACCGATCCTATGTTTGTCCTCTTAGTAGGGTGGCATCTTGGGTAGACTTGGTCATTTCAGTTATGGCAGATTTGGTGTTGTTTGAGATAGTTGAAGTATACTAGTGATTCTACACACACAACCTTGCTTATGAGAACCTATATAATAACTACTATGAAGAATTGCACTTGTCTAAGAGTGTTGCTAGAGGTTCTGCATGTTGAAGTGTATCGCTTGTTGGATGTTTACTTAACCATTTCCTTCTTTGGGTTGGATAAGTTTGATTTTCCCCTTGAGGAGTATGCGATGTCTAAAGATCATATTTTTATAGTTCAAGTTTATGGAAAGATTGTGTTGTGAGAAGGGAAGCTTGATAAAAATTTATGCTAGTTTGTGCAATATGAATATGTGGTGGTTGGTTCAGGTTCACTTCTAGCTATAGCCGGTATTGATTTAGAATGTTATCTTGGTTATGTGAGAAAAGATTTGTCATGATGATGGTATTGTGGTCCAGTGGGTTTCAGTTTAAATTGGGTTCATGGGTTAGTTTATGGCTTGGTAATCAATCCTTATTTGTAGATTTGTCAAATTTTGACTCGAGAGTTCAGTTTTTAGTAGTTGCTCGTGATGGGGAATGGTCTTAAGGAAGAGCTCACTTGTAGAGATAAACATTAACTCTGGAAATTATACCTCAAGCTTCTAGTAATGTTGGTTTCCTTCTTTATTCTTTATGTTCGAGGACGAACATGATTTTAGTGGTGGATAATGTAATGACCCGGAAGGTCATTTTTGAAAATTTTCACAAAATTATTTTTTATCCCTTTCGATAGTTGCCACGAGTCATTTTTGATTTGTCAGGGAAGTTGGTCTGAGAACTTTGAACTATTCGATAACTACAGTTAGTTCATTGACAAAATTTATTAAATAATTAATTTATTTAGTTGGTGGTTAATGGGTCAAGCCCTTAATTTAATTATTATCTCATGTCACTCAGAACATATACATTAAAAATAAGTTAGTAGGGTTTAACATTTTAGTCCATAATCATAGAGAGGCGGTGGGCACGGTTTGATGCCACAAGAAAAATGACTCGTGCTTCAGGTAAAACCTCAGGTTTATTTTGTTTATGTATTGTTGTTATAGGAAAAAAGTAGTATATTAATGGTTGGATGATAAGTTATATTATTATATTAATTTGTTGCTAGTATGATTGTTAATTGGCGATGCGATTGCTAGCTCTATAAGTAAAAACTGGTTATAACTAATGATGTTGTCGGCGGCGGCTTGATTATGGGATCATTATTGTGACATGTGATTTTATTTTGGGGTAAAATAGAAGAGATAAAACTTGTAGCCAAATTAGTTGTAAAGGACGATTTGAACCATATAAAACAATTGTGGTTTTGCTTTCAATTTGTTTTGTTGCAGTCATATTGAGAGAGTTTAGTAAGAAAGTAATAATGAGTTAGGTATTTGCAGGACAATGATATCTAAATATAATTGAGGATGAATTATGCGTAGTTTTCCTTGTTTTATATTTTTCTTCTTCTTCTTTGTTTGTTTGGTGGTCGAGGTTACTGATGGTGGAACTTAGCTTAAATTTTAGGAATCTTCCTATAGTTATCACATTATGATTCAAGATTTGATATATATTAAGATAGGTAATTAAATATGAATATTATTATATTTATGATATTGGAGATGTTAGAACCTAATCCTTGACTTGAAATTTGGAAAATATGAGATTTGTCATGCTAATTGGTATCAAGATTAGAAGCTTGATTATACATTTGAGTGAGTTTTTAGATCTAGGGTAAACCTATAGTAATATTGGGGTTGTTTGTTTCAAACTCTTATTGTGATTCCCTATTTGAATAGATTGAATTTATTTAGAAGTCCAACGAAACGGAAAAGATCAAGTCCCGGAGTGATTGTTCGACTATTTGAGGCAAGTGGATTTCTAAACCCTTGTTAAGTGTATGAAATTCGTGTATTTCCTTGTGATATGTGTTTGGGGGTAATGAGACTTGGTGATGGATTGGGTTGTACATATTGATCATTTTCTAATGATGAAAAAGAAGTAATAAAAGGCAATGTGTTTAATTGTTGATGTGTGATGTTTGAGACTGGGTTGAAAGGCTTTTTGAATCATTGTTGAACTTGTATCACATTTGTATTGTTGTGAATTATGTATTGTTATGAAAATGGTCATCTCCTCATTATTTGTGTGAACACGTCATTTCCATATCCTCATAAGTGTTATGTTATAAGAGGATGTACCATTTCGAGGGACGTATCAGCGCGCCACGATGGATACTATTTTTCGAGGCATATATCGCGCACCGCGATTGTTACTATTATCGAGGGTCGTATCGCGCGCTGCGATGGATGCATAGACAGATATGTCCCCCATGGGTCCCGAACTGAGAGACAGCGGGTGTGTATCACTAGGTCAGATATGCATCACTATACTTGACATTGCATTGCACATATTTATAATTAGTGAACTTAATATTGTGTTTTGCTGATCTTGTGAGTGCCTTTCTGTGGAACTTTGATTGGTGAATATTAAGCTTGTTGTTGAGGATATGTAATTGTTAGAGTGTTGTTGTTGAGATATGTGCTATGTGAATTGTGAACTGTTTGGTTGAGCTTTGTTTTAAGCAGGTTGTAGTCGTGGAGATTGTAATTGATCAATATTGAGCTTGTTGTTGAGAATATATGATTGTTAGAATGTTGCTATTGAGATATGTGCTATGTGAATTGTGAACTGTTAGGTTGGGCTGATTTTATGCATGTTGTAGTTGTGGAGGTTCGGTTGGGGTGTAAGGAGTACCAGTATTCTATCCCCTTAGCTTGTGTTTAGAGGTTTACTTGCTGAGTACCGCGTGGTTTGGTACTCACCCCTTGCTACTACATTTTTTTGTAGGTTACTAGTCCGGACCTTTGTGATATATTATCTTATTTTCCGAGGTTTCTTAGAGATTTGTAAGGTAGTTGTTTGTCAACTCAGCAGACCTTCTTACTCCTGTTTATGATCTTGTTCTACTCTAGAAACAATGTCATATGAGACTTGTATTTTTCTTTTGATTTAATTGTAATACTTTAGAGGCTTGTACACGTGACAACCAGATTTTGAAGGTATTTTTGAGTTTATTATAAAAATTTCCGCATTTTATTGTAATGGTTGATTTTTAGGTTGACTTGTCTTGGTGGGTTAAGACAAGTGTCATCACGTCCATTTTTGGGTCATGACATTTTATCACTTTGTAAAGAATGTGATGATTCATTCTAATTTTTCATCAAGTAGGTCATTATTTTTGTTTGTTAAACAGCTATAAAACAAATTTTAAGTGTATTCAAAATTAATCTATAGATGGATCAATAGACTTTATTGCTTCATATAGTTTATGAAAATTGTTAATATATTTAGACTCGAAATTTTAATCTATTCTCTTGAATAATTTTCAAGTAAAATAGAAAAAAAATCATTAAATTAATTATTCAATTCGAATATACATGTCTGACATGATGTTAAAATAATCACTAGAGCATGTGATATTTTATTATTGTTATTTTTTATCATGTTTATTTGAAAATGTCATAATAATTTTTCTTTTAGAAAACTAATTAAATTTATATTATAAATATAAATAATATTGTAATATTGAGCCCACAAAATGGCTTTTCATTATATTGGTCCCGTATCACGGGCCTTAAATTATCTAGTATTATCATATACATAAATAAATAAATAAAATAAAACTAACCAACAATTAATTCACTACAACAATTAATCCACCCAGAAAATAATATCAAATAATTTGCAACCATAAAACAGAGAAGAGATAAAACTTAAAAAGAGAAAGAGTGATAGATAGGTTACCGGTGAACATTTGATGTGTTTGGGTTTGAAGTTGATGGGTTTCTTGTTGGTTCATTGGTGGCAGCGATCTGGTGGTGGTTCTGGGTTGTTGTCGCTGCTGGAGTTTGGGGTTTTCGTGGTCATTTGGAGCTCGCTGGTAGTAACGATGGAGGTGTTCTGGAGCTCAGAGCTCAAAGCTCTTCGCCGTAAACCTGAAAAAACAAATCGAAAATCAAAAAATGGAAAAGGGGGAAGGAGGACTGACAGCGTCTGCCGTAGGTTTCATTGGGTTCTTCTTTGTTGTTTGGTTGGGTTTTAAGGGCTATTGTTGATGAGCTAATGGTGGTTGGAACAAATAAATGGGTGTTGTTTGGTAGTTTGTGGTGTTTACCAAATTTGGCGTGAGGGTGTGATTGGTGATTGTTTGCTGGAAAAAGGGAAAGGGGTTTTAGGATGGTTCCTGTCACGACCCAAGCCTAGGGCCTAGACGTGACATGGCGAATGAGGAACCCGAAGGGACCCCAAACAAGCCTCTCAAACTTGTCATCACACTTCATTGATCGCGGAAGTACAATCAACATTAATTAACGGAAAATAGGGACTAAGGGCAAACCATTTCAAAATGACATTATAGAACAGAGTCAAGCTCATTTACAAAATACTTGTCCAACGCACACCTCTACATACATAGATAGGACGGGGGCCATGACATACTACCGGCTTCCCTCATAGTTAAAATACAATTGCAAGCTAAAGTCTCAAAGCATAGGAATAGGAAACATAACATAGCCCTCGAATCATTGAGGACTCACCAACAAACTCGGATAAGCGTCGTACTAGCCACGTGAATGGAGAGAAGGATCAAGAGTAGCTCCGGTCCCTACATGATGACATCATGTAGGCAAAATATGCGTTAGTACTTGGAATGTACTAAGTATGCGGGGTGCAACACAACAATAGACAAGAACACAATCGAAATACAAGAAATAGTTTCATAGGCATTATGAATAACAATATGAGGATGCATGATCAAAGTGAAGTCAAAACATGTTTAAGTAAATCTATACTAATAGTAGATATCATATGTGTATGCATGATCCAACCAATCTATAACCCCAACTTAGGATGGGGGATGCCGTTCACACCCGGACACCCTGGTGGCAAGGTATAAACCCCTCACATGGTTGATGTTGGTCACACCCCAAGCATCCTAGGTGGTGAGATATAAACCTCTCACATGGTTGATGTTGGTCACACCCCAAGCATCCTAGGTGGTGAGATATAAACCTCTCACATGGTTGATGTTGGTCACACCCCAAGCATCCTAGGTGGTGAGATATAAACCTCTCACATGGTTGTCCGGTTCTTTTCCCCCGGACCGGGCATGGTCATGCAACACTTTATATAGGAAATTCCCATTAGGCTCTAATGCAATCTCACGTATGGAATGAACATATACACAAGCTTAGTTTGTCATCAACACATCTCTGGATTGCCATACATCTCATAACTCAAGCTTTAAAGCATCGATTCATCAATTCTCCATAGTTGGACATTTTGTCAAACACCTTGAAGGCATGTAATGGAATCAAAGAGCATGGAAAATAGGGTAGTAATTATGCAGCCAAACCAGTGAACAACCTACAACAACACCTTTTAACACCCACAATACCACATGAAAATCTCCACATCCATTCCAAATTTAGATTCAAGTTCTAGAGTCACAACATGCTCAAAACAATCACTTTTCATGTTTAAAATTCAATGTGCAGGAAATTATTACAAAGAACAAGACTAATTTATGAATCTTAACTTAAACCATGAATTAGTGAGTAGAATAGAGTCTAGGCACTATGGGTGGAAGGACCCATGAGTTCAACACCACATACCTTGAGTTCTTATGAAGGTCTTGAGAGTGTCTTCAATGGAAGCTTGGAACTTGGAGCAAGAGTCTCTTCAATCTTGAGGAAGGTTTTGGATTAGGGTTCTTGAGAGAACTTGAGAGAAAATGTGTCTAAGTATGGGAGAGGTGTTTTGGGAAATGTTTTAGAGATGGGAATTGAACTAATGGTATATAGGAAATAACATATGCCCTTTGGAAAAATGGTCCAACACTTAGAAAAAAAAATGAGGCGGGTGAACAGTAAAAACGCTCACTGGAAATTGCATTTCCTGCCGGACAGATTTTACGAAAATGGGCATAACTTCTTCGTCCGAACTCCGAATGAGGTGAAACGAAGTGCGTTAGGTAGCTAACTCAAAGGGCTTTCCATGGATATGTTATGGGCCACCCAATTATTTGTGTGCTAGGAGATATGACCCTCCAAAGTAGACCCTCGAAAAAGGCTTCACTTGGAAATTTCGGATTTTGATACGGTTGCTCTAAAATTTGGGTTAGACCCATTTCCCACTCAATTTGACCCCCTAAACAAGAATATGAAGTCGGATTTTCGAAAAACGAAACGGATTTTTTTTTGATATAGCTAAACAAGTTTCCGGTAACTTCCGAAGCACATTTTTAAGAACTTTTTGGGTCATTTCAATATCTCCCCCTTGGGAACATTCGTCCCCGAATGTGGAAGAGACGTACAAGGCAAGACTTAGTAAGAACATATCAGCCCCAACATGAATGCAAAAATTTTATTTAAACATCACTTCAAGATTTCAAAACTTAGTGTAAAGCATCCATAACTCATCAATTTAAACATATATGCACATTAATGATTCAGGGGCTGAAATGTAAGACTCAATGGAGTACAAAGGACTTGATTTAATACCTTAGGCTTGAGTGGAGTTGAATAGATAAGGATAACGTCTTTGCATGTCCGCTTCGGCCTCCCAAGTAGCACTCTCCACTTGTTGATTTCTCCAAAGCACCTTAACGGACGCCACTTCTTTGTTCCTCAACCTTTTAACTTGTCTATCTAAGATCTGAACCGGGACTTCTTCATACGTCAAATTATCTTCTACAACACCCACAACCTCAAGAGGTACAATAGCGTTAGGATCACCAACACATTTCCTCAACATCGATACATGGAATACCGGATGAACTAATTCCATCTCCTTGGGCAACCCCAACTCATAGGCTACTTTACCAACCCTTCTTATTATCTCATAAGGACCGACATACCTAGGACTTAATTTCCCCTTCTTACCAAAACGAACCACACCTTTCATTGGAGAAACTTTCAAATAAACCCAATCACCCACTTTGAATTCAAGATCCCGTCTCCTCACATCGGCATAAGACTTTTGACGACTTTGGGCTGTTTTCAACCTCTCCCTAATCATCCTTACCTTCTCAAGAGCATCCATGACCAGATCCGGACCCAACAAGGCCACCTCTCCAACTTCAAACCACCCAACCGGTGACCTACACCGTCTACCATAAAGTGCCTCAAAAGGAGCCATACCGATACTAGAATGATAACTATTGTTGTATGCAAATTCAATCAAAGGAAGATGATCATCCCAACTACCTTTCAACTCCAATACACAAGCTCTAAGCATATCCTCCAAGGTTTGAATTGTTCTTTCGGCTTGGCCATCCGTTTGAGGGTGGAAGGCCGTGCTAAGCTTTACCTTTGTACCAAGACCCCTTTGGAATGACTTCCAAAAGTGAGAAGTGAATTGGGCACCACGATCCGAGATGATAGACAAAGGAATCCCATGCAACCTTACCAATTCATGAATGTACAACTTGGCATACTCTTCAGCCCCGTAAGTAGTTTTAACCGGTAGGAAATGAGCCGACTTTGTCATCCGATCAACCACCACCCAAACCGAATCAAAGCCTCTTCTAGCCTTGGGTAAGCCCACTACAAAATCCATGTTGATTTCTTCCCACTTCCAAGTAGGTATCTCAATGTCTTGAGTTAGGCCACCCGGCCTTTGATGTTCGGCCTTGACTTGTTGACAACTATGGCAACCCGAAACAAATTTTGCAATGTCCTTCTTCATACCGCCCCACCAATACACATCCCTCAAGTCTCTATACATCTTTGTTGACCCCGGATGAATAGAATAAAAAGAATTATGAGCCTCATCAAGGATTCTTTCCCTCACACCATCCACACAAGGAACACATAATCTACCTTGGTACCTAAGGGCACCATCTCCCCCTTGGGAGAAAACCTCCACCTTACCACTACTCACCGAAGCCTTTAATTCTACCAAAGAAGGATCAAGATCTTGCTTGACTATCACCTCATCAACCAAGGAAGACCTTGAACCATCAACAACAACTACTCCTCCACTATCCACCCCTTCTAACCTAACTCCCAATTTGGCCAACCGATGGACCTCCTTAGCCAACTCTTTACTACCTTCCTCCACATGAGCCAAGCTACCCATGGACACTCTACTCAATGCATCCGCCACCACATTAGCTTTCCCCGGATGATAGTGAACACTCATATCATAATCCTTAAGGAATTCTAACCACCTCCTTTGTCTCAAGTTAAGATCTTTTTGCGTGAACACATATTGGAGATTCTTATGGTCGGTGAAGATATCAACATGCACCCCATACAAATAATGACGCCAAATCTTTAAAGCAAAAACCACGGCGGCCAATTCAAGATCATGGGTTGGGTAATTTTTTTCATGAACCTTAAGTTGCCTAGAAGCATAGGCTATAACCTTACCACTTTGCATCAACACACAACCCAAACCAATACGGGAAGCATCACAATAAACAACAAAACCTTCTAACCCATCCGGAAGTGACAAAATAGGAGCGGACACAAGCCTTTCTTTCAAAGTTTGGAAGCTTTCCTCACACTCATCCGACCACACAAATTTAGCCTTCTTTTGAGTCAACTTAGTCATAGGAGAAGCAAGAGAAGAAAACCCTTCCACAAATCTCCTATAATAACCCGCTAAACCCAAGAAACTCCTTATATCCGACGGGGTCAAAGGTCTAGGCCAATTCCTAATAACATCGGTCTTCTTAGGATCCACCTTAATACCATCCCCCGACACCACATGGCCTAGGAAAGCAACTTCCTTCAACCAAAACTCACACTTTTCATATTTAGCGTACAACTTCTCTTCCCTCAATCTTTGGAGTACAACCCTCAAGTGACCCTTGTGCTCTTCCTCACCCCGAGAATAGATCAAGATGTCATCTATAAACACCACCACAAAAGAATCAAGGTAGGGTTTGAAAACCCTATTCATCAAATCCATAAAGAGAGCCGGAGCATTAGTCAACCCGAAAGACATCACCACAAACTCATAGTGCCCATACCTAGTACGAAAGGCCGTCTTGAGAATATCACACTCCCTCACCTTCACTTGATGATACCCTGACCGAAGATCAATCTTAGAGAAGTGACTAGCCCCATGCAATTGGTCAAATAAATCGTCAATCCTTGGAAGAGGATACCTATTCTTGACGGTGACCCTATTAAGTTGTCGATAATCAATACACATTCTAAGAGACCCATCTTTCTTCTTCACAAACAAAACCGGAGCACCCCAGGGAGAATGACTAGGTCTAATAAACCCCTTCTCTAACAAATCTTTTAATTGCTCTTTCAACTCTTTCAACTCCGCCGGGGCCATACGGTAAGGGGGGATAGAAATAGGTTGAGTATCGGGAAGGAGGTCTATACCAAGATCTATCTCCCTTTCGGGAGGGACACCGGGAAGGTCTTCTGGGAAGACATCTAGAAACTCATTAACAACCGGAATAGACTCAATAGGAGGGACTTTAGACTCCACATCATTGACTCTCACAATATGGTACAAGCACCCTTTGGAAATCAACCTATGGGCTTTAATGCAAGAAATGAATTTCCCCTTCACCACAACATCCCGGCTCTCCCACTCAAGGACGGGTTCATTAGGAAATCGGAACTTGACTTTACGAGTCCTACAATCAATAGAAGCATAATATGCATGCAACCAATCCATCCCAAGAATAACATCAAAATCCACCATGTTCAACTCAACAAGATCACAAGGCAACAACTTATTTAATATGCAAACCGGACAATTTCTATACACTTTTCTAGCAACAATAGAGACACCAATGGGAGTGGATACTTCATATGACTCATGCAACAATTCCGACTCGACATGAAATTTTCTAGCAACTAAGGGGGTAACAAAGGAAAGGGTGGCACCCGGATCAATCAAAGTATAAACATCAAGATCAAAGATTTGCAACATACCGGTCACCACATCCGGAGTCTCATTAACACCTTGTCTACCATGCAAAGCATAAAATCGATTGTCCCTTGGGGCACCACTTTGAGAAGCACCTCTACCCAAAGGAGTAGTGTTAGCACTTCGGACCTTGTTGCGGATCTTGGGACATTCAAACCTCTTATGACCCACTTCTCCACATTCAAAGCAAGCACCCGAACCCTTCATGCAAGGACCACCATGCTTCCTCCCACACTTAGGGCATACATCCATAGAACCCACTTCACCTCCCCCTTGAGGTCTAGGAACATTGATAGCAAATCCCCGGTTGACATGAGGGTTTCCTCGGCCTTGATGAAATCTAGCACCCTTAGGGAACCTATTCTCCAATCGGGCCCTCTTGGCCTCGTGCCCCCTTCTCTTCCTCAATTTCTCCTCCTCCATTTGCTCGGCATAAGTCATCAACCGAGACAAATCCATATCTCCAATGAGCATAGCGGACCGACACTCCTCACTAACCAAGTCGGATACACCCATCACAAATTTGTTCATCCTCGACCTAGAGTCGGCCACCAAGTGAGGTGCATACTTGGAGAGTTGGACAAATTTGAGGGCATACTCCCTCACACTCATAGCTCCTTGCTTCAAGTTCATGAACTCCACCAACTTTGCCTCCCTAAGCTCAAGAGGGAAGAACCTATTAAGGAAAGCAGGTTTAAACTCCTCCCACAACACCACATAGCCATCACCTTTCTCACCCTTCCATTGATCAAACCAAATTTGAGCAACCCCCTTGAGTTGGTAGGCCGCCAATTCCGCCTTCTCACAAGCACCAACATCCATAATGGTCAAGATTTTGCATACCTCATCGATGAACTCTTGCGGGTCCTCATCCACCTTTGAACCATGGAAGATCGGAGGGTTCATCCTCATGAAATCTCTCACCCTTTCCCCCGGGGTGGTAGTTGGAGGAGCTTGGGCTCCTTGTTGCACTTGGTTAGCTACCACTTGTGCAAGCATGGTGAGTGCATCACGGAGCTCACCATTGGTGGGTGGCTCTTCCGGTAATCGGGCCCGTCTTCCCCTCATGTTTGGCATGATGATCTAGCAATCCAAAGAACAAGCGTTAGGGAGGAATCACCTTATCGCACTCTAAGTACGACATAGAACATGAAGAAGGGAAACCTTTCCTAAAACGTTTTGTAGCCTCCCATTCATAGTCGTGGCGCGCTTCACAACCATGATTAGGACTCTACTCAACACGGTGTGTTGGACTCCGAGGATTTAACAACCTAGTGTTTTGATACCAAGCTTGTCACGACCCAAGCCTAGGGCCTAGACGTGACATGGCGGATGAGGAACCCGAAGGGACCCTAAACAAACCTCTCAAACTTGTCATAACACTTCATCGGTCGCGGAAGTACAATCAACATTAATTAACGGGAAATAGAGACTAAGGGCAAACCATTTCAAAATGACATCATAGAACAGAGTCAAGCATCCTAGGTGGTGAGATACAAACCTCTCACGTGGTTGATTTTGGTCACACCCAAAGCATCCTAGGTGGCAAGGTATAAACCCCTCACATGGTTGATGTTGGTCACACCCCAAGCATATTAGGTGGTGAGATATAAACCTCTCACATGGTTGATATTGGTCACACCCAAGCATCCTAGGTGGTGAGATATAAACCTCTCACATGGTTGTCCGGTTCTTTTCCCCCGGACCGGGCATGGTGATGCAACACTTTATATAGGAAATTTCCATTAGGCTCTAATGCAATCTCACATATGGAATGAACATATACACAAGCTTAGTTTGTCATCAACACATCTCTGGATTGCCATACATCTCATAACTCAAGCTTTAAAGCATCGATTCATCAATTCTCCATAGTTGGACATTTTGTCAAACACCTTGAAGGCATGTAGTGGAATCAAAGAGCATGGAAGTTATGGTAGTAATTATGTAGCCAAACCAATGAACAACCTACAACAACACCCTTTTTCACCCACAATACCACATGAAAATCTC
>NC_064290.1:10952752-10970968 GCF_019186545.1 Solanum stenotomum | reverse complement strand
CGGACAGATTTTACGAAAATGGGCATAATTTCTTCGTCCGAACTCCGAATGAGGTGAAATGAAGTGCCTTAGGTAGCTAACTCAAAGGGCTTTCCATGGATATGTTATGGGCCACCCAATTATTTGTGTGCTAGGAGATATGACCCTCCAAAGTAGACCCTCGAAAAAGGCTTCACTTGGAAATTTCGGATTTTGATACGGTTGCTCTAAAATTTGGGTTAGACCCATTTCCCACTCAATTTGACCCCCTAAACAAGAATATGAAGTTGGATTTTCGAAAAATGAAATGGATTTTTTTTGATATAGCTAAACAAGTTTCCGGTAACTTCCGAAGCACATTTTTAAGAACTTTTTGGGTCATTTCAGTTCCCCGGAAAATGCTCCGGCGAGGGTAGTGGTCGGAAAAATATGAACACTAAAGAATTTTCTTAAAGATTAAAAAATCTGAAAATTACATTTATTCTCTAAAATCTTATCCACCACCATTAACTTAATAATCAAGTAATTATTTAAATAGAAAATTGAAAACCACCTTTGTACAATACAATTATCTTAAAACTGTGGGTCAAAATCACTAATTAATAAAATATATGTGTATGCAAATATTATTCATATTTAACTGTATTTCTAGACTGTGCTAAAAATACCAAAATGAATATTAATAAAAGTAATAAATAAAATGAAGATTGGCAAATGTAACGAACAAAATGAACGGCATGTAAAAGATGTAATCTAACAAAAAAAAAGAATGATTTAATCAAAATGAACAAATATTTGAATATATTCAACCGACTGTGACCCAAAACAATGTAAACAAAATTAACCGATAAAAATTCTAATATTTTGAGAAATAAGGATAATTATCAACAAATTGCATTAAAATAGAAAAAACATGTATTTTGAATCATTTAGCGAATGAAATACTTAAAAGTATTAGCTTTAAAAATATCATACCAAAATTTGGTGTCAACAAATAGTTACAGCTTCAAACTCAGCATTTTCATTAATATCAACAACCCTCTCACCTACATGATCCCCTTGTCCCCTTCTTTATTAAAAGGCTGAAGTCATACACGCTCCTTAATGTTGTCCTGAGATTTCATTTAGCCACTCCAATTCAGCCTTTTTACCTATTGAACATCTATACTACAATAAATTTGTACATATTAAACATTTTTTGCTGACATGGCAGCATGTGTGTAATACACACACCAGAGGAGCGTGGAAGACATCTTTACATAAAAAAAATTAAATTAACATCTCCTCTTCTTCTTTGACTCAACTCAACCACCATTGCTACCAACTTTCCGTCATCCCAATCGCAGTGATCACCACCATTAAAGCTAATTCACATTCTTTCTTGAGGTCCAATCGTTCTTCTTCTCCACACAATCTTATTTTTTACCAGATTTGTTGTCATCTTATCCACACTTCTACTTTCCATTCTTTCTTCGGTCATCTTCTTCCTCTTTTATTTTTCAAGCTATCATTTTCTTCCCCTTCTTTCACCACCCACCACCGATACCACCAATATCCAAATCTATTGTCGTCAAAAATAGAATCAAATTGCATCAAAAATAATTTTGACGGAACTCCATTTTTTCCGACGAATCTAAAACTATTTTCTTCGAAATCGTTAACAAATTTAAATCCTAAAGAACTCACAACATAGAAGGAAAATAAGTATCAACAAATCTTAATTAATGTTTAAGAATATAGTGAGATTGGGAGAAATACCATTTCCAATATTGAATCAGATTCAAGGAGAGGGGTAGGTGGGTGCGTTGAAAAAAAAAACTCATATAATTTAAAATTGATAGGAAAAAAGTCGAAGTGAAATGTCTATCGGAATGTGCTTCGATTTTGTGTCTTTTGGTAAAGAAAATGTGGAACGGACGTCGGGGGTTGGATGGGGTGTTCTGGGAAGAAGAAGAAGAAAAGGGGAAAGAAAGGTCCTTTTTTTTAATTATTTTTTTTTATTGAAAACATAGTTTCTGTTTATTTTATTTTTTAATTTATTTTTAACTGTTTTTTATGGGTCCAATGTCACATGTCTCTTTTTTATTAGCTATTGTGCCACGTCAGCCGCGAGTGTATGACACACTATCTTTACTTTTAGTTGATTGTTAAAATATGTTCAATAGATACTTTTTTTTTTTACTAAAAAAGGTGTTCAATTGGAACAAGCCTAAGATAAGGTGTCTAAATAAAATATGCGGACAACTTTAAGTGAGTATAGATGACTTAAGCCTTATTAAAAGCACCAAAAGATTTCTCATTGGTACGAGTGTATTCCCAAAAAATCAATGGGGCCATCCACTTGATCAACCAGGTGACAAACATACACTTCAACAGTATCTCCATCTTTAAATCTTTCTGAATGTTCAAAAATATCTTCATTAGTTTGTGTATCTAATAGAAAGTCACTCCTAGGTGGCCTAACATAAAATGTGCAACTTGTAGTATATCCCAATTCTTTAATATCATTAGTTAGTTCAAAGTAAGGCATCTTATCTATATCGACATCAAATATTTCAGTGATTTCTCCACCCTCATATAATGATTTTCGACTCTTACTATTCAAAATTTTATCATGATAATATCTCATTGTTATATACGTAAAAGCACTCATTCCTGAAGTTATGTCACAATCGCAGTACATAAATAT
Source organism: Solanum stenotomum (assembly GCF_019186545.1). Lineage (NCBI taxonomy): Eukaryota > Viridiplantae > Streptophyta > Magnoliopsida > Solanales > Solanaceae > Solanum > Solanum stenotomum. The sequence goes on along the minus strand of NC_064290.1, from coordinate 10,968,300 downwards.
TAGAAATTGAAGAAAATAATTGGTTCTTACGTACAAATCAAATCATTTAGGGAAATTCTAGAAAAATCCTAATTTATCAACAATTGATATGCATATACAACTCAAACATATATTGTAATCAGTAACAAGTCAATTACAAGACAAAATTATGAATAGTAAAAACTCTAATTTATCGACAAACCCTAAAAAAAATTAATTCAAAATCAATAATAACGTCAATACTAACCAAACCCTAGGTAATTTCTGATGAAGCATTCAATTCTAAGGTTAGACGACACGGAAAAAAGGATTAACCTTCTAGAACTACTGATTCGGGTCACTAGTTCAGGAATAGTCACAGATTCACGATTTCAACCACGTTATCAAAAATATGATCAAGAAAAGTTAACACACTGTCAAGAACTAACAAGAAATATGATTTGATCTTTGATGTGGGATCAACCTAAGGGAAAAGGGAAATACAATTTGTTCAAAGGCTTGGGGAAGAGAAAGGTTTGTTTGCCCAAATTTGATTTCTTCTTTTTTGACTTTAAAAATATATTACTTAAAATGAATTTATTAAACTAATTGACAAATTTAATGAATTAAATAGCGCGTGTGACACAACAACTAAGATTGACCGAGTAAATGGTCCAGTTGGACACATATATGTATTTAAAATACATTATTAAATAATTCAAGAGGGTAATAGGTCCTTCCCAAAGTTTGGGATTGTTACAATAATTTCGATCAAAGTTAAAGTATTTTTCGGAACATTTTTCCATAATTAAACGAATATGCCTCTTAACAAGAGTGTATCATCATTATTATTATTATTATTATTATTATTATTATTATTATTATTATTATTAATACTATTATTATTAATAATAATAATATATATATAAAAAAAAAAAATATATATATATATATATATATGTTGGTTTATTAGCATTTTAATATTAATTTTTTGTATATTAATTTGCTAAAACTTAGTATAGCCGTTGCTGCCAACCATTAGTGATTTTTCAGTTTGTTGTTGTTGCATATCATAACTGCTGCATTAGTGCTATTCAACATTACTCCAAATGGAGTTAGTGCATATGTTACAAAGTTTTTGGTGCTGCAGCAAGCCGTTGGTGGCTTAGTGTTTCTTTATTTCATTCTTTTATTCCTCCATTACACATTGTAACTTATGTAACTCCTAAGACCATTATCTTCACTATTTACTACACCATTATCTTTCTATTCATTTCTAGGAAGACTTCTTCTAGTATAAATAGTGGTGGTCTTCATTTGGTTTGTCATATACAATACAACAAGAAAATATAGAGTGCATAAGATTTGTCAAAAAGAGAGTTCTTATTAGTTGAAGGGAGGTGTTTCTTTTTGTGGAGCTTTGGACTCAACTTTTGTCCAGAGTTGTTGAGTTATATTTTGTGATTAGGTTGTTGTATCCTGGAGGGGACAAGTCAAGAAGGACTACTGCTGGACTGGTGAAAACATTTGCTGCAGTGGGCTTGAATCTCCTTAAAGAGAGCGAGATATCCGCGTCTCAGCCTGAAGAGATTTATTTCTTCATTTTTTATTTTCAATTGTAATCTTGTATTTTTGTTATCTTGTAAGTTTTCACTAACAATATATATTCACACATTGCAACTCAAACTACTGCAAATTCCCAACATAATGAGCATCGTTGGAGCACCAAAACGTATTCAAGAGATTTCTGCTGAAGGGGAAGAACCTCCACCGGAGTTTTTCGTTAAAAAGGACACTATTTTTGCAGGTAACTTAGGCTCTGTTTCATCGATCCAAATACCGATCATCGATCTGAATTTGCTTTCATTGAATCCCAATTCTGAAGCATACAAGGATGAAATCAACAAACTGCTAGATACTCTCAGCTCCTGTGGTGTTTTTCAGGTCTAATTTAATTTCATCTGTCATTTATTTAAATTATTATGTTATTGTACCTATTGGATCCCTATTTCTATTTCTATTTGTTCCTCCTTTAGCCTTTGACTATTGTATTTTTGTGTTTTTCTTCATTGTTGTTATTGTTATAGTCTTTTTCATTTATTGGTATTATGTGTAGTTTCATTTGATTGGATTGCCGTATTATTTGTTGTTATTATTGTTCCCTTCCCCTTTATTTATAGCAAGACTTTACACTTCTGTATTTCCTTCACATGCTTCTTTTCATATGTTTCACTTGAACTGAGTATGTCTATCGTACTCAGTGGCGAATTTACAGCCAAAAAATAGGGCACTCGCACCCGTGGTCTCTTCGTAAAATTAGATATTTTATATGTATATTTTTTAAGATTTTGTATAATGTTATATTCTTGCACCCGTACTACAAGAAGTCTAACTGGTCCACATGGTTAAATGTTGAGCTTTTGACCTTGAGGATTAAGGATCAATTCTCACTTCAATACATTTTACTTGGTGCACCCATGTTCGAAAAATCCTAGATTCGCCTCTGATCGTACTGCATACATACCACCTTATCCATACTTCACTTTTGAAATTACACTGAATATATTGAACTAGCAAGACTGCATACATATCATCTTATCCATACATCACTTGTGGATTGCACTGGATATATTATTGTTATTATTCTAATTTTCTATTTTTGATTGGGGTATTATTTATTAGGTAATAGGTCATGGGATGTCAAGTTCATATTTGGAGGAAATACGTAACCTCATCAAGAAATTCTTTTGTCTATCAATTGAAGAGAAGCAAAAATATGGTCGAGTTGCTGATGGATATGAAGGATATGGAAATGACCCAATTTTTGTTGAAGGACAAGTTTTAGATTGGTGTGATCGATTACTTTTGACAGCATACCCTCAAGATCAAATAAATCTTCATTTTTGGCCTCAAAATCCTCCTAATTTTAGGTATGTACCTCTAATTTCTTTCTTTCAGAGCTTAATTTTTATGCAAATACAAATTAAAAGATATATTTATATATTAGTTGGTTGGTTAAAAATCAATTACAAGTAATTCGTAATATAAGTTTAGTTAGTCAAGTAAGCGGGTATTTTTAAGGTTGTTAATAATTAAGGGATGAAACTAATAATTTACGTTGAATTTAAAATTAAATTTAGAGGTGTTTTTTAAGACTAAGAAAATAAAGTTTGGGTATAGATTCAAAGTAGTCCCTTAAATATAATTTTGAATAGTTTTAGTTCTTTAATTTTAAATGAAGTTTGGGTATAGATTCAAAGTAGTCCTTTAAATATAATCTTGAATAGTTCTACTTCATTAATTTTTCCAAAAAAAAAGTGAGCAACTTTGGTCTATCTCAATTTTTTTAAACAAATTCCCTCGGTAGAGGGATTGTTTAAAAAAATAAAAAGAATTAACATGAACTCACGTTTGGAACTATAATTTTGTTTTTCCGATTTTGCAATTTATGCTATTTTTAGAGTCTGATGCAGTTTTTTTGAAGTGCAACTTTATGGTGTAGTGTATTATAGATTGATGGATTGTTTTAGTAATTCTGATTAAATCTTTTCTTTTACAGTTTCCTCAAATCTAACTAATTTAGTTTGTTAAATATTTATGGAAATATAAAAATTTTACTAATTTTGACAAAATTAACAAAACAAAAACTCTTTCAGATCGATCGAGTACATTTATATTAAGGAATTATTATGAAACTACCTCAAACTAGTGGCGGAGCCAGAATTTTCAATAAGAAGTTCAAAATTTGAAGAAGTAAGACACACGAAGTAGTTGAAGGGGGTTTGACATCTACTATATATACCTAAAAAATTATTTTAACTATGTATAAATAATATAATTTTCCACCGAAGGAATTCGGATGAACCCCTAACTATAAGGTGGCTCCACCACTGCCTCAAACATAAGAGATGATCATTTTGTCATTTTCTCATCACTAACTTAACTTATCATAGCACCTTAAATTATAGTGAAGATAAAAAATAAATTCATTACATTGTCAATTAGTGTATATAACTTGAATCAAATATTTTATTGCAGGAATGTCTTTGAAGAATATTGTAATAAGGTGATAGTATTAACAAGAACTTTGCTAAAAATATTTGCAAGATCACAAAACTTGGAGGATGATGCTTTCTCTAAAGAGATTGGAGAAAGAACATTGGTACAAGCTAGATTTAACTTGTACCCTAAATGTCCAAAACCAGATAAAATCTTGGGAGTTAAAGCTCATGCAGATGCATCAATAATCACTACTCTTTTGCAAGACAAAGAAGTTGAGGGCCTTCAAGTTTTAAAAGATGGTAAATGGTATGGAGTTCCTACAATACCCCATGCTTTACTAATCAACGTTGGTGATCAACTCGAGGTACAATATATTTTTATACTATCAGATCATATTAGAAGTAACAATAAAAAGTAGAACTAGTAACTTGAATAATTAAATAACAGGTTAGTATATATGGTATAACAGATTAAAATATATTGATACATAAAATATTTTTACATTATCGATCTATACGAGTTGGTTTATCTACAAGGGGTGGACAAGAGTTCTTTCAAAATTTGTCTAAAATCAAGTAAAAAAGAGGAAGATTTAACTATTTGACTATTATTTTGAGTTGTTTGTTAATTAATTAGGTTTGATAATCAATTTTTGGAATAGGAGGGGTTGGTTAAATGGAAAGTACCTCCATTTAGGATCTGAATTAAACTGAAAAACCAAATCAAATTTTAATTTAGATTGACTTTTTTATTTGATTTTTGATTAATAATTTACTTTATTTGGTTTCTTGGTTTAGTTTTGGATTTATAAAAATAAAAATAAAAAAAATCAAATTTTATACATATATGTACCCAAGTGTGTCGCCTAGTGGTCAATGAAGTGATTGAGAACCTTGAGGTTTCAAGTTCAAAACTTAGCGGAGAAAAAAAACACTAGGTAATTCTTCTCATTTGTCCTAGGTGGATGAGAGTTACCTAGTAGTTGTTGCTGGTAGAAAGTGGTAGGTACCCCGTAAAATTAATCAAGAAGCGCGAAAGTTAGCCCGATCATATAATAAAAAATTTGATGTTCATTGATGTTCTTTTCTTTTTATGCGAGGTGGTGATAGATAATGAGTAATGGAATTTTCAAGAGCCCAATTCATAGGGTGGCTGCAAATTCAGAACAAGAAAGGATAAGTCTGGCAGTGTTCTATTTCCCAGATTATGAGAAAGAGATAGAGCCCCTCCAAGGTTTAATAAATTCAGAAAGGCCCCAAATGTTCAGAAAAGTGAAAAACTATCCTGCTATCAATTTCAATTCCTTCCATAAAGGTGAAATAGCTATTGACACTGTTAGAATTTCACCTTCTCAATGAAAAATTGCAACAAATTTCCCCTTATATGTAGATGGCAAATTAATAATAATTTTCTGTGAGGGATGGAAAATTTGACGAATTCGGTTGAAAATAACATTTTCTATCATATGTAAAATTTTATTATATGGTTCTTAAATATTATGAGGTGGTCCTCAAATATGTATCACTTTCTTTTTAAAAATGTTTACTAGTGAACTCAAAGACACTCCACCACCGGACCCATAAGCTAACATCTCCCACTATATTCAAAATGGGCTCGATCCGTAACACACGAAACTCTTGTGAGCATGAATGTAACATTTCAAAATAAATTATGATTGCATGTACTAGAGAACTTATGTAGAAATTCGATCATATACAATAAGGATTAACTATTTATATGAGGATATTATTACTCGTAATACCCCCAAGATCATTTCTACCCCAGTAACAAGTTATTTGATCCCCATCCTCTAAAGGGGTGAACAAGAAGCAATGTTTAACTTTATATCTATATAACAACACTTGATACCTATATTGTAACTGTAATAACCGGCCTATAGATATGAATTAAATTATTAATTTAAACAATCTTTCCTTCCTATTCGAGTCCCTTTATTTCAAATCAATTGTTTTCCTGGTCATGCACTATACTATTGAATCATTCATGGTTGTTAGTGACATGTTAATATAGAAACATCAATTGAAACTTTAAGAAACAGTTGAAGGCCAAATGGTGTTCCAAGGACAATTTAATGTAACTTTTTGGGATCTCACATAATGAGAAAGCAGAAAATTATTCTTCCATTAACTTGTTGGTCTTCTAACACAAGTACAAAATACGTGCTACAATTTTCTCATTTTATATTGATCGATACACGTGTCTTTTTAGATATGCATTATATTATCGAATCAGTCATGGTTGTTAGTCATGACATGTTAATATAGAAACACCAATTGAAACTTTCAGAAACAATCGAAGGCTAAAGGATGTTCCAATAAAAATTTAATGTAATTTTTTGGGGCTTCACAAAATGAAGAAGCATAAATTCATTCATCCATTGATTCGTTGGTCTCTTGACACTAGTGATATGAAACATGCGCTACAATATTCCCATCTTATATTGATACGTATGTCTTATCTTTTACTCATTCAATACTGTACATATCGTGGTCTGACCGTCTGGTATCTTTAAATGTCCAGCCTAACCTTCTCCCTTTTATGATCTTCAAATCCATCTTATTAGAGAAACTCATCCAGCAAACAAAACAAGTCATAAAACTCATCTCTTCACGTTTTTTGATGTAAGAGACAATTGCTAGTGTGATTGAGCCACTATGATGAAAACACATCATCGCATGAATACATTGAGACATGAACATAAATTCAAAAGTCAAATATTGATGAACATAATATAACACTCAAGTTATCGTAAAGTGACAAGTATTCATTCGTTCTTAATCTCCAAATTTTATCTAATTCTAATTCGAGTATAGGATATCGGATGGGAACCAAATGATACACGTACACGTGTACTACGTACTACCAAGTTCCAAAAATCCATTCACTTCAAAGAATTTCAAATGTACGAAGTCTGCTCTGCCACACTCTATATTCCACAAAACACAGTACAATACCACAAACAAGTCATGGGCAAACAAACCGCCACCGCCACCGCCGATGACCAACAACTCCCCGCCGACAGTGAAGATAAATATAAGCTAGTGGGTTTCAACAATTTCGTTCGTACTAATCCCCGTTCAGATTTATTCAATGTTAAACGCTTCCATCACATTGAATTTTGGTGCGGCGACGCTACCAATACTGCTCGTCGCTTTTCTTGGGGTCTCGGTTTGCCAATTGCTGCTAAATCTGATCTTTCTACTGGAAACTCCGTCCATGCTTCTTATCTTCTTCGTTCTTCTTCTTCCCAACTTCAATTCCTTTTCACTGCTCCTTATTCCCCTGCTATCTCTACCCCTTCTTCTTCATCAATTCCAACTTTCTCCGTCTCTTCTCACCGATCCTTCACGGCTACCCACGGGCTCGGTGTGAGAGCAATAGCATTGGAAGTTGCAAATTCGCGTTTGGCTTTCTCGACCTGTGTTTCTCATGGGGCAAAACCCGTTTCGGAACCAGTAATTTTGAATGATGAAGTTGTGATTTCGGAAGTTCATCTCTACGGCGACGTCGTTTTGCGGTTTGTGAGTTTTCTGAAAGATTCGAATAGATTTGTTTTTCTTCCGGGTTTTGAATTGGTGGAGGGAGCCCAACTTGACTATGGTATTCGCCGGCTGGACCACGCCGTAGGGAATGTCCCGCAGCTGGGTCCGGTTGTTGAGTATATCAAAAGCTTTACTGGGTTTCATGAATTTGCGGAGTTTACGGCTGAGGATGTTGGGACAGCTGAGAGTGGGCTGAATTCTGTGGTGCTGGCTAACAATGATGAAACTGTTTTGTTTCCGCTGAATGAACCGGTGTATGGGACTAAAAGGAAGAGTCAAATTCAGACGTATTTGGAGCACAATGAAGGGGCAGGGGTGCAGCATTTAGCATTGGTAACTGAGGATATATTTAGAACTTTGAGGGAAATGAGGAAAAGGAGTGGTATTGGGGGATTTGAGTTTATGCCTTCGCCTCCTCCGACGTATTATAAGAATTTGAAGAGCAGGGCAGGGGATATATTGAGCGATGAGCAAATAAAGGAATGTGAAGAATTGGGGATTTTGGTGGATAGGGATGATCAGGGGACTCTGCTTCAGATATTCACAAAGCCTGTAGGGGATAGGTATGCTAATTCACTTCTCTTCTTCTCCTCGGCTTGTACTATTCAATTAGAGTGCTTTGCTATTTGTTACAATTATTATACTTCGGGATTGTTTAGTAGTAGTGCACTAAAATAGTACTGAATAGAGTGTATTAGTTTAGTAGTAGTGTATCAAAATAGTACTGAATAGAGTGTATTAGAACTGCTGGCAATTGAGATTAGTAATGCTAGGATTAGGATTAGCTATGTTGGGATTATTTCCTTATCTACTGTATGATTTGGTGTATTAAGGGCAGTACATTCTACCAAACGACCACTACGAGTGCTATCTAATTAGTCTCTATTATGTAATGTAAATATATCTTGAAGATAGGGTCCTATGAATTATCAGGATTAGTATGGTTATTTGGTTGAAAGTTCATGCAAAATTTTGTTGAGGGCAGAGGAGGTGATGTTGCAGAATGGTATGTACCTTTATAGTCTATCATATGAGAGAACTTATGATGAGAAGCGTGGGATCTAATGGGAACTTTAGGCGGCCTGCTGAAAATCTAGTTGTTTTTCCCAATCCTAGCTAGTGGAGCTCCATAGGGATTAGGGACTTAAGTTAAGCTGAGTGTGTGGCTTTTGGAAGCAGGAAATTGGTAATTGACTCATTAGGGACCAGGTTAACAAGATGATTTTGTTTGGTTGTCCAAGTATCTAGTGTCCATCCCAGTGCATGTTCATGTGTTGGTTGGGGAGCTTGAGTTGGAGAAGATTGAGCTGACTGGAATATGGTATAGCAGTCTGAAATTTGGAAAAGAGTCCTCTGAAATTGTAAGAGCTGGATTAGCAGGCCAGCATCAGGAAGCAGTACTGGAGTTATTGTTACTACAAAATCAACTAAAAATTGGATAGCTGGAGGCAGAAGGGAAATATCCTAATCACAGAAGTCAGTGGAGTGTTCCTGATGTGCTAAATTGACAACAATGTAAAGTTTTTTATGAGATTTAATCATGAATATCCAAATAATAAACAATAGGAAAACAGAAAGGGTACACACAAAGAGACTGCTCATATTCAGAGACCACATTGCCTCCATCAAAATCCCTATTTCTTTTGGGGGCACATCAGGAAGCAGTACTGGATTACCACTCATCAAATGAAATGGTAATTTATGATGTCCTTATTGTTATTCATATCGTGGATGGCAACTTTGGATCTTACGCGCCACGTTGGTCCACTCCACACTTCACTACTTAGTACTCCTTCCTTAAGGGCCTCTGCATTTCTATTTGTGACATCTTTACAACCTTATTGGTGTCATTACCTGTCGTTGCTGTTCTTTAATAAGCATTGAGTTATTATATGTGATAATATTGGACCCTTTACATGTTCTTCTTTTGAAATGGTTGGACCATTTACCTGTTCTTTCCTGTTGCATTTTTTATTACACATGCTTTTCTTCTTTATTTTATTTCATCGCCTCTCTTCATTCCTAATTGTGATCCATGATTGGCTAGAGATCTTGCAGACCTTTTATATCAACTTTATTCAGTTAAGATGATTCAATTCTTTTTCCTCTATAAGATTGTGTTATCCTTTGAACCAAAGTTACTTTATATTCGAAGCACCTTGTGCATTTGTTCTTACAACTTCTCTACTCTTGCCATTATTGGTCCTGACAATTCTTTTTCCTAAAGGTTCTTTACCTTAAATTCTAGTGTGCCCGACCATCATAATTTAGTTTACATATTTCTGTCCCATGCAAAAAGGATGAAATGTTTCCAGAAGAAGTAGCTATCAGGAAGGACACATTTAGTGATGACAGCACAAAGGCAATTTGATTGCAAGATTGAAGTCACTGGAAATGAAGGGGCAGGATATCTGAAAGATGTTCTCGATGCCATGTGGATAACCATTTTATTTCCTTTTATTTTAACAAGCTATGATAATTGTCTCCGAGTGTCTTTCACCCTTCAAAAGGAGAAAGCATTACTTTCTTGTTGAGTGGTGATTGCACCTCCTTGAACCTATCTCTATGGAATACTGACCACATTAACCACGAAAAAATATTGTTTTCTTTGAATGTCTCGATTTCAGACTATAAGCAGAAACTTCAGAATTAGGAGATTCCATCAAAGAAGGTTGTAGTTGTGAGAACTGATTAAGCAGGGGAGCACGACACATATTCTGCCAAACACTAGTCATTGCTTCTATTTAATCTATCTCTATACTTCTGCTATCATTCTTGTTTCACCACTGGTTTGTCTTTTCCTTTTGGCCTAGCTGCATTCGATATTAATTTTTATTGCTAGCTACATTGGATATACTACTAACATCATGCTTCTTAATATATTAGCATTGAGTTCATTTTGACAAAGCTTTTCTAAGTTCCATCTATGAATATCCCTCAGTTTTCATTGAGCCAATTTGTTCAATATAACACTGGGAGAACTGCTTCATTTAGCTGTCTTATCCCACACTTTTTGTCTTAAGTTGCTTTGGTGGATAGTTATCTTGAATTTTTTGCTTTTAGAGAATCACGGGCACCGATGATTCTGCGCCAGCTAATGTGCTTTGAAATACTAAAAAAAGCAGGAGTGGGAATTGGGAAGCAGAAGGAACTGAACCTTTTGGCTCTTTGATAAGCTATGAGACATGCTTTTGAATGATTAGCTGAGCAAAATGAGTCGGTGATTGACAACTCGTGAATACACTTGACGTTGGTTTTTCTGAGTAACATTTGAAATATTATTTTTTTGTTATACATTGGCTTACTTTTCTAATGGATAGGATTGAGCCAAGAAGTAGCTGGGCATTCTTAGCTCATTGGACGATTTAGGAGAAGAAAGCAAAAACAAAAAAATGTATTAATCTACAGAAATTAGTATGATAAAATATGCTAAATTAGTTAAAATGCTTATTGTAATGCCTTTCCTAAAGATTCTAAGAAGCTTTTAGACTGTCTTTAAAAACTTGAATGTATTATTGTCAAGTTGGATGAGTTACCAATTTACATGAGATGTACCAAAAGAATTTATACCCATGCCTGGCATTTTTCCTGGAGGATGTCCGCCCTTCAATAGCTAAAGACCTTGTTGAGCCTTACAGTGTTTACACTTGGATAAACACAGTGCTAGAGATCCATCCAGAAGGAAAGTTAACCAAGCTTTGGTTCATTACTTGGTCAATTGTATCTTTTTTATTTTAATCCTACATCTTATTCACACATTTTAAGGGCCATTAACTACCATGATATTTGTATCTGGTATCATTTTTTTACAACATACCCAGTGTAATCCCACTTGTGGGATCTGGGGAGGGTAGAGTGTGCGTAGAACTTTCCCCTGCCTTTGTGGGGTAGAGAGGTTGTTTTTAATAGAGCCTCGGTTCAAAAAGTGCAATCAAAGTAGGAAACAACAAAATAGCAAGATAAAAAAAAAACAATTGAAGTAATAGGTAGTAGTAAAAATGAAGAAGATACTATATGAATACTGGGTAAACTACTAAGTACAGAGAAGAAGAGAAGAGGACACTAGTTCCTTGCTTCTCCCTCGTAAGAGTTCTACAACACATGGCTACCTACTATTCTTCTACCCTAATCCTTGACCCTCAAATCTTCCTATCTAGTGTATCATGTCATGTCTGATCACCTACCTTGGTTCTTCTTTGGGCTACCTCTTTCTCTGCTAGAACTTGTATAGCTAAACTATCACACCTCCTTACTGGTGTCTCCGCGAACCTCCTCTTCACATGCTCGAATCAACTCGGTCTTGCTTCCCTCATCTTGTCCACCATTGAGGCCACTCCCACCTTGTCCTGTATAACTTCGTTCCTAATCCCGTTTCTCCTAGTATGCCCACATATCCATCTGAGTATCCTTCATCTTTTGAACGTGTGTGATCTTAACGATCCAGCACTCTACCCCTATATAGAGTATCTAACCATTACTCTCTAGAACTTACTTTTAAGCCTTGGTGATACATTCTTACCGTGCAGTACAAAAGCAGTTGTCTATTGTCTTGACAGTTACTCCTAGATGCTTGATAGAAATGGCTATAGATGATTGCAGTTATCTCAGATTGTTTAGTCTGGGGATTTTATAGATGATGCGCATGATGAAAATAGCACACACTGTTTGGAAAACTTTCTTTTGCTCCCTTCTGGCAGCGGCACTGCGGCAGGTGTCGGACTCTAATTAAACTGTACTCTTTAGCAACTTTATGTAAATTAGTTTGGTGATCATAATTTGCTTGATTAATCGCGTTTGTTTCCTGCAGGCCTACAATTTTTCTCGAAATAATCCAGAGAATAGGGTGCATGCTGCAAAACGAGGAAGGTGAGCTTTATCAGAAGGGTGGATGTGGAGGCTTTGGCAAGGGAAATTTCTCAGAGCTCTTTAAATCCATTGAAGAATATGAAAAGACACTTGAAGCTAAACAAAACCCTCAAGTAGCCATTGCTTGAGCTTGCGCTCGTCTCACCACCCCGTATAATCAACGTTAAGGATGAGGCATCGGAGTTGCAGCATAGCTTCCATTTTATGTCTCATTATAAATGAAAAATAGTTTTACATGTATATGTTTAAATCATCTGCTATTGTACAAAGAGACATTGATTATTTAATGGGAAGAAGCAGAACTCTTGGATCAACAGCCAAGATATAATTGGCATACATGTTTATCCGATTTCGCAGAAAAAGCGATTGACATTAACGTTATTCAATATTCTCAAATTACCAATGATGATTTCAAAGATAAATTTTTCATGTATTAAATTATCCACCTTTGGCAAGTTTTGGATTGATAAATTTATTTATTTATTTTGGGGAGGCACATAAATGGCTTCTATAAGCAGATTGATGCAGCACGTTTGGTGACATTTATAACACCAAATATTGATATATTTAATTAATTACTTGATGCAAGTAATATCATGAATTCTTAATTTCGATGGCATGAATAATTCATGGCACTAAGCATGCTTGATCATACCAAATTTTATGACATAATCTTTTGAGTAATCCCTTCATTTTCTGACCATACAATTCTTTTTTTTTCTTCTCCAAAGTAGTTAGGCATGATGAAATATGTTTAAAACATATTAGGGCCCGTTTGGCCATGCGATATGGTATCATGATATGGAATCATGAGATGAATTGCAGTTTTGTTTGGACATGCAATATGAAATTTTTGTGTTGTATATTTTTTCATAAACTTAAAAATCCCATAAGTTGTAAAACTATTAAAATAACCCCAATTGTTTATTCAATCTTATCAAATAAACAAAAAATTATAAAATCGCATAATAAATTATTATAAAGTTATTTGTTCTTCACTTAAGTAATTGTTTCATCTAACTTTAATTTAATAAAAAAAAAAATTGAACGTAAATTGTAGTGTACTAGTCTTTAATATAATCCTCCCACATAGTACGGACAATTTCCTCACGTTGACCTTGCATTTCTCGATCATGTGACCGAGAAGACGAACCAACATTGTTACTTTGAGCCATTTGTAGGTCAATACGCAACTATATTTTCATGCTTATAGACCAAAATATTTCATCACTTTAACAATCGGTTGGTGTGAGTAAAGTGACTATATGTTAGTGAGAATAATAAATTTTATGTCGGTGAGAATAATAAATTTTAAAAAGTAATGATGTGATTATAAATTTTATTTACATATGAAATAAATGGTTAGTAGATATAAATGTGGAGTTGTTTTAACAAAATATAAACTCGTGGATCAATTTTTGTATTAAAATATCTCAAATCATGATATGAAATTACTATATATAGTTCCATATCATGGTTTTTGGAGAATATGGAATCACATCTCATGATATGGAATCATGAGATGGAATCAGCGTAAAATCACATGTCCAAACGCTGATTCCATCTCACGATACCATATCGTGATATGATATCACATGGTCAAACGCCTACTAAAAGTATCTTCATTTGGTGTTTTTCAAATTCCTAATTTCCAAGTTGAAAAACTAGGTCAGATCTCTTGAAACTGATAATTCTATGAGTAAAATCTATTGAAATTAGAATTGAGTGACCATCTAAAATATTATCTCGATACACCATTTCAAATTCTAGAGGTCATGAGCATATCTATATGAGAAAGGCATATTGCATTTTTTCATTATAAGCTCAACAACACTTTTCTTTTACTCTTTTTCCTTTTAACAAATAATAACTGCAGACTGGGAATGATTATAATTAAAAAAAATTATTCGACAAATTCTCTCTTTATTTAAACCAATAGTCAAAAGTTGTTTTTTTACTTCCAAAGCTAAACTACTATCGTAATTCGTAAACCATAAGATTCTTATTATCATTAGTCAATTACTCCAAGACTTAGTTTTGCGTGTTATATTTGAAAATGGGTTGGGTCATGTGAATAACCATAAATTTTACCATTTGATACGTTAAGATAAAAATAATTTTTAGCAGTAATAAATATACTCATTAACAAAGAGTACTAAAACATTAGTTATCGGCATTAGTTATTTGTCATTGGATTCAACGTCGATATAGGCTTTAGAAACATTTACAAAGAGTGTTGATTATCACAAAAAATACATATTTAATAGCGATTAAACTATTGTGGTTAATTAATTGTTGTTGTGATAGCCCTATTCTAGCTAGTCCATATGTCCTTGTCAATATCAAACTAATTAACTAACTCAAAAGAAAACTATTTGGAGTTGGCTATAAATACTATATAAACTACTTGTAATATACTACTCCCTCCATTTCATATTAAGTTAATTTTTGAGGTGTTTCACACCCTTTAAGAAAAGTAGATTAAGACATAAATTGAACCTAGTTTTTCATTTTTACCCTTATTAATTATTGTCAAATTTATGATTAAAATAACTAAATATTAATTAATCACTAATTTCAATACTAACTAATGAAGGGTAAAATTGGAAGCACACTCTAAAAGTAGTTTTGAAAACTGAACAATTAAGTTAATTTGAAAAATGAAAAATATCTCAAAAATTAACTTAATATGAAATGGAGGGAGTAGCTACGAAAAAAGAAATACATACCACCTAATTACTTGATGCATGATTCACCAAAATCATTTTATTTAATGATTGAAATCTTTGTAGTATTTTCCGACATGACTTGGATTTATTTATACATACGGGGTCAATACTCAAAGCAATTAAAAAGAATAATCAACAAGATTTGAAATTTAAAATATAAGCACAGTCGAGGCACAAGAGATCTCTAAATAAAACATATGAAATCTTTGAATAATCCTTCTTTTTCTATTTAAATTGTAAGTGGGTATAGGAAATTAGTTTTTTCTACAAAAGGGAAGATTGGTTTTGTGTATATTATAAATGTTAGTTTAGTTATATGACTATTTCTTTCGTCTCAATTTGTGCCACACTTTTTTACTTTTCAAAAGTCAAGTTGACCAATATTTGAAGTTAAATTAGATTAAATCAACTCAATATTTTGAAAATAAAA
>NC_064290.1:10924905-10949443 GCF_019186545.1 Solanum stenotomum | reverse complement strand
TGCGTGTGCCACATAAATTAGAACAAACAGAGTAATAAATATTTTTTTCAAAATTATGTTAAAAAAAAGTACTACAAATCACAATAGCTAAAAATTTAAAATATTTTTAAAATCATATAAAAATTTCAATAACTTCTCAAATTCCATAATATGACATAAATTAAAATAATAAAAAATATATATATTGGGCCCCGTGCTGGCACGGGGTTATATCTAGTATATATATATAGTCTTTAAACATTACTATTGAGAAACATAGATATGAAATTGTGAATTTCAAGTGAATAATGAATTTCACTTCTAAGACAGATTTTTTCCAAGTAAAATTGATAACTCATACACAATTCAACTTTCAAATAGTAGTTCTTTCTTTTTCAACTTTACCTAAATATTGTCTATACATAAATTTTTTTCACTAAAATCGGTAAAAATCATTATATTTCATTATTTCTTGCTTAATAAGTACACAATTCATATTTAAAAACATGTTATATCAAATTTTTATTGTCAATTTATCTTAAATGAGCACATTTATTGCACCACTATATTCTAAGTTAGGAAAGGAACGTAAAAAAACTTTACCTTATAAGAAAATCAAAGTTGCTCCCATGTTACTTCAATTTTTAAAAACAAAGTTCAATTTACTACTTTGATAATGTTTAAAATGTTGTTTTTGTTCTTGATTTCATGTACAATTTATTTGGAATACTGTAATAATTTGAAAGTTTTTCCTTCTAATTTCTAGTGTTGGGTTGAAGATGGTGTTCTCTATGGATTTGGTGGAATCGGTTCACTAAGGGGTTTCAAATATAAAAAGTAAACAGATGAAGAGATCAAAGAAGTTTTTTTTGTTTGGTAAATAACAAATATTATTACCAAAGAGCCTTGTAAGTACAAAGAAAATGCAAATCTGGACAGCCCCAGCCTTGCAGATCAAATCATTCAACCATTCTAACTAGCTATGGATAGTAATCTAAACTACTCAAAGCACTAACTAGTTTTGCCTTCCTCCCTCCTCTAATGTGAATTCATGGACAATCTTTCGTATAAGAACACCAACTGGCCTCAATTTGTTCTGAATTATTCTATTGTTCCTCTCCTGCCACACTGCATAAATACTTGCTGCTAGAGCCATTCGAAATATTTCTACTAATGCATGTTTTCCTTTAAAATGCCTCAGTGCCCATGTTATTTTCTCTTTCCACCCCAATACTTGTCTGTCTATGTGCATCCATTGCAAGATCTTCCTCCATAATGTTGCCGAATACTTGCATACGAAGAACAGATGCTCACTACTATCCATCCCTGAGCTGCACAATACACATCTCAAGTCATCCACTATTCCCCAAGCAGCTAGCCTTTCTCTAGTTTGTAGTCTCTCATTTAGGGCCAAGTATAGTATGAAGGTCCACCTTGGTGGTGCTGCATTGTTGCATATGAATCTTCTCCACTCTACTTTCGGGAACTCCCCTCTCATCCTTATATACATCTTCTTTACAGAGAAGATTGGCCATCTCAAGATCTCCTCTTCATTCCATCCAACCTCCTCATAGTACTTTTTAGCTTTGAGAAATCTTCTGAGCCATCCAAGATGCTTGTTTTGGTTGTGCCTCCCATATTGACCCATTCTTACCATAATATATATGCACCCATTGAATCCACATTTTACCTTTTTTCTTGCTAAGACTCCACAACAGTTTACATGGCTGCATGCCTTATTTCATGTGGCAATGTCTAGGAAATTCAGCCCTCCGACAACTTTGGGCCATAGCACAATGTTTCCCAGGCAATTAGTGTTTTCCTGGACGTATCAGCTCCTCCAGACCAAAGAAATTTCCTGCATATGGATTTTATACACTTGATCACCTTCTTTGGCATAACAAATATTTGAGCCCAAAAAATTTAAATTGAAAAGAGCACACTTTTAATTACTTGTACCCTGCATGCATATGATAGAAATCTGGATGTCCAACTCTGAACCCTTACCATAATCTTTCCAATCAGACTTTGGAATTGGACAATAGATGTTCTACTGGAACTAAGAGGTACCCCAAGGTATCTTATAGGTAGTGTATCTTGTACAAAGCCCAAAATATTTAGTATTTCCTGCTGTATATCTTGTGCCACACCCCAAAATAAACAGAGCTTTTATCTTCATTTGTTTCTAGGCATAAAGCCTTCGAGAATGTAGTAAAGAGTTCAAATAATAGTGTTACTGATGTGGTGTCTCCTCTGCTGAATGAAAGCAGGTCATCAGCAAAGCTTAATTGTATCACATTCATCCTGACACACCTTGGGTGATAGTTAAAATCTGAATTGTGCTTAAGTTACTTTAAAAGTCTAGTGAGATACTCCATAGACAACACAAATAGGAATGGTGATAAAGGATCACCCTACCTCGGGCCCTTTTTAGCATTCAAAGGTACACTAGGATGCCCATCAATCAAAATGGAATAAGAGACAGTTATTACACATTACATGGTCCAACGTCTGAACTGTTCAGGAAATTGTAAGCATTCCATCACTTGATCCAAAAACCTCCATTCAATTGAGTCGTATGCTTTCCGCATGTCTATTTTCATCATGCACCTTGGGGAGATATTCTTTCTTCCATGTCCTTAGACCAGTTCATGGCTAAGAATAATGTTATTATTGATTAGTCTTCCAGGAACAAAAGTTGATTGGTTCCTGTCCACTAGGCATTCCATCACTTGTTGTACTCGACTTGTCAATACCTTCGAAATAATCTTATAAAGAAGAGTGCATCATGATATTGGCCTATACTGAGTGATCCTATCAGGATTTGGGATTTTAGGAATTAAAGTGACAGTAGTGCAGTTGATTGCCTTGTATATGACTCCTGTTTGGAAGAATTCTTGAACAACTTCTATTATGTCTTCTCCAATCATAGGCCATGCCTTTTTGAAAAATAGTGCATTGAATCCATCACACCTCGGAGCTTTCAGATCATTTATCCTCTTCAAAGCATCCACCACCTCCTCTTCAGACACAGGTTGTAACACCCCATAACTAGAAAGAAGTTAAAAAGTGGAAATAGTCATTTTTGGAAAGAATATAAAAATCTGGAAGATTTTTGGTCAACTTCAAACAATCATAACTAGTACCTCAAGATGAGTTAGGTGTGTTTCCAGATATCGTAGGAAAGAGCTTGAAATAATATTTCTAATGCCACCGAGTTTGCGTGATTCCGAGTTCGTATGAGTGAGATATGCCTATTTGAAGTTAGGTTGTTCCAATAAGGAAAGTCTAATCCTAATTTTAGAAGGGCATTATGGTCTTTTCTTTACCCAATTATTTTATTTCATTTTTGGATAATTAATTGGGGTCAAATCAAATTTTAGTCAGTTCAGAAAAGTTGAAGTTCACGCTAAGGCTCGGAGAAAAGAGAAAAGAAGAGAAAGGAGAAGAAAGTTCAAAATTCGTCGTCTTCGTAAGGAATCACTTGTGGATTTCGTCAAGGAGTGATCCTTACGAGGTATGTGAGATCACATAGTGTTGGGTTAGTTCACCCATGTGCCAAGCATATTTAATTTAGCGTATTTTCGTCCTAAAAAGATTGAGAATTTGATGTTTTTGATAGTTGTTCTTGAATGATTTTGTTCTTGAATATGAGTTGATATTAAAGTGTTGTTTCTTGATATTAAAGTGTTGTTTCCTTGAGTTGTTTGAGTTAGATGTTGTGTATATGCCTTGGGTATCTGATTCTAAAGTGAATTTGAGAAAAGGAATCAGAATTAATTGATTTAAGATCAGAAAAAGAGACCAAAAGTTCGTCGGATTTTGCCTGAAGGAAAGGTTGGCGCGACGCGCCCCCATAGCACCAAGCATGTAACACCTTGTATTTTACGTGTACAAGTCCTACACATATGGAACTTGATTTAGCTTGGTGGTATAAGTAATGAACTTGATTTCCTAGATGAATGGTGATAATAAAGAAGCTATAAGGGTAACTCTCGTACATTACAATATTGCACGATCGAGTGAACGTCAAATTTTAGAAGTATTTAAATTCTGGATCGAAGGGCTATATGTATGTCTAAAAGTTAAGGTGATCAAGTGTATATAAGTTTTGAGTTAAACTAAGGAGATTACGCTCGAAAAACAAATAAAAGAATTGAGGTGCTTGTTGGACTTTATAAAGCTAGCAGGTGTCACTTACTTACTTAGCTCAAATGGGCTAGGTAGATGGGGAAGACTAGTTCATGCATTAGTGGGCTCACTTGAGGCCCAAATTAAATAAAAAGAAAAAGGAAATGGAGATGAGGCCTCACACCAATCTGTCCAAGTCCAACTACTTGAGCCCAATAAAGACTAAGGCCCAAATTAAGGGTATAATTCTGGCCCATGGCTTAATATTAGAAAGGGGAAAGGTTGTAGCCCAAGATAAGTACATAAAGGGTCCATTTTATGTATATATAATTCCAAGCAGATGCATCACCTACTTGGACCAATTTGACAAATTAGTGGCTGATATTAAATTTTAAGAGGTGGGGAAAAGTAAGACCTTTATAATCCCCAAGTTGCTGGCCATTTCCTCACTTTTAAGAATAAATAAAAATCAGATTTCTCTCTAAGCTTTTTCTCTCTCTTTCAAAGCATAGCAGCAGCCACAAGTTTCCTAGGGTTCTTGGATAAACCCAAGCCCTTGCAAGGTAAGATAGTGGAATTACTAATGGATTTAGCCTAATTATCTCATGGAATGCTAAATAAACATGTTAATTAGTTAAGAACAAGCAGAGGACTGAATCCGTCAAAAGTTTAATTGCTCACTTTCCTTTGTTATTGAAAGGCTTTTCTCTTTTTCTTTGGCCTATGTGAAGGGAAGCTTAAGTTATTGAAGAGTTAAAATTAAAAGAAAAACGAGTTATAAGAATTAAGGTAAAGTGACTATCCTATCTTTGTCTTCCTTAAACACGAGTCTAAGTATGATATTTTAAGTGTATTGTTGATAAGAACTCGTGGGATGATGATGGGAAATTATGGTTTCACTTCCTCTATTGTATGTTGGATTGTTAGGACTGTTTTTGGGACAGGTTGATGTATAAACATATTGGGGACAGCTTGGTTGATATCTGGAAAGGGTATAAATTGTTGATATTGAAATAATAGTTGTGTAGTGTACAAATGCAATAAAAGAAGGCGGGGATTGAAAGAATAACCTTAGTTTGGTAATTACGGGTTTGCTGCCCGAGAATTATTGTTGAGTGAGATTGGACTGCCTAAGCATGTTTAGTAACTACTAATACTAGTTTATCACCTACTCTATTGTAGATAAGTATTTGAAAAGAAAGGAATGTACTTCAAGGTAACTACAAGGTGGTACAACAAGATATGTAAGGCTTTTCAATTTTCTACTAATTGGCATGAAATCTAGACTCGTCCTCGATACATAGAGGCAGCCTACCAGCTCCAACACGACTTACGACCTTGTTCTCACTCTTTAACATGTCTGCACATTCCAATACATGTTCATTGTCAAATATGTATATATACATTAAATACCCTGCATGAGTTCTCCTTTTAACTAAATAAGGTTCATATGTTATTTCAGCTCCTATACATTTCACTAATTGTGTAACTACTCTCTACTTTGTTGTTCTTACATTATATGATTATTACATGTCACTTGTTGATTACATAGTCCCACAACTCAAAAATGATATGACCACCAAAAGAATCATCTTAAATGTTAATGGAAAGATATTAAATGAATCTGTTTATTGATGGGTGGTATCCCAGGGGTGGAAGAATCACCTAGCATGGGTCGATCCCATTATTACAGGTGGTATCCCAGGGGTTAAAGGAAAGCCTAGCATGGGTCGATCCCGATTTATATGTCTACCACTGATCAGCTAGTCATTTGTATTATATGTTGTGCAGAGTGTAAAGTAAAGAATGATAAAGTAAAGAAAAGAATGTAAAGTACCTGATTCCATAATATGAGAAAAGGTGGTCTTGTATTCATACATTGGTATATGATTTCATTTGAGTTCTTATTTCACATACAGTACTTTATGCTTTACATACTCAGTACATTCTCCCGTACTGACGTCTCTCTCGGGGGACCTACAATTAATGTTGCATGTACAGGAGCTAGTAGACCTCTCCAGTAGGAGAACAGGACATCCAGCGGGTATTGGTCAGCTCCAGGTTGATTCGGGGCTTTCCGAGTTTATAGCATGTATTTTGGTATTGTATAGTAGCTGAGTGTAAGGCGCGGCCTGTCCCGACCTTAACCCCATAATGTTTTATCATTTAGAGGCTTTGTAGACTCTGTATAGTGAATTGTGGTTGTGCTTCGTGTCTTAGACATCATGGTCCCAACGGCCAAGTCATGTGCACTTTCTTTTGGTTTGTTAATACTGTCTACTTTCATGAAAACATGTTATCCACTATGGCAGCACCTTTAAATATTCATAGATAGAGCATGATTACAGGTTGGTCCTCCCGAGCCTTCTCGGTAACGGGTGCCGGTCCGTCTTAATGGGATTTTGGGCGTGACAAAGCAGGCTTGGATGGCGCGCCAGCAGTGCCCCATTTTGGAGCCCCAATAAGTTGGGGACGTGCTCGGATCATCATTTTCCACCAGTTTTTTGTCGTTTAAGCGGTTTAAGTCTTTCTAAAGTGTGCTAACACTTTCTATTGATTCTAACTACTCTAAATGACTTCTAAACATCTATAAATCATCCAGAAACATGAATCATAACCTTAAATTCATAAATTCAAATTCATTGAAAGTTAAGAGTCAAGTCTAGGAAGTTCTTAGAGTCCTTTTAAGAAGTCTTTTGCAAATGCTTTTAACTTTGTTTTAAGACTTAAAGTTCAAGTTGAGTAAAAAGTAAAGAGTAAAGATTGAAGTTCATTTCTTCAAAGAAGTATATGGGGACTATGTCTTCCCAAAGAGTTTAAAATGTTTTCACATTTAAATAAGAACGGAAACTGAGATTTTCAGAGAGCCTTTGAGCTAGTTTTCAGAAAAGAGTAAATGCTTTCACAATTAAGCAAAAAAGGAAACTTTGATTTCCAAGATAGCATTTGAGCAAAGTTTTGAACAATTATCTCAAACCACATATAGAAGTATGTTTTTAAACATAAGAGCTAATATTATATTTTGGGATCGGAGTAGTATTTAGCACCGATATGGGGGAGAGTTCAGACAACTCATTGCCCCATAAATCATGTAGTCATCATGGGTAGAAAAGGGTCATACTTTATAGAAGATACCTTTAGTGCTTTTTAGCATAGACTAGTGGATCCACTTAGTAGTTCAGGTTCTATATGATCGGCAAGGTATAGGACGACTCTGGAAGCGTGAGGCAAAACGTTGTATCATCACAATAGCTCTTAAGTGATGGTTGTCAGTTAGACAAACTCCCACAGAAGTAATTGTAATCTTATATACATAGTTTAATTGTATTTTTTACATACATTTTAGAGTTATATTTGTATCTTTGCATACATATAAAGTATTATTGTATTTCCAAAATACACAGACTTGACATCCATATTTTAAACAACTTTTCTTTATATTGCACCTGTTTTAAACTGCTTTATATTGAAATGAGTTCATTTAAGTTGGAGTTGAGATGAGCCAGGTAAGTTCTTATGTTCCTTTCAAGCTTATGTTTTGTTTTAGAATTTCCTTCGCATACTCGTACATTCAATGTACTGATGTCATTTGGTCTGCATCTTCTTATGATGCAGACACAGGTAATCAGGATAAGCATCCAGTGCATCGTTAATCCAGTTGAGCATTCAAAGTCTTGTGGTGAGCCTTCTTGCTTTTCGGAGGATCCTTTTTATTGCTTTCAGTTTTATTATTAGTTCATTAGGATGTCGTGGGTTTTGTCCCGACATTCATCTCAGTTGTTCTAAAGGCTTCATAGACAGTCAAATGTTAGCTCTTTAGTCTTTTCATTGTCATTATCTTATGTTGAGACTTGAGTTTGCCTTAATGGCCAGTTGAATGTTCCTTTATAACATTCCAGTTTATTACATAGATTTATCTTTGTCGAGTTAAGTCTTCCGCTGAGTAAGTAAATCAGGCCAAGTGTTCGCTTAGGGCCATCAATGGTTTTTGAGTGTCAGTCCCGCCCAGGGTGTAGGCTCGGGGCATGACACAGGCTTCACTAGTAGCATTTGTTGGTCTCTATGCAATACTTCTCCATCTTTCATTATTAAAGGAATGACTATAGGCAATTGTTCAACACAAGACCCAAAGAGTGATTTATACTATCCAATAACTTCTTCTGATATTTGTGTATGCTGAGTTACCACCACTCTTGTTGATGTTGTTAACCTTTTGTTCCTGACCTTTGCTTCAAGTTTGCATGGAAAAATGTTGTGGTCGCATCTCCTAATTTAAGCCACTGCACCTTTGATTTTTGTCTCATGATACTTTCCTCCACATTTAACCATTTCTCAAGTTGCAATTTTATTTGTTTTTCAGCTTCTATCTTCTCCATTGGTTGTCCTGGTGCTCTCATATCCTCCTGAGCCATAGCAAGTTGATGTCTACAACTATTAATTCTCTCTTCCACTGCTCCAAATTCAGTTGCATTCAAATGTTTCATAGCTTTCTTAATATGTTTAAGGTTTCTCCAAATGTCTGCCATTCTACACCTTCCCCTCCTCTTGGACCACATTTCTTCAATAATTTTAGGAAATTTCTCATGGCCAGCCACATGATTGAGGAACTTGAAAGGCCTCGGTCTTGTATCTTCATCTTGTGCTAGATATAAACTCAGAGGGGAATGATCAGAGCATTCGGGGTCCATAATGAAGAGCTCATGTAAGGCCATTGTCATCATCCACCTAGCATTCACCAGTCCCCAGTCAATAGTTCTATATGTATGGCCATTTGTCCAAGTATATTCTCGACCACTAGCTCTTAGTGTTGTCATTCATGTATCCTCTAAAAATTCATTGAAATCTCTTAACTCAGTTTCTGTTGGAGTACCACTATTCACGCTATCCTCCACTGCTCTAATTGCATTATAATCCCCCATGGCAAGCCATGGTTGTTACTGCTGGATGTGGATGCTCCGCAAATCATTCCATTGTCCCATTCTGTCACCTTGTGTATGTAACCATATACAACAGTAAAAGTAAATGTGAGGCTAGAGGTTTTAATTTGAACTGCAGTGTGTATGAATTGTGCAGACATAGATTCCAAGCTAATATGGGTGTATGCAGGATTCCATATCACCCATATTCTTCCCCTGTCACTATAATCGTAGTTGTCCAGCCACGACCATCCAGGCGCAATCTTTATCATAACCTTGCTTACATGTTGCTCTTTTATTATATGTTCTATCAGTACTAAAATACTAACATTATTTGTAGTAATGAAATTTCGAACCTCTTGTTGCTTGTAGACTTTATTCAGCCCCCTTATATTCCATGTAACTAGCTTCATGTAGGTAACGATTTTGGAGTTGCAGTGATCACCACCCCAGAATAGCTATATTGCCCTCTTCCCTGATCATCTAGCACATTGAAATCATTCACACTATTAACACCAGGCACTAACAAAGGTCTCTGCACACATCTTGCTGCAGATTTTTCTCTTACCTCCCTCCATTTATCGTCCTCATTTTCTTTGGTCAGCTCCCCTTGTCTCTGCCTTAAGTTCACTTCTGGTATGTGCATTTCTATCAGGGGCGTTTGGCACTCATTCAACTGTAACCGTGTAGGATCAACAGGATTTGGTAACTTGGCCTGGTCATCCCGTTTAGGTTGCCATTCTTGAGGGACTTGTGGCTTATTCTTCCGAACAATGGGTTTGGTTTGTACATTAGTTGTGCATTTATGTCCAACCTGGAGACATTTTGGACAATATGCAGGTATTCATTCATAAATCACCTTCTGATCAAACACTCTTCCATTTGGATCCTCCACTCTAACTGAAAGTGGGAGTTCCTTTGTGATATCAAGCTCAATCAAAACTCTGGCAAAGGAGATTCTAGCTACCTTCGTTGTGCATTCATCAGCATACAAAGGCAATCCCAAACCACTACTAATTCTGCTCAATGATTGTATCCCCCAGCAGTTTAAAGGAAGATTTGGGAATTTTACCCAAATTGGAATTGTTTGCAGGACCTCTTTACTAAGATCAAAATCTGGAGACCAAGTTTTCGCAATAATCGGCATGTTGTTCAACATGTGTGGTCTTGAGTATAGCACCACGTCTCTATCATCTAAGCTAGCAAATCGTACAAGGAAATACCCATCATTGTGATAATACACAGTAGGTTTAGTAATGTAGTTCCATTGTGCAGCAATGTATCTCTCCAGGCTTGCAATTGTAGGAGTTGCATCGACTACATACAAGATCAGGGCATGCTTTCATTTCTGCATCTCCAACTCCACCTCCTCCTTACAGAGTTTCACCACTTTCTCCCCATTCTGCAGCATTGGTGCGATAAAATTCAGCGTCATCCCTTTAACAGCTAACTGATTACTCTGAAATAGATTCGTCCAAGCTTCTTTTCCTTTTTCAGTCTCTGGCTGTTCCTCCAGCACTAGTGGTTGCATCCCACTTCCCCTAGATGGGCTTTTATTCCCCACACTCTTTGTGGACAACATAGGCCATGGATCTCCTGTATGCTGAGCAGGAGTTTGTTTCAGTGACTGGTTGTCCATTCCACGATCTTCCTGACTGTTGCTTTGGTTCGACGCCGACATTTGGATCAAAGAGGTTATATTTATATGTAAAAAGTAATTTAACCATATATAAACAGTGTGATTTTCTATCGAAAGAATTCAGATGAACCTCCTCAGCCCTTGCTAGGTCTGTGCCTTATTAATATGCAATCATCATCAGAAGATGAGATGATGAGTAAGTCAATAATGAACTAGTTAACAAAGGCAATATATATTTTCGTAGGACTTGAGTCACAAATTGCTAACTTTATTTCTCGTTCTAGTGCTTATAATCTTGAATTAAATGGGGTCCTACTCCACCATTGGCTTGTAAGTTGTAATAATGAATTTGTTATTATGTTTTTGGTTAGTGATAATAAATTTGTTATTATGTTCTTTTTTCCATTTTATATAGCAAATTTATATGGTTATTTTCTATGAACTCCAAAAATGAGATTATATCATATTTTAATACTTTAAAATTCAAATCGAGAAGTTCATAACAAATATAGAAAATTATCCACATTTTATTTTGTTGAAACATGTTTAACACTTCTCGCTTATACATATCTTTCAGTGACCAAATTATATTGTTGAAATAGTTTTAACACTTCTCTCGTATACACCTATGTTCTAGCGACCGAGTAGTTCTTGTTAGTTTGTCTTTGATTCAACTCTAAATCCATGATTTCTTGCTAGTAATTCTCACTTCCAAGGATAGTGTTACCCTTCTTTTCTATCCGTAAAATAATCCAGTGAAAGCACAAAAAATCCCGGTGAGAGCTATTCAGTGACTTTCGTGGTCGCCCTAACTAAACCAACTTGAATTTGAACTACTATTTGCGCTCACCTCATCGTAACCTAAATTTGTATTCACCTCTCCTACATCAATAGATTTCTATATATAATGCCCTCCTCCAAAATGGTATTTAGTACTTGGCCTCACAAAATATGTCCTTCCGTGTTACTTGTCCTTCCTACTCGGTAATTCTAATATTGAGAAAAAACTCTTCCATGAAATAGAATTGAATTTTATCATCCTCATACCATCTTTATACTAACAACCACTTTTTTTTACGACATTAGTTCTTTAACATTCTATTGAACTTTTCTTTTTCCAAGAATCATAATTCTCACCAAAAATCATAACAATTTGAGATCTACATTGAGATCAACATACATATAGCTTGATTTACAAAATCTCAAATCATAGATTTGTTACATATATTCTTAATATGTGATGTTAGATTAATTTCTATATTACTACATAACAAAATGTGTTCTATTATGATATATTTTACAAAAAATTAAAGAATTATTTTTCTGACTAATTATCTATAGAATCTGATCAGTTAATATGATACATTTAGGAATTGATTATTAAAAGAGAAAAGACATAAAGTCACTATTGAAGTTGTTCCAAATTTTCAAAAAGATACCTTAACTTTGCAATCGTCCTATTACCCCACTAAACAATTTTGAACAGATATTATTATATCATTTTTCGATCAGCCCCAAATTTAAAGAAACAAGTGTGTTCATACATCAATCATTACATGACACGTGTTAATTTAATTAAAAATATTTTTTTTTCATTTTAAGTTTTTTCTTTATCTTTTTTTTTCTCTCTCTCTCTCTTTTACTTTTTGACTCATTTTAATTTTTGATTTCATTTTAAATTTCACTTCATCTTCCACCTCTCACTTTCAAGTGATCCATCCCTCCATTTTCTTTCTTTTTCTTCACCTCTCACCCTCACCCCACTCACCACGTCAAGTTGAACCCCACTCCCATTTTTTTTTCTTTTTCTTCTTCTTCTCTGGTCAAATTCTTTGTAGAACTCATACTATTTTTTAGACTTTATTGAATTATTGAT
This sequence comes from Solanum stenotomum, assembly GCF_019186545.1. Lineage (NCBI taxonomy): Eukaryota > Viridiplantae > Streptophyta > Magnoliopsida > Solanales > Solanaceae > Solanum > Solanum stenotomum. The sequence continues at coordinate 10,936,902 of NC_064290.1, read as the reverse complement.
AACAGAATTAATTATTTTTCTAAGAAAATTTAAAATTTTGAAGATATCATCAACTACTCCTTTTCATCTAACTTCAAAATTAGAAATTATAATTTTAAAAGAATCAATGAATTCCCTAAAAATTGAAAGAACTTAATTGAAATCGGATAAAAAAAAACTATATGATACTTCCTAATCATCTTGAAATCTAATGGGTTTATCAAATTGTTCGAAATGTAAGAAAAATATTTAGTTAAAGTTTTAAAATTAAAGAGAGTAAAACTAATAATAGTAAAAAAAAAGGAAGGTGAAGTTATGGTAAAAATGATGACATTGAAAGTGAGAAGTTTCAATGGAGATGACAATGAATTTTTGAATAAGAAAAAAGAAAGAAAGAGAAAAAAATAAAAAGGAACAAAAAGTTAAAATAATAAGAAAAATAAGAAAATATATTTTATAATAAAGTACTTGTAAAAATAAACTTATATTAGTTCATTTAGGTTGTTCACTCTCTATGTCAGGTGGACGAAAAATGATATAATAAAAAAATATATTTTATAATAAAGTACTTGTAAAAATAAATTTATATTAGTTCATTTAGGTTGTTCACTCTCTTTGAGAGAGTGCACACCACTCTCTATGTCAGGTGAACGAAAAATGATATAATAATACCTGTTCAAAATTGTTTAGTCGGGTAATAGGACAATTGCAAAGTTAAGGTGTCTTTTTGAAAATCTAGGATAACTTCAATGGTGCATTTATGTCTTTTCTCTTATTTAAATGATCACTCAATTTATAATAATTGATTATTTGAATGATCACTCAATTTATAATAATTGATCATCAAAGTCACTTAACTTTTGTTCGTCTTCCAAGAAGTTAACTAACTTTGTCTAGTTAGAGTCTAGTCATTTTAGCTTGAAACACATAGTTAATGAGGAGAAAGTTATATAACTTTTGAGAAAATTAATACTTGAATTAGTTTAGGATCCAACCCAATTTTAAACTGACAAAATCATTGATCAAAATTGGTAAAACATTTTTTGCAATCATTGAGGTGTCATGCGGAAATCATTTATGCTTTAGATTTAGGGCTCGTTTGGTGTGAGGGATAATACCAAATAGTCCCGGGATTAAATTATAGTACTGCTTATTTTGTTGTTTGGTTGGCAAGTTCGGGATAACTTATCCCGGGATTAATAATTAGTACCGGGATAAGTTATCCCGAACCTTGGGTGGTATAGTAATCCCGAGATAACTTATCCCGGGATAAAATAGATAGGTAAATGACAAAAATGTCTCTTTCAACCCTTTTGTTATATCACTTTTTACATTAATGAAGGGCATTTTTGTAAACAAATAAATTGTTCTTAAAATTTATTATTTTGAATACAACAAACCAAACACTCAATAAAAAATAATTCCAATACAACTTATCCATCATAACTAATCCCAACATAACTTACCCCATCATAACTCATTTTCAAACCAAACGACCCCTTAAAGATAAATTCAAATAGTAGTATCAGTACATGAATTGCGTGAACTCTAAGGTTAGGAAATGAGTCGAGTTTAGGATATGCTGTCTTGAATAAATTCAAGTACTGATTTTATGTTTTAATTATTATTTTATAAAACTTATAGTTGCCATGCCATTAAATAAGCATCAGAAGTGTAAAATGGCCATGGATACTACTCATACTAGTCATGTAAAGTTAGATGATTTTTTGAAGATAAAGATCAACATTAGTGACTTTGGTATTAATTATTATAAGTTGAGTGATTATCAGGAGGGTTCAAACACATTAATAGCCAAAAATCAAAAAGGAAAAGAGCTTTATATACCCCAAAATTTTGTTATTTAAAGTTGATATACTCCACGATACAAAAGTGATTCACATATACCCTCGACAACCACTACAACACCCCCCTCAAACTAAAAAAGACCAATGGAACGTCACATACATGGCCTTCTAGAATCTAGGTTATGTAAATTGATACTCCGGTTAAATAAACAAATAATTAAAGAGAGGTTAAAAATAAAATTAGTACAGGGATAAATGGTAAAATAAAATAAAATCATGACCATTATGCAGGGTTGAAATATCTTGCATTCACAGTTACATTAACTGATTCTGCAACCCATATTACAGCATGTGATTGCCAACAAGGAAGGGTACCCAAATCTGATAAGCTGCTACAGTAACATAACGAACTGGTAGGCCTGAACTTGCATCATCGAAGTTCATGTAATTTCATTGCCGAATCACCTGTCCCCAGAGTTCGCGTCACATTCAACTCAGATGTTTTTGGGTCCAACACTGAACTTGGCTATGAAAAATCCTATTGTATCAAGGTCGGATGATGGATCAAATCTCTGAACAAGATTTTCTTCACCGGGCCTTAACCATTCCCTGGAGAATTTAGAAGCGAGAGAGATCAATACCACCACTAGTGATTAATGCAACACTAGTACAGGAAACAGCATCTGACAATGATGTTTATAGGAAGTAGTAGTTCTTAGAATGATGATGAAAATATACTACCTTTTAAATAAATGTACATACTTTGCGAAATTCTGTTTCTAGATTTGATCTCATTCTACCATTAGTCTTTGCAGTTAAAATTTAGAAAAATAGAGATAACTCAAAGGTTCTCTCTTGATCTTTTTGTTGTTAGCTTTTTATGGGCATGCACACACTTTATTTTTTTGATAACTGTGGTGTCTGGGACCACATTGACTAATTCCACGGGATACCTGCCACCTCCCACCAACAACAGGTACCAAGTAACTATGTCTGCCAAAGGTAGGTCAGATGGGAAGAATGCAGACAAATATTGGCAAATAGAAACTATACGAAAGCAAGAAACAATTAGACACTCTCCTATTACTATCCAAAAATTTGAATTGTAACTCATCCTATACCATCAAGCAAAGGAAAGAGTGCCTCGCTCACAGAACCAAGACACGTATTTCTCCATTGACAGGACAAGTTCAAAAGAGACTGACCTTCAAGCTTCACCATATTTATTTTAGAAATTACTCAATAGACACTAACACATCCATCTTATTAGAACATATGAAATCAACTGCAGAACGAAAAAAATAAGCTTAACATAGCTAAAGCACCTGTCACAGGTATAAACTATTTATTCAGCTTTTCAACACACAATTGACAAAAAGTCTTGCAAAGTAAATACTATGAAATCGCAAGATGCTTACTCAACAAATCCATCAGACAATTGACAACTACCAGTAAGGCCGGGTCCTCCAACTTTTGGATGCTGAAAGACATACAAGAGTAAGAAAAATATGTAAGATCAATGGTAAGCTACAAAAATTTATTATTTTACATGAATATGCAAGCTTTTAAGCTAACCTGAGATGCCAACGAGAGAAACTCATATTTGTCCAATGCATATCGAACCAATGCTTCATTCTCACCAGGGTTTATCGTACATCTGAAGTTGGAACAAGTACCATCAGTTGTTCATGCTATTAAACATGACAAAGTATTGAAGTTGGAACAAGTAACATCAGTTGTCCATGCTATTAAACATATGACTAAGTATTGGAAGAGTCAGTTGACCAATTTGCTTAAGTATGTGACCATCTCATTAAAAAGTCCAAGTTGTAGGAAAAAATACACTTCTATTTACTTAATTATATTATGTCTCAACACACCCCATAAAGTTTAACATAATTAAAACGCGTGACATTAAATGGTTGTCTTGAATACAGTGTTGTCAAAGGCGAAAACATTAAAAAGTATTCCAGGTCCATTGATCTTTAAGTGCAATGGAAATGTGGGCTTTAGTAAAGAAAAGGTGCAACAAGGAAAAAATATATATGTAGTGTTTCCTTAACAATTAATATATCTTTCTGCTAATCATATTTATTGTTTAGTATCACTCTATTCATGATAGAACTTATGCACAATGAGGAGCACGCCTTAGTGCCTTACACTGAACCGCAGCCTAAGTGAAGTGAAGCAAAGCACCTAGCCTAAGCTTCAGGGCTTAAGCGCGCCTAAAATGAGCCTTTGACAACACTACTTGAATAATTTGCAAAAAAATAGGAGGAATAGGGAGGTACTACTGTCAGAAATTAAGAACATCATTCACTAATACATGCACTACCACACTCACGATTTCTCTAGATAAAAGGAGTCCTCTCTTTTGGGGATGGAGGTATAGCAAGTGCACACGAACCCACTGAATTTTCTCCGGAGAGGAAAAAGAAGTAGCAATACGATCTGCATGTTCCGTTCACAGAAAATTTAGCTTCTGGTTAATAATCCATGGGATGACTATCACACAACTAGACATTCTTTCAATCTCTTCCATGCAGGATTCAGAAAGAAGAGCGAAAATTTTGTATTAGATTCATGCATCACATTCAGAATATCTGTGAATTTGATTCCTTATATTATAACTTCTTCTGTCCTAATTATTAATTTGTACGATGAATTCTACACTTCAATGTCTCATTGAAATCGAGTCTGTGTTCATGTATTTAACACTAGGACATAAGTCCACCTTGATGTCTCGTTGAAATATGGTATGTGCTCTGCATTTGAACATTAGGACATGAGTCCACATATTGGAAGGCATTTTGTGCAACAACTCCCACATGGATTTTGTATAAACAACCATATCTAAAGTAAAGGAAAACTAAGAATCTTGTTATGCATATGCATTTGGATCTCAGGCGACATCAATACTTTACACAGCCACAATCTCCAACATGAAAAGAATTAGGATCTGGTGCTAAGTCATTCATGGGAACAAAGGAACAATGTTGAAAAGACTGCAAAACAGGGAGTTAGACATTTGAACGATCTAAAAGGAGAGAAGTTAAGATTAAGATAAAGAAATGTACAGCTGGTATATAGGTCAGTCAGTAAGAAAAAGGACAGATGGAATGATAATTCTGAATCAACAAAAGCAGTGATGAAATGTGCTATAATAATCTCAATAAGGAAATTTGTCTCAAGTTTTATTAAAGAAAGTCCAGATGCATGTTTGTACTTACGTGGAATAGACAATGACTCCACCTGGGCGAACAAGCTGAACAGCTTGGTCAAACATTCGTCTCTGATATTTGGCATTACTCCTCAAGGAATCAATTGTGTCCTGGATATAACAAAGAGAAACATCTTATGAATTAGTTGTCCTACATATAACAATGGAATTCTCTTCTCAAATTTACAATGTAAGAATATACACTTTAGAGTAGTTGTGTTGAAATATGAAGCAAGAAATAGGAATACACTTATTTTGATCAAAATTGGTGTAGATGATCAAAACATGCCCCCCCNCCCCCCCCCCCCCAACCCATCAGAAACCTCTGGACAGGCAAAAGAACTTTCAATTTCATTGTCAAACAGAAAATAGGATGTCAAAGAATATCTGCATCGCATAGGATTAATGAATTTTTTACCTCAAGAAGGTATCACTGATCCACTTTCATGACAAAATTGTTTGACACGATATAACATCCCAAGAAGATAAAAGGTTTGACCAGCTATTACTTGAGAGTTGCTCATCTTTTACTACTAATTATTCAGATAGACATGGAATATGAAAGGAAAGAGGGGAATTAAAAGGTACTAATCCACCCTTCATAAAATTTATGGAATGCATTTTCAACATTACTAATTTCAAAAAAAAAAAACAATTATGGAATGCATCGTTTGAATTGGGTACTTTAACCTGGTCATCTTTTTACTGGGTATGCTTTTATTTTCTTTGATCAAATTCGACCTTTTTCTTATCAAAGAAAATGTAAACTTAAAATAAAACAAGGCATACACAAACAAAATTTGATATGTTAGGCATATACAAGAAGTAAAATTACGCTCTATGCCTACTAGGAGAAGAATATGTTGTGATGGAAGTTGCGGAAATGAGGATGTTGCGATGGATGTGTGGGCATATTAGGAAAGATAGGATTAGAAATGAAGATAATCCGGACAAGGTGGGAGTGGTTTCAGTGGAGGACAAGAGGTGAAAAGCTAGAATGAGATGGTTCGGGCACTTTGGGCATTTGAAGAGGAAATGCATGGAATACGGAGAGGTTGGCTATGGATGGTTTCAGGAGAGGTAGAGGTAAACCTAAGAAGTATTGGGGTTAGGTGATTGGAGTGGACATGCGCAATTGTAGCTTACCGAGGACATGACCTTAGATAGAAGGGTGTGGAGGAGTTGAATTAGGTTAGTAGGTAGAGTGTGTTGTCTTGTTGTCCGTTCATATTAGTAGTCATACTAGTACAATGTAGTTTCTTGTCCTTCGATTTCTATTACTATCTGTTGAATCCTTCTACTTCAATTATTGTTTTGTTGTAGTTTTTGTTCAGCTACTAGTTGTTGCTTTGTTATTATTTGTTGGTTCTTGTAATTCTGTTGCTTTCTTTTTTGGACTGCTTTGGACTATTTTTCCTTGAACCGAGAAAATAGCCTCCCTACCTCTGAGGTAGGGGTAAGGTCTACGTAGACTCTACCCTCCCCAGACCCCGGGGCATACTCATATAAAAAATTTCCTAACAAAATCAATTGGGGTGATAGACCCGCGAAGCAAAAGCTATTTTCCTAGCATTGAACCTTACACTTTATGGGACTAAACTGGGTATGTTGTTGTTGTATGTCTAATAGGAGAAAATATTTACGCCACGTAGCCCATATTTTTAGTTTCTTACTCAGTTTAGCCCATATTTGTGTATAAACACCTTTCATACACTATTAAACACTTCTAGAAAAGGTTGATATATTATGTATAATGTTTCCTAGGTATAATGTTGTATAATATTATATATTGGGCTACATGGTGTAACATTTTTTTCTTTTATTTTTTGATGACAAGGGAAACCCGCAGCCGCTATCCTTTGGATGCGCACAGGGTAAAACCCCCGCTCCTATGCAATAGCTCGCAAACCACACAGGAGAGATAACCTGCACTAGGCAAGCCTGGTGCGACGAGCTCGACCCAGAAGGCAAACCCCTTGCTTTCGCAAGCAAGGGGTTTCGAACTTGAGACCTCCAACATGGAAGTCCCAAGCTCAAACCATTGGGCCACCCCGAAGGGTGGTGTAACATTTTATGTTGGGTTGTATCTTTTTGAAAACTTTCCCATACAAAAAATCAATAATAAATCTTGTTTCTTTCCTCATCTCATCTTGTGGTTTCTAATCATCTCCCACTTCCTTTCATAATCGTCTTCTACAATAACACCCATTCTCAATTACTAAACACAAGCAAAAGTGCTTGTCTATTAGAAGAGAATAGTGTAAGCCATTTTTTGCTCTATATATCATACATTAGTCCAAAAAAGGACTGAGAGGAATGATACACATCAACTTTTATCTTCTTTTTTCCGTCTACTTTTATATTGACTATCTCCATGCACCTTGTAACCATTCCTACATAAGCAGAACATGCTATTTCATCCATATCCAATCAAAAAAAATGGTGGAGAAACTTTTAGCATAGCAAAAAGAGCAAGAATACTAGTTTCAGAGAAGAAAAGAGGAGCAAGAATACTTGGAAATGAGACAATTCAGAAACTATCTTACCTCTCCAGCAAAGAGACGAGGTCTTAAACCTAATGCAGAGCAAGGAGCATCAAGTAGCACACGATCAAAGCTATTGGGAGAAAACCCTTTAGACTTTTCAACCCTCCCACCAGCAGTGTGATTCCTTCCTGGCCCATTTTTTAGTTGCCTAATACGTTTTCGTAGTTCAGCTTTACTAGGGTACTGACCATCCTTCAGCTGCAAATCATTGACTGAGAGATTTGTTTAGTTACTCTAGTTAACTGGAACTTTCAGTAAACATTTTTAAACTGAATTTACAGAATATGATCTTGTAAAAATGTCCTTGAATGAAGAGCATCCTGAGCTAGAATTCTTCAAAAGGCTATCAAACCAGTCTGATCAAGCAACTTTTATTACAAAATTTAACCAAATAAATATCCGCTGTTTATTATACACACATGTAGATGTAAAGGTGGCAATAATGACCACCAAAATATTATAACCCACCCACAAGATAATGGGTTAGGCATGGTCAACGCACATCAATCAAGTGGAATCACTAGTAGGGACGCTCCTTGTTTTATGAGATCCCAAAAAATAAACAACAAGTAGATGCCAAAACCTCTTGACAAGCTAAAAGAAACACCAAAAGATTGTTCTTTTTAAATAGATATACAACAAACAGAATACAACATTAATAACACATCACCAAACTGGAAAATATCATGATTAAATTGAAAGTTTTTGAACTACTCACAATTCTTTTCGAATAGCAACTTTGCATCAAATCCATCTATACCAGTGGATAATAAATCTGGTGTTCGCGCATCCTCAGCACTGCTTGTGTTAGGCAAACTATCAGATTCAGCTCCATGGCAAACAGACTTCAGTGCATCAAGCTTATATGTAGTTATACAGCTTAAACCCATCTCAGCCGCTAATTTCTGAATTCCAAGCACCTGTATAATTGTAACACAATTAGATCTCTTCAAAAAAGTGGACCAGCGAAATTTGGCCCTCTTCTGTACAGTTCAAAAATTGGAAAAAGGTTTGAATTCTGAACTGGAGAAGTGCAAAAATTTACAGTTTCTTCTTAGACACAGGAATTTCTTTTATGTACTTCAAAAGTTCTTTATTTACTAATTATGAAATGATGAGGTATGAGTATTTGGAGCAGAAGGCCTTTACCTCAAATGAATGCGCTTTTAACCTCAAATATAAGCATTAGGTTGGCTTTCCTATCAAGGCTGGAAGACTTTGACAATAAGAGTTCTGTTAGGTAGTTTGTATGTATACATATATATATCATACTTGGTGCCCACATTGGAAACCATGTCTTATGTAATGTGTAAGTATGGAATGTAAAAGGTTCGCTGTAAGCAATTGTCAACACACATCTTAATGATATTTTTTTCTCATGCCTATACTTTTTTTTTTGAGATAAAGGTAACTGTACATTCACAAAAACAAATTCATCATTCAAACAATGATGAGAGAAAATCACTTTTAAAAACCTCAATAATATTTTCTCTCATGCCTTTATTTCTCACATGGTATCAGATCTTTGGGGAGAAACCCTCGCTGTGCGATAATCAGCGACATCAGGGACAGTCACCAAGCATTCTTTTCCGGCGACCTCCACCTCTGATCTGAGGTAGAGACAACAGGTGATTCTGAACTGAGCCCACCCATTTCCAACAGTTCCAATAACCAGATTTACAGATCTGGTCATATTTTCACTTTCCGAACAATTTGTTCTCCAGTTCCATCTGCTTCTCTAGTTTCTCCTTTTACTGTTGCCTGAATGAACAATCTTTACTCTTCAGATTTTATTGCAGGGCACTAGCAGTTTAAGCAACTCTTCGATGGGTTTTTAGACAGAACTGATACTGTTCCCTTCCTGAATATTGATTGTTTACTATTTTGTTTCCCCAGAACTCTCTTCAATCCAACCATGTCTTTCAGGTTTCACGTTTTAGTTCCAAATACACGGAATTGGAAATCCAAGTCTTATGATTACTTTGGAACCCTCAATGGGAAGTTCTATCTATTTAATTTGGGCTTCCTTGTTGAGTTGTAGTGCAAGGTCATGCGTCCAAGATCACTAAACAAAAAAGTGAAGCCAGTGTGATGAGAAGGCCCGAGATCAAAGGGGAAGGTTGATACTCAGTTGTGCAGTCATTTATGGCAAACTATTGATGGCAAGTTGATACCTTTAGTTTGGGAAAAGGCTCGTACTTTATACATTAATTGCATATCTCATTTCTTTTTCTTTTTTTGATGAAGCAAGGTATTTCATTAAAAAGCATCAAGCAGATGCAGAATTACAGAATAGACAAAAGGGCTCACGAAGAAAATAAGCAAAAGTTGTTAGCTCCTTTACAATCTTCAAACTAGTATTAGAGAGCTAACAAAGTCGAGAAATTGTTCGGTGCTAAATAGCATATCTCGTTTCTATGATGTAATTCAGATGACTAACATAAGGAAGCAGAAATTATTATTTTTTTGAGAAGGAAAAAGCAGAAATTAGATGTCTTCTTATTTGGGATTGGTACAGACAGCCATTGAGAAATTTGAGAAGTTGATATCAGTCACTACTAGTGTTGAAAAACAACATGAATAACAAAGGAAAATGTTTCTAGTTCTTACACTTATAGGACTTCCTTTTTTTTTTTGAGAAAGTTAACATTTTATAGACAAAATACACCAATGGTGTATTTAGTAGTAATTACATCAGGAGTTTACAGTAAGCAAAACCAAAGATCGCTATCATCTATATCCCTCCTAAACTATCTAGAAAGTGAGTAATATCCTCCACCTTTTTGGGAGGACACAGAAGTTACACCAAAAATAAAAGTTTATAAGACAATTCAACTTGAAACTCTAAAAGGAATGCACTTGTTTTCAAAACATTTTGGTTTCTTTCCTTCCATATTGTCCAGCAGATGCAAACAAGGACAATCTTCCATCTGTCCTTGTGGCCTGACATATTTCCTTCTCTATTCCAGCATGTTAGAGCTTCTGAGGTATGCCTTGGCATGGACTAACTGATACCCCTCAAGTTAAAAAACACCTACCACAGTTTCTCTGTCACTCTACAATGGATGAAGAGAAACAATCTCTATTTCTCTTTCACAAAAAGAACACTTGGAACATAATTGTTTTCCCCTTTTCATTAGATTGTCCTGAGTTAGTATTGCTTGTCTGGCTACCAACCAGGTGAAACAAGCAACCTTGTGAGGTACTCTAACTTTCCATATTATCTTCCAAGGCCATGGTAAGAGCATTGCAGCTGGCCTATCAAGGTGTCTGTAAGCTGATTTTACTGTGAATTTCCAATTATTGGCCCTCAACCAGTGTAGATTATCTTCATTATTGTGAAGGTTATTGGCCTGCTCTAGAGAACTGTAGAAATTAGTTAGGTTGTCTATCCCCCAGCCATTCAACATTCTCCTGAAAGAGAGGTTCCATCTTTGGTTGTCCCTGACATTTGCTACTGTTGCCTCCTGTCGGTTCAGATTATAGATCACAGGGTACAACTGTTTTAAGGGGTATTGACCAACCCACACATCGTTTCAGAATGATGTCCTCCTTCTATTTCCTATTACAATTATTGAATTTCCCCACATTTTAGGCAATTGATTCCTGATTGTTCTCCATAGACCTACCCATAAAGGTTTCTAACTTCCTTAGTGATCCATAAGTCTTCCGTTGTGTATCTGGAAGCTAGAGCATCTTTCCACAAACCTTGTTCCCCTGAGACAAACCTCCATAGCCACTTCAATAGGAGACTCTGATTCTGTACTTTGAGGTTCTTTATGCCCATTGCCCCTTCTTTTTTACCTTATATTGTTCCTACCGTGGATGAATTCACTCAATTACTTCGCCTTGTCGCTATCTTGTCACACGGTGATCTCATCACCAACCATTGACTCCTCTGTTCTCGTATCTCAGACAATAAAAAATCATACATCTCACTTTAAGTAGAATCGAAGAGAAGTAGTTTTTAATATCTCAACCCCAAGTGTAGCAATTGTAAGAGGATTGGACACATCTTTGAATAATATACTTTACATTGTCGACCATCCAAAAATGTTCATGTTGCTCAAACTGCCACTGCAGGTAACCAGGGGCTTTCTTTATCTGAAGGGGAATATAAGTTCCTTCATTATGGGGGAAGTAAACTGACGTCTCCACAGATTTATAAAATATGCACCTAAATCACTCCATAAAAGCTAATGCTTCCACTACCAATCATAGGCTAGTGATACCTGGATTTCTCTAAGTCGCCAAAGCAGTACCTGAACAAGTGTCATCTATAAAGGTGTATGCCATTGAATAAATTTGCTTCAAGTAAGGGATATGTCAGCTTACATGTCATTGTTTCTATTACTCAACGTAAAATGATACACCATTCTTGAGAAAATATTATCAATGAACAGATCAGACTTCCATGGTGCAAGTCTCAGCAATTTAAGGACACCTT
>NC_064290.1:10909831-10923805 GCF_019186545.1 Solanum stenotomum | reverse complement strand
CCATATTATTTATCTTTTTCAATGGGATCGTTCCATCAATTCGAACTATCCTATATTATTTCTATTTTCTAGTTGGGTTGTGACATCATTCCGACCCTATCCATATAATTTTATTTCTTAGATTGTGACCACTTTTAGCCATCAAATCTAATACTTCGGCATATGAGCATGTTCTGGCTAGTTTTTCGGTGACTTGTTTGATATCGACTCGTCTATTGATTTCAACATGATCCATATACTTTATACTAGATTTTGAGCACTTACAACGACCGCTGCATTGTGAAGAAGTCTATATGGAGCAACCACCTAATTTTGTTGCTCAGGGGGAGTTTAGTAGCCTTGTATATTGATTATGTGAGTCACTCTATGGTTTGAAATAGTCTTTGCAAGTTTGGTTTGGGAAGTTCAACACTGTAAATCACTTTGTGTTTTATCGGCATTATGCATCAAATTCAATATTTCATGAGAAAATTAAGCACATTGAGATTGACTGACATTATGCATCAAATCCAGTATTTAATGAGAAGACAAGCACATTGAGATTGACTGTCAATTTTGTGAAGTCGACTGATCAACTTGCAGATATCTCACCAAGCCCCTCATTGGTCCTCGTATTAATTACATATGTAACAAGCTAGGTACATGAATTGTATGCACTAGCTTGAGGGGGAGTGTTATAATAGGAATAAGTTTATACAATCCTATTGAATAGGAATAGATTTACACAATCCTATTAGAATAGGAATAGGTTTATACAATCCTATTTAGAATAGGAATAGGAATACAAATAGGAATAGGAATAGGAATAGGAAATAGTATCCTACTTGGTAAAGGATTGTATTCTAGTGTCTATAAATAGGATCTCAATGTAATAATGTAAAAAACAAATAACAATTCAATAATATTCTTTTCCTATATTTCTTACAAGAACCATGACTTAGACTAAAAATATCAGCTAAAAGTGTAAATGTGCCACAGTAATTCTCGACAGGGATGAGAAACAGAATCGAAATTGAAACAGTTACCCAACGAAAAAAGGCAAACACTTTTATATCAAGTAAGAACTAATTTCATTCATAATGGGGGAAAATCCCATATATAGAAAGGCAGAGATACCCCTGTCAGACCAGAATTAAGTAGCAATTTGAAAAATACTGAACTGTAGATATTCTTTAAAACTAGATGGTAACAACATTTATTAAGTTGAAGCAGATTCTCATCATCAAGTGTGACAAACCAGAGTATGCCATAAAGATATATGCACATAATATCCTGTAAATGATTTCAAAAATGCTGGAAAAGGCGAGAAAGTTATACCATAAAAGGAGGGTAGTCTGTATACTCTTTCCTTCATATCCACCGCAACCCCTTCAGTAACACGAAACATTCCAGCTCTTGACATCATTGCTGTTGCTTGGCCAATGTAGAAGCCATCTCTTTCAAAATAATAAGGATCTAATCAAAACTGAGATTGGTCACTCAATTGGCTGGATGGATGTCATACAACTTTAAAATAATAAAAAGATGCCATAGATTTTATATACTGCAAAATTTGATGGTGTAAGAGAGAAGACAACATTTCAACAAATCAAGCATATCTAGAGTATATTTCAGAAAGATCATAGCATACCTTTTTTGCAAGTAATAAATGAAAAAGAACATAGCAAATTTGTATCCACAAAATCAGACTAGATGAAAAATTATCTTGGTATTTTAACCATAAAAATGCAGTATATCCCATTATAATCATCTGAGAAGGATGATATTTCTGAAAATATTAAATCCTTTCAGATTACATTGGTGTGAGATGAAGCTAATGGTTCAAATATCTTACCGCAAAACTAGCTTTTCGTTTTGCAAGAAGTTCGCCAAAATAAGGAGTCAATGACTATCAATAAATATCTGAATTTTGTGCATTAAGCACATACCATCACCCCCAGTTCTAACTACTAGTTGTAAACCAACTGGCTTACCCCCAGTTCTAACTACTAGTTGTAAACCAACTGGCTTACCAAGTAGACAAAATCATTTGGGGTACATCTAAAGGGAGAATACACTGTCAAGGAAAGTTACGATCTAATGTGTTCACAGGGTGGAATTCTGGAGGATTGGCCATGGACGCATGTCTGGACTAAAAGTGAAAATGAGTAAACACCAAAAGCAAGACCAAAATGTATACTGCAGTTACACGCACATGTCAAGTTTATGTCAAAGAAATAGTAAGTTCCTCAGCAAACTTTTCCACACAGAAACACATTAATGCCTTTGGGGTCAAATCAGTGTAAGAATTCAGAAAGAACCCTTAATTAGATATGAAAAGGTGCTAAACAAGAAGTTAGCTTACCTTCTTGTGATCCTTGTAGAACAGTCCCGCGTGTCATTGCAACACCCCATCCACCATCTGGACCATACTGTTCCACAGCAACTGAAACTGCAACTGCATCACCTCTTTCAACATGAGCACTGCATGCCAAAACACCAGGCACATAAACCTGGGAAATATGACAAGTAGATGGTAAGATTGTGTCAGGTACTAATTTGTAATTTAACAAAAGCACATGCACGCTTTACAAAAAAAAATTCTAGCAAATCAAAGAAGAAAGATCTTCCGGTGTTCCAATGCCATTGTTTTGGTAAATTGCCAACTTGCAGGAACATGCATCTCCTGTTGGTATATTTGTGCCCCTATAGACTAAAAAAAACTAATGCATAACATCAAGTGATATTGAAGGTCAAGATGTCACTAATCCTGACAAAGGTATGAGCCTATTACATAGCTCCAGATAAAATGTACATAGATGGAGAAGAAGGGTAAGTACTACTTGAAGTACCAGTCAAAATTTACACCCCTGAATAAGACAGGATAAATTAAGAAAAGAAAGAAGAAAAGAATAAAATGTCGAATATGATACTCACATGATTACATGACCTTAATTCTTAGAAGTCTTCCAATTTATGCAACAGTACAGTTCCTTCTTCTATTATGATTTTTTTTCTTTTTTTTCCTTCTTCTTTGGAAGTTCTTTTCCAGTGCACTTTCTGAAATTACTTACAAATAGAACTAGAGATGGAATTCAAAAACTTAGACAGCTCCGCTGAAAGCACCGTCACTGATTCAACAGGAAGGTCAACTAATGATTGATGGATCACTCCCTCCCTATCCGTCTCTTAATACCCCATTCCACTAATCTGTTGTTACTGATTCATTCAAGCCATAGACTTTAGACTCTCAATTTCTTTGTCTTATTAGCACAGGTTTTGGGCTATAATGTTTCTGAAAACAAAGGTATGTATGTTCTCTGGAAAACAGTCAAGTGTTTTAACATAATAGAGAAGATAATAGGTAAGGATGTACAACACTTAGACACTCTCATATATCAACAACAGCATCATGAATTTGCATGCATGTACTTAAGCAGCAATACAGACAACTTAAATACACAACACATCACGTGGTAAAAGTTAGAAATATCATCATGATTTGGCATTTTTTCCTCCTTCTATCTACAGGTTGAAATATACCTACTATCCACATTACTTGGGAGAAAGACAATGAACTTCTCCAATTCAACTCAAAGTGGATTCCTATAGCTGACCGGGTTTATATAAATCTGAATAATTACTCACTTGGGCACCACGAAGAACTGCCTCTGCACACTTTCGGCTCACAATTACCTCCTTAAGAGGTTTGCCTTCGTCATCCCCATAATGAATTGCATGCGGTCCTGAACCTTCAACAAAAACCACATAATCCAAGCCAGGAAATTGACACTTTGAGATACTTTTGATGGCCTTAAGAGATTCTGCACTTCCAGTGCATTTTAAGGTTGCCTTACAACAGTTATCTGGTTCCCATGTAGTAGAAGATTCTTGAACTGCAACATCGTGCATTCCTCTTTCCTTAAAAATTTCCAAAAGCTTCTCAATAACAGCATCACTTGTTGATTTGAGCGTATTCACACGGATACAAGAGTAACATGATGGGCGCCTAAGAAAAGCATTAACATTTGAATGTTAGAAGGAAACATCTACAATAACAATATACCACTGAAATCCCACATGAAGGGAACATCTACACATAAAGGAAATATCAGTAATGCTTTTCGTGTCTACAGTTAAGGTGTTCAAATATTACAAACAAAGCAAAGAAACGTGTTTATACATACAGTTGGAAACAAGAAGAAATCATAACAAAAGGAGGAGTACTTATTTTGAAAACGGTAATAGAAATACTCTGTTCAACTTTCCGTACCAAGATGATACTGACAAAAGTAAAATAGTCTAAACTTGTATAGATCACATAGTTAAAGATTGTAACAAGTCTATAACATCAAACAACACAGTAGAAAACTCCCTTTGTGCTAATACAATGAATGTTTTTCACAAATTTGAATTTAACAACAGCTATACTCTCCAGCTTTCCTTAAAAGCATCTTCTACTTAACAAACGAAGGAAATACTCGGAAGCCACATGAATAACAAATTTAATTACTAATAGTCCTTTAACTATTAGTCTCTTATTTATCTCAACCTCATTTCTGCCAAAATTGCTTAGCATTAGATTTGTAATACTGAATACCAGGACCTACAAACACAGAGACTGAGCTCAACTCTATTTCATCAAATCTAAGAACTTCTTATCAGTTCAACACAGAACTCAACTACTAAAGTTACAGTAGAAGTTACCGAACAGATATATAACAATAGAAAAAGTGTAAAGTGGAAATGACAGATTGCAAAATGGTAGTAATACGTATAAGGTAGATGAGGCAAACAGCATACGTGAGAGCAGTAGAAATCCGAGAGAAATGATCAGCTCCGTAAGCTTTGATGAAGTATTCTTCAACCATAGGGTTCCATTTCAAAGTTGGACTGTAACGGTAACGCGTTGATTGATCCATCTGTACACAATGTCAGCATATGCTGTTTAAACTGTGTGATTAGGGCAGAGAGAGAGAGAGAGAGAGAGTTTTGTTACCTGAGTAACGGAAGTGTTGCTGTGGAGAGTGAAGAAGCTTCTACGAATGGCTTTGATGAAGTCCCTCCCTTTCTGCATTCATTCAATTTACAGGCGGAGGAGGGGGAAAGTGTTTTCCAAAGCATTGCGATGTTTATATACGAACCCGAAACCAGTATTCTCGGGTCATCAATTACCCAAGGAAAGAAAAAAAGGAACCGGGTCATGTTCAAGCACAAACTGGGGAGTAGGAGTGTACAAGTCAAATCGTAAAGTCAAACTGAATCGACGAATCAAATCAAATCTAAAAAAAAAATGATTTGTGGTTTGGTTTGGTTGGTTTGGCGATTAAAAAAAAATTGACCACTCTTGGTTTGGTTTGGTATTAAAACAAAAAAAGTCAAATTGAACAGACATAATATTTTATATATATTTTTTATAGATAAAAAATATTATTTATAATCTACTTTGTTAATAATATATTTTTAGTTAGTTTATTTTCAATGTTTATATATTTTATTTCAAATTTGGGCTTGTAAAATTTGTAAATATTTTATTTTGTATTAAGATCTGAAATTACAATTATATTGTTATAGATTTTCAAATTCGAAGTTAACAATTTACTTTGTAAATATTTCGTTTTGTATTCAGTTTGACTGTATCATTTAATCTTATTAATTTAACATAATAAACGTTGATATTTCAACAAAAAAAAATTGTACTCATGTGAATTTTACCATTTTTACGAAAATTTCTAACATTTCTTACGTTTAGCTTATCACACAGGTAAGTGAAAATATATTTGATTTCTTTTTCAAACACCGTATAGTTGTAAAAAACGAAAAAACCGAAAGAATCGACTAAAACCGAAATTGAAAAAAATGATTTTGCGTGGTTTGATTTAATTTTTAGATTTAATAAATCAACATAATTGGTTTAGATTTTTTTTAATAAAAAACCAAACCAAACCGACCTATGTACACCCCTACTGGGGAGCACGTATTTTATTTTTGAGAACGAAAAGAAAATGACCAAATAGGCCTTAACGAATGGTTAATGTTTTATTTTGGTCCTTAATATATTTTACTGTATGAGAATAGTCCTTAATGTATAACAAAGATGTTTATTTTGGTCTTTAATATATTTCACTTGATTAAAATAGTTATTAATGTATGATAGAAGATGTTCATTTTGGTCATTTATCTTCATCCTAACATATTTATTTATTTAAAAGTGTTAAATTTTAGTAACGTGGCTAACAAAATTTATTGTTGTTGTCTTTTTTCTTAGCTTCAAAGAAAGAACTTCATAAAATCTAACATCATTTTCTCAAGTTTCTCCAACAAAATTTAGTATTTTCTTTTTCTAAAATATTATTCTACTAATATAATACTCATTTTTGTTTTAAGGAAGAGAAAATAATAGATTTTGTTAGAGAAAGTAAAGAAAATGAAGTCAGATTTCATGAGATTTTTCTTTGAAACACAAAGATGACATTAGCATTGAATTTTGTTAGCCACATGGGGTAGACTATAATTAAACTTAACATCTTTTTTGGATAAATTTATTAATTTTAGTATAAAGGGTCAAAATGAACACATTAAAAATTATTTCAATCAAGTGAAATATATTAAGGACCAAAATTAATAAATTTATTATGCATTAAGGATCATTTCAATCAAATGAAATACATTAACGATCCAAGCATTATTCATAGGGACCATTTTAGTCATTTACTCATGAAAAGAAACGTGCACATGCATTTATGGACCAAAACTCATCTACTCCCTCCTTTTAACTCTAAATTTGAGTACTGCTTAATGTAATTATTTAATATTGGACAAATAATATGATACTTCTTTCGTTTCAAAATGAATGACCTCATTTCTTTTTTAGTTTGTTTAAAAAAGAATGATCCATTTTTTTTTTTGGCAACACTTTAATTTCAACTTTTCACATGACATTTTTAAGGCCACAAGATTAAAAGACATTTTGATACATTTAACATAACTTTAATCTAAAATTACAAGATTTAAAAGTCTTATTTTTTTTCTAATTCCGTTCCAAGTCAAACTAGCACATTCTTTTTTAAACGGAGAAAGTACTACTTTTTTCCTCCACCACATAATATCACCCTCTTTTAGTTTGGACTAGGAAAATCCAGCACAAGGACCACCACCCCACTAACATCTAGTTTGGGGACCGCAAAAATATCAGCACTAATATTTTCGTCTGCCTCAGCGACTAACCCTCAATTACGCAAACACACCAACAATGGCTACGGCGGAAGTGGAGAGCAGAGAGTGGTACGTTGCTAGTTATGCACCAATTGGTGTTCCCAATTCAGACCATATTAAGCTACGCACTGTGACTTTATCGCTACAAGCAGATTCCATCCCAGATGGAAATGTAGCATTTCAAATCCTTTATGTCTCCATTGATCCATACGTCCGCACTCAATTGAGTGGCCTCGACGATGGCCTCTCTCTTCCTCAAATTCCACTCGGTCAGGTCTCCATTTCGATCCATGTATCTAGTTTGATTTAGCACGAGATTTTTTTAAAAATTGATAGTTATATCTTGTAGTCTAAAATTATGCCATGTATGTTGAATTTATAGTCTTTTTGAATATGCTAAAAATATATATTGCAGGTGATGAGAGCATTTGGAATCGGGAAAGTGATTCGATCTATGGATACAAATTTTTCAGAGGGAGAAATAGTAATGAGCCGTATTTGCCCTGTTGCTGAATTTGGTGTTCTGCCTTCTAATTTGCTTCAGAAAATTAACCCTGCCGATGGAGTTGCCTTGCCGGATTATCTTAGTTGCTTAGGTATACTAATTTTTAAAGTTTTAGATTTCTCAACTCATGAACTTCAAATTTTGACTCCGATCCTATATACGTTACATAGGAATGCCAGGAATAACAGCTTGGGTGGGCATAGAAAAGATTGGAAATGCTAAAGAGGGATCAAATGTTTACATATCGGCTGCAGCAGGAGGAGTTGGAATCATAGCTGGACAGCTAGCCAAAGTTAAAGGCTGTCGAGTTGTCGGAAGTGTAGGCTCTGATCATAAGGTATAAATCTGTCGATCTGTTCACTTTTACTTGTCCATTGTACTGAAAATAAATATTCAAATTATATTATATTGTTATTATCTTTTTGTAGGTGAAGTTGTTGAAAGAAGAGTGTGGGTATGATGAAGCTTTTAATTACCGTATAGAGACAGATTATGATGCTGCATTAACCAAGTAAACTATTTTGATTTTTGTAGTCATTTTTTTCCCCTTATTTTGGATTAATAATACTTAATATAACTTAAAATTTACCTTATTTTCTTATAGATATTTTCCGGATGGAATTGATGTATATTTTGACAGTGTTGGTGGTAAAATGCTTGAGGCTGTCCTTAATCACGTCAACCATGGAGCTCGTATTGCACTTTGTGGAATGATATCCGAGTATAACAAGGTATTTTTTGTTCTAGTATTCGAAACTTACTAACTCGACATTTTCTTCGTTTTTTTAATTCTTTAAAAAGCTAATGAAACGAACTATATTGATCATCATATAAATTATTTTTTTGGACTTTGTAGGTTTGGACAGAAAGAGAAGGAGTTAGGAATTTATTGAACATGGTGGGTAAAGAAGTTATGATGAAAGGGTTTATGGTTGGTTCCTATTATAATCACTTTGAGGAATTTATTAAGGAGATGGAATTTCACTTGAAAGAAGGCAAAATAAAGTCCAAGTACAAAATCTATAATGGTATTGAGACCTTTTTGGAGAGTTTAACATCTCTATTTACTAGCTCCAATGTTGGAAAAGTAATTCTTCAAGTTACTCCTTAAAAGATATTCTCATAATGATTTAACAAGCAAAAAATGACCATATATGTATCTATTTATGCTTGTTTACTATTGCTAAATTTTTTTTATGAAAATGTTGTATGACTTCTATAAGAGGAGATATATTATATAATAATGTTTGATTATATTCATGACAGATTAAAAGAAAAGATCAACGTTAGTGATATTTGTTGAGTATCTAATCTCTCTTTAGAATGTCTGTTTGAATATGATTTCAAATAATAATTGCATCGAACAAACAAAAAAAACATAAAGTCACCACTGAAGTTGTCTCAAATTTTCAAAAACACATTAATTATGCGGGTGTTCTATTACCCCACAAAAGTAATAAATATCGTTGCAAAGAGACCATTTTGACCCATTTTCTCACCAATTCAAGAATTTTTATAGGAGAGTGATGCACACCCCCTTTTAATGAATTAATTTAAATAATAAAGTGCATACCCAAAACTAAAATATTGGCACATCTTTGCTTGTAAATGACGCTCTCGCTGCTTTCAATTTATGGGTTTCTTTAGAACCTTTTCAATTGATAATTTCAATTTCTTGGGAGCTAATTTGCCTTCGGATGCTAAAGCAAGCTTTTGCTTTTTGGAATCGTCCATTTTTGCCGCTATTGTTATGAAGAGTTGAGCTTCTTTAAGTTTTGGGGGTTGAGATTTTGCTAGGATTTAATTTGTGGCATTTTTTCATAATGAAATAATGCTCCAGACTCACTCATCTCATGGAATGAAATTTTAATAAACACTAGAAGCTTTTAGAAATGAGAAAAGACATAATTTTTTTTTTGCTTTGACCACTAAATTTGCACTGAAAGTAAGTCTTCATGTTTGCATCGCATCACCCACAACATCGAATCATTCTCATCATTATAAATATGATTCAAGATTTGTATTTGACATTTTATGAATGTTTTTCCTCAAAATCTAATCATAAAAGATAACTTGATTTCTCAAATTTTAAAGAAATTAAACCTTGACGACTGGAAATTAACAAGAAGTTAGGAAGTTCTTATCTTTTTGGGTTGATTTCATTCAAGAAAGAAATTTTTTTTTTGAGTTTAAACCTTCAACCATGAGTTCTTTTTGAAAGAATTGGGGAAGATGGAGTATTTTAAAAAAAGAAGTAATTAAATAATAGAGAAGGAAATGACATGTGGTGCCTTTTAATTCGTATTTGAAAAAAAATCACATCCACACGTATCATCTGTGTGAATGCAAACACAGGGAGAAAATGGGTTAAAATGGTCTCTTTATAACGATACTTAATACTTTTGTGGAGTAATAAAACACCCGCATAGTTAAGATATCTTTTTGAAAATTTGGAACAATTTCAAGTGTCACTTTATGTCTTTTCTTTCGAACAAACAATAAGTGTATATGTTATGTATATGCATTTGACATATCAAACATGTATTATAGGTAACCCATAAACGCAACAAAATGTATATTTTATGTATATAATATCAAACACGTGTTAAGCAAGCCACAAACGCAACTGCACCCTCATTCAAAAACCAGGACTATATCTCGTGAAAATTATGTCTCAAATCAACAAAATCATTTGAAATTTTTGCAACAACGTTGAAGAAATCACGTCTCAAACTTAAGTTACAAAAATCCCAAAATCCTAGGTTTCTTTTCTAATAAAAGATATATATTGTGTGATTGACGGGATCTATTTTGAGAGATTCATGATCGGTTGCTCACATTTTGAATTTTAATTATTGCAAAATAAAATCTGTTTCAATCTTACAATCTTGATCACTTACTTGTTGCTTGCTTTAGTAACACTCTTTACTTGATCACTTGCTCTTATTTTCTTACTTGCTTACTTTTTTTTTTGTTTTCTTACTTAGCTATAATTCAAATGAACCGTTAAAAATATTGTACCTCACTTCTATAAAAAACATTAAAAATTAAGGGTCAAAACCGACGGACGGCCTCTGGTTGTTTTGCCTACAACCAACCCAAAATCGACGGACTCGATTTTGTCGGTGAGTCGGTTTAAGGTTGATTTCGGTTAAAACTGAGGGATGTCTGTTTGTGTTTTAAAATTAAAAAAATTGATATAATTTTTTTTTATAAAAAATGATGAACGACGTAGGTTTTATTAATTGTTTTTTCATAAATATATATAAAATAATTATAGTAACTTGAAATTGAACACAAGTATTTCATATGACATTAAACAATTTTATCACTAAACCACACATGCAATATCAAAACAATGGCAGCATTTACACCTAATTACCCAACTTAGCAAGCTTTTTCAAAATTCAGTCACTTAAGCAATTGTAGGTCCTTGATTTTAGACTCTAATATTTCCCATTTTCTCTTTTTCTTTCTCGTGGGGTAAATATTTATTTTTATTATTTTAATCATGTATAACTAATATTTACATAATTTATTTCACCTTCTATCCCATATCAAATTATATATAAATTTCCTCATAAGTTATTTGAGTATTATGTAGAATTACTAAAACACAACCAAATATAGTATAAATTAATACATAAATAATTTTCATTTATAACATTTAAAACAAATCAACTAGACATCATATTATAAAGTTAATATATGAATAACTCTTATTTTATTTACAAATCAAATAATATATAAAAATTAATACATAAATAACCAAGTTATTTAACTATTAGGTTGCGTTTATAGCATAGCAAAACGGATCCTAACAAAATAGGAAAAGTTAAATATTAGGTTGGGACCATACCGCTTGGCGCTTGCCATCCCAATATGTATAGCTATAAAGTGTCAAAATGAATTCTAAGGGATTGTGTATGTATTTGACCTTGTTTATATGATCGAGTTGAAAATGATATAACAAAATTATTAAGAGGGAGTTCCCTTGGACGACTAAGGGTACTATTGTAATTTTCCTTTTGAGGTAACCCATTAACAGTCACTTGGTTGCTCATTAGGTTTCCACCTGGGTTAAACACAAGAACGAACCAGGATCGTCTTAACAAGTTTTGGGGCCTAAAACCAAACTTTACAGAGAGGTTTTATTCTTTTTAGTTGTCATATGTAAATTAATGAATACTATAATATATTCAATGTAATCTACAAGTGAAGTCTCGTGAAGATAGGATGTGTGCAGACTTTATAAAGTAAGAATGTAAAAAATAAAATAATATTGATTTGTTATAATACTTGAAATTTAAAGAATACACCAAAAAATAATTTTAGCTTCTATCTTGTTCTGTATTTGTAGTTTGCTCCCATTCTTTCCTTTCTTCCTGCCCATCCTTATAAAACTTTGTTCATTTTGGCTTCATTTAAGTTTTTCTACTCTTTCATACAATTTATTACTACATTTTTATATTCGATCTTTTCCACATATGCATAGTTGAAAATAGATGTTTGCTACATGTAACTGTATATTATAAATAAAAGTATATGATTGCAAAATGCAAGTGCCGTTTAAGAGAAGACTATCTGATTGCAAAATGCAAGTGCCGTTTGCTTAAGGCTTCTAAATACTACTCTCTCTGTTTCAAAAAGAGTGACCCAGTTTGACTTGACACTGAGCTTAAGAAACTAAAAAATTTTTTTGAATCTTGTAGTTCTAAATTAAAGTTATGTCAAATATACAAAATTATCCTTTAATCTTGGGGTTTTAAACATGCCACGTGGAGAACTGAAAGTAAAATGTTACCGGAAAAAAAAAAGATCAATTTTTTTAAACAAACTAAAAAGAAAAGGATGATGTCATTCTTTTTTAAATATATTTTTGTGCAAGGAGCTATACATTGGGAACTTCCAATAGAATCACTTTGTCAAGTGGCCACTATGTGAACAAATTAAGAATAGCTTGCTCCTTTCACATCAACTCTTAGTCCCCAAAAACTTGCCAAACAAATGGAGTTTGAAGCCAATTTGTTAAGTTATGTTTCTTTTTCTTCTTATTTTTTGGACTGAACACGATTTATGATCTAACGTCAACAAATTAAATTTTTCATAATAAGTTACCATCAATCACTATATAGAATACTTAGTTGCTACGATTAAATAAAAATCGATAGTAACAAAACAATGAAAAAAATAAGTCGATTAACTGACAAAAACAATCTCCTTATTACTGTTGGGTTTTAATGTGTGGTTGTTTTAGTGACCTTATGATCAAGACGACCCTGGAACTAACCGCAACTAACTCACATGTGGCCTTTCCCTAACATATCTGTATCTTTTGACTACAATTCTCATCTTTTTCCTGTTGAGTGTTTTCATTCCTGATTAGTTTTGTTTTGCTATCTGTATCTGCAATTTTCTTATTATATGTATTTGTAGTTTGCTCTCATTCTTTCCTTTCTTCGTGCCCATCCCTTTAAAAGTTTGTTCTGTTTTGCTTCATTTAGTTTTTTCTACTCTTTCATACAATTTATTGTTACATTTTATATTATGGGTGCCGGGTGCGTTTGGTAGGAAGGAAAATGTTTTCAACGAAAATAAGTGTATTTCTAACTTATTTTTTCATATTTGGTTGAAAAGTAGAAAATATTTTTTATTGTTTAGTTGGTGAATGAAAAATATTTTTCAGAAAATATCTTCTTCTTTTTTTGGTTTCAGACTAAAAAAATACTCTTTAGAAAACTAATTTCTGATCCGAAAATCAACTCCGATAATTGATCAAGGACCCGACCCCAACATCCAAAATAGGACAAGACCCCAATGACCATTCCAAAATCCGACCCTGACATCTGACCCAAGAAAAAAAATTCAAAAACAATATTTTTTTAAATTTTTTTTACAGGGTCACTTGGGGTGGGGTGGGGGTAGGGATGGCGTAAAAATGATTTTTTAAAAAATAATTTTTTTTCTTAGTTTTTTTTTTTTGACTGAAATGGCCTGGGTGAGGGGTGGGTTAGGGGCTGAGGCGGAGCTAAGGTTAGGAGTTTGGGGATTATAAATCAATTTTGTTTGGAAGCTCACAAGTTAACATACATATATTTATTTAATTTTCTAATACAAATATAGGGTCTACAAAAAAGCTAATGGGTTCGTTCGAACCCATGAACCCCCTAGCTCTGCCTCTGGGTAGGGGTGGCGGGGGGTAGAGGTGGCGTAAAAATGAAAAAAAATTGAATTTGAAATATTTTTATTTTTAAAAAAATGACGGGGTGGGGGGG
>NC_064290.1:10874193-10905762 GCF_019186545.1 Solanum stenotomum | reverse complement strand
ATATATATATATATTTGTGATGGATTAAAAGAAAAAATTGGTGTTTGTGATATATGTTGAGTATCTAATCTCTCCTTAGAATATCTGTTTGGATATGATTTCAAATAATAATTGCATTCAAGTCATATGTATACTTATCAAACAAACATGTGTTAGGCAAGTCACAAACTCAACAGACAACAAACAATAAATGTATATTTTATGTGTATAATATCAAACATGTGTAAAGCAAGTCATAAACTCGCTTTAACTCGTTTTACTTATCACTCACTCTTGTTTTTTTATTTGCTAACTTGCTTTTTTTTTCTTTTTTACTTGGCTACAACTCAAATAATCACCACCTCTATTTATAGATGGTATTGAAAGAATCTAACAATTGATATTTTATACTCTATTTTCGAATGTTCCTTTACTTATCTAATTTTAAAACTACTCCATTCTAAAATATTTCTAGGTTGTTCTCTCTACGACACTCATTCTAAAGATCTTCCTTCAATTCTCTACAACACTGAAATATTCTAGATTCTTATTCTTGAAATGTTTTAGATATTAATTAAGTTGGTAATGAGTTTTTAACAATATCCATAAAAATGGTAATGTCAGCATCATGACCAGCTAGAAGAATAATAATGCTCAATTTATTACTACACGCATATGAAGTCTTCACTCATGGTTCTTGGTTCTATGGAGGCATCCAACAAATAATAATAATAATAAAAATAATAAATGGAGTCAGTACGATTGTGTTAGAGTTTAAAGCAAATTTTGGTGCGTTACGTTATGTTTTTTGTTTTTTTGGACTGATCGAACACAAATTATGACCTTCCGTCAACAAATTGCTTATAATAAGTTAGCATCAATCAGTACTATATAGAATACTTAGATGCTATATATTTATGAGATTAACTTCTCTCCACTAACGGTGGACAATAAAATTACACTGTCCGTTCCTTTTTAGAAATACTAATTTCTTTTAATTTAATTATTATATTTTTACATTTAAAGATTTATGATTTTTCAGCTTCTCTTTTTCTTTACATTTTTTATTTTTTAAAATAAGTTTTTTTTGAAAGAACGTTCAAATATTTTTGATACTATCAACTTTAAGAATTATTTAAATAAATTGGAGTACATATGATAGTATATGAATTAAAGTTTGTTTTAAATTAATTTTTGTATTGTTGATTGAATGAACTAAGAAGAGAAGATATAGTTTGAAGCAATAGAAGCATCAATCCAAAAAGTTTTTGATGTTGAAAAGAACACTTAATAAGATATGAATAATTATTTTATAAGATTAATTAGTCCAAATTTTTTTAAAAGAAAAAAAGGAGTAAAAAGTTATTTGATGATTGTCTCAAATTGCTTCTATGGTGTTGATGAAGAACGAGGTGAAAATAACGAGGACAAGAAAGTGGTGAAAGAATCCTTCTTATTTTTGACAACCAAATAAGAATCCTAAACAAACTCGTATAATTAATTTAGAGTTTAAGTTACCATAAAATACTTTTTAAATTATTTTTATTTAAATATTTATAATATGTGAACATATTAAAGAAAATAAATATTTTTAAAAATAAACCAATAGTGTTGTCAGTGGAGAAAAGTTAATCTCTATATTTATATAGTGGCACAATCACTTAAGAGAGTGAACGTAATAAGTGGATTATATGACAATGGATCAACCACCAAATTAAGCTATAAGACAAGAAGGGGTCATTTGGTAGGGTACATATATATCGAAATCAATATATGGTAGGGTCAAAATATTTAGATATATTGTGGAAGCTAACAAGCAAATCTTGAAGACACTAAAAAAGAAGATAAATGAGAAATATTTATTAAAAAACACAATAATTTAACATGGTTCGATTAAGCGACATAATTCACAAGAGGGAGATAAGCACTCCTCTATATAAATGAGAGTTCAAAATATCAGAAAAATAATCTCACAAATTCACTTGAAATAAAAAAGAGGCAAGTTCTCACATTCCAAACAAAAGTACTCTCAAAACCATTAAAACTGCATCGGAAAA
This sequence comes from Solanum stenotomum, assembly GCF_019186545.1. Classification (NCBI taxonomy): domain Eukaryota; kingdom Viridiplantae; phylum Streptophyta; class Magnoliopsida; order Solanales; family Solanaceae; genus Solanum; species Solanum stenotomum. Next base: position 10,903,726 of record NC_064290.1, on the reverse strand, counting down.
GGGTCATATTTGCCCTTGTACTCTTAGAAAAGGGTCATATTTCCCCTTCGTCATACTTTTTTGGTATATTTGTCCTTACCATCCAACTTTGGGCACATATTTGCCCTTGTACATTTAAGTATTATTTCACCATTTTTATTAGTCTACGTGGCTCCATGTGTACATATTTTTATTATAATTGGAGTAAAATTTTACTTTCTATTTAGTATTCTATCCGATCCATTTAGTAAAATTCGACCCAACCAAAACAAAGATCCATTAACCCGATTCCAATACTCGGAACGGATCCGTGTGACAAAAATATACGTTGGTTGGGTGTTTTTTGTCAGAAAAAAATGGTTACTGGACTTCTTCTTGCAGAAACGAATTTATCTGGAGAGTGGAATTATAGACGTTTGAGGCATTATCACAAATTCCTGGTCTGCGGACACTTAGTTTTCTAAGCAATTTATTTTCTTGACCAATTCCGGAATTCAATCGAATGGGTGCTTTAAAAAGTTTTTGTTTGTCGAAAAATCAATTTTCTGGTGAAATTCCTTCAGATTACTTTGAAAAAATGTTGTCGTTGAAGAAGTTATGGCAACAAATTTTCGGATGAAATTTCGTCGTCATTAATGGAGCTGCAATATCTCATTGAATTGCACCTGGAGAACAATCAGTTCTCAGGTCCAATACCGCCAGCCTCGAAGAAGTCTGACATTAGAATTACTCCATCTTTCTAACAATAACTTGAAAGGGGAAATCCCTGTTTCGTTATCATGATTCAATCAGAGTTCGTTCGAGGGGAATTCCGAGCTTTGTGGTGAGAAATTAGGCAAAGTTTGTAATCAAGCCATAAATAGCAGCAGCAACACCAGCACGAGCAGCAACGACAACAACACTAATAATATATAATGCAAATAATGAGTTTGGTTTTAGCAAATTTGATGGAAGTAATGGGTCGGATACGTTATATTCTTAATAAATCAAAAGTTACGTAATTAGAGTTGATGTTAACTACTAACTATTTGATTCCTTACATTTGCAGGTTCAGGTTCGATAATATATTAGATTGAGCTTAAATTGTCAAGTCATTAACTTAATGATTATATTTAATTTATTACAAGAACTTCTACTTATACCTTTTTACATAAAGTATTTTTAGTAATTCAACAAAATTGTACTAAGAATCGAAATACACGCAAATTAGTTGGTAAATAAATATGAAGATATTAACCAAGTGCCTGCGCAGTGCGCCTGCGTGGAGTTGCAGCGTGAAAACATAAAAGTAAGGGTGTTTTTGGAATTTGAGGAAGAAGAAACCCTATGCTATATGATGTTGGAGCTTTCCCCAAGTGAAGAAGGGAGAAAAAGGAGCAGAAAAGGCGACGACTAGCGAGAGGAAGAGGAGGACGCGGTACACTACTCGAATCCAAAACGGAAGTTGGGATTCAAAGTTTGATGGCTATGTTTTCTTTTTCTCTTTTGTTCTTAGTAAACTTATTTTCATCCATGGAGTAGATTCTTAGAGGGTATTTGACAAACATGTTGCATTGATGAATTTGTTGGGATTTTGATTTTCATTCTTATGCTTGAACTTGTTATGGGAATTGGAATTAAATTGCAACCTTGTTCATTATTTTATTTAATCGAAAGAGGAATATCTTGGTGAATATTGTTGCATAGTTTTGTTGGATTGAATCAATATATTTTCTCTAAAGTAATCGAAGGAGCTTCTTGATAATTATTGATTAAATCTAAAGGAAAAATAGTTGAACACTACTAGAAATTTGACTTACTGCAACGCTTATTTAGCAACGGTTACACAATCGTAGCAATAGATCGCCTATCACAACGGTTATAACTGTTGCAATATATCCTTGAATCTAATAAAACAATTCTTATAATAAACCGTGGCATCAACTCTATACCCATCCCTATAGTCTTTCTATGGCTACAAATTTTAGAATTGTGGCAATAGATGACTCTATGGCAACGATTATTTTAGGATAAATATTGTGCTTCTGATTTTTATCCCTAAAATATATATATTTCCCTCCACTAATTTTGCAAAGCGCCAAAAATTTTCATCTCATTAAAAAAATCAAAAAGAAAAAAGCCCTTTCCCATAAAACCCTTTTTCAACCAAAGCACGCTATTTCCCAAATTCTCAGCAAAGTTCTGTTCCAGCAATTCTCAGCGAAGTTCTTGGTGAAGAAAAGAACATCGAAACTTCTGGTGAAGAAATCTGTCTAGTGAAGCTCGTTGGTCTTCTTGAGCATTGGTATTTTTTACTTCAGTTGAAGCTCCACTGGTCTTCCGACAGTGATTTCTTAGATATAAAGGTGAATAAATTTTACGTTTTCTCTGCTAGTTCATGATTTCTAAGTCCACATTGAATGATTTTTGAGAAATTTTAAAGAATAATATATGAGTTTGTCTTAAATCTATGTTATTTGTTCTAATCTAGGTTTGGCATATAATCTATTTGTGGGTTATAGTTTGTATTTCATGTTTGGTGAAGATTTGAGAACTCTCTAGCAAAAGTCTTTGAGAGGGTGAATTTCAATTTTATGAGAGAAATTTTGATTTGTAGTTGATGTTTTCCTCAAAATAACGCACAGGACATATTTCAGGTAAAAAAAAGTCTAAGATACTTGTCTTTTTTTTCTATACAATAAACTGAATATAATGGACTGATCAGATTTGAAAAACTCAAGTTACAAATTCACTAAAGAGGATTGTCCAAATTTTGTTTGTTTTCACAATCAGGTCATTCATATATACTTAGGCTTGAGCTCATTAACTAGGTCTAGTTTTACTCCATTTGTTACACCTCCCCATTTTCAGCATTAATATGCTCAGCTCGCCTTATATTCTCTGCTTCTTTTCTGTCTGTTTATTTATCACCTTCTGATGCACAAAAAATCTAATAGTTATGGCCCAAAGAGAACAAAATAAATTTATATCTTTAAAAAAGTACAGTCTTTTGGCACTCGAGACTGTCCTCACAATCAATGTCCAAAGGGCCAACTTTGTTAATCGATGTTGAACAGAGACGGATGGGACAATGTATAAGTTACTACAACAACTGTTTTACTTGAATGGGACAATCTGTTACTTATTAAGAATGATTATGATTTTCCTTAAGTTACCATATCAGATTTGCTATGAAAGATTACTTGTTATTGAAAATTTATAAGTTAAGCTGATTTCATAACTGTCCATGAATAGAATTCGAACTTTTACTAATCATGTCATGTATCTGTGTAAATGAAAATTTAGATACTAAATGATGCAGCAACATTACTAATCAGTGGGTGAGTTGATAACTTAGCTGAATGAGTTGCAACACATCAATCTGGAAAAGCTCTCAATACTCTTAATCTTTGGATTGGTGTTTTGACGGTAAGTCAAAATCATACTAGTGAAATACAAATTACAAAATTGTGAGCTCTTTTGTTGGAGTAGAGAACAAAGAGATGGTGTCTTCCCATCCTCAATTCTTTTGAAACTTCAAGTATTAATTAGGGTATATTTTGTTCTTCATATTATTGATCTGAGATGTGCCTGATTTTTATTGAAGTAGATTAAGTAAAAAGTGTTGATTGATGCTATCTTGTCCTCAATGCTTAAAGAAAATAAAACTTGAAGTTGCAATGATATAATTTTCTCATTTCTGTAACAAATATGTTGGGCAAGAGTCGAGAGTTATTATTCCTACAATTTGTTTGTTGACAATCCAACCTAACTAGATAGTCGAGAGTTATTATTCCTCATTTCTGTACTTCATTGGTGTGATTTGTTTTTGCATCAAAACATTGATTGAAGGCAAATCATTGAGCTTGTTTTTGTTGATTAATGGTTGATTTTATAAGGAATGGTAATGCCCTGTTTTAGTTCAGAGACTTGAGGATTGGAATGCATTAATTGTCTGCTACCTTAAATGAGTACACTCCTGAATTGACTTTTTTCCACTAGTGTATCCATGACCTTTTGAATTAACATGATGGATTCTCCCAATTGTGCTGATTTTATTGATAAATTCTTCCCCTTTACTCTTGGAATCGCGTAGGACTTTTACTGCAACATAAATTTTACTGGAAAGTCTGCCTTTGTATACAGTTCTAGGATAGACACAATGTTTTGTTTGATGACTAAGTCTGAATGGGAAAAAATTGATGGGTCACCGCTTTTGTAACTCCATCTCCAATTGTTGGTCAGGTTTATTTGAAAAAGAAGGCATTAAAGTCATCAATTCCAGGAGCTTTCCCATCCTCAATACCTTGTAAAGCATGCCAAATATTTGTTTGTGTCACTGGTTCTATCAATTGCAATTGTTGGCTCCTATTCAATACATGGCCTAAAGAACAAATTTCAGGCTTGACTGCTGGTTTTTAGAGTCCTAAAATCTGCAGAATTTATGCTAAAATATGGCATTAAAGCTGAAGTACTCTAAAAATGTGAATGTGCTGACATCTGCATTTTTATTTTGAAGTGTAACGTGCTAAATTGTGGAGCTTATTTGTAGTGAAAGTGTTGCTGAAACAACACCATAGAAACTGTAAATAGAAAAATTATGTCCATATTAAAGCTTCAATAGAAGAATCATATAATAGCAATAGAACTGCACATGAATCTGTAAATTTCTGAAAATTGGTAGATGAACCCTAGGAAACCCATCTTATCAGATACCTGTCATACAGTCTAGCAGTTTTGTATTTCTTTTGTTCCTTTGTTCTCTTGTTTGGTAACAAAACAAAGAGAACTAGGTAGTTGTTCTGGTTGGACATGGATGTATGGTATTCTTTACACCGTCTCCAGTTGGCATGAGATACATGCATTCATTTTGGGATTATTGACTTCCAACTCCCTAGGCTGAAGCATCTATGGCAGCAATGAAATTGCGGAAATGTTTTAGATTAGTCCATACTCCATATATATAGTTTAATTTTATTTGAGTTTATATATGTATGTCTTAGATATAGAGTAATAACTTTGTAATATTTGACTACTGTGGATCCATTAAGCTTTTGCGAAAAAATTGCTAAATTATTTATATTTTTTCTAATTGTATGTAGGTGATGAAATCGAAGAAGGTGATGAAAGCAGTAGTGAAGACTTGACATAGGAAGGAGCTGAATTGTTGATGTTAACTTTACTGACTAGAACTCTTATTTTTGAAGATTAAAAACTGTGTGGTGCATGTGTTTCACCTTTTTTTGGATGGTATAAAAGTATTTGTATATTTTGCTTTTATTGATATTAGCCAATTATGGATCTTGAATTATAATTTTGGTAATGCACATGTCTTCTCATGAACGATTTATGTGTATTTTATGTTATAAAATTACTGCAATAACTCAATAATATAATATTTGTGGAAGTGCACCAATAATACATATATGTTGCAATAGCTTAATAATAACTGTTGCAGAGAGTAAGAATTGTTGCAATACCCTGTAATAACCGTTGCAATAGTCATTGAGCGATATTTATAATCGTTTAAAACTGTTGCCATAGCCATGGAGCGACATTTAGAATTGTTGCAGTACCATGTAACAACCGTCGCAATAGAATGAAATGGTTGTTGAATAGAGAGAAAAACTGTAGCCACAGCCTCAAAAGAACCGTGGCATAAACTTCTTTTCCGACGGTTTATAACCGTAACAATACGACACTAATCGTGGGCAACTAATTAAAGTGAAAACCGTGGCAATAGGTCTATCTACTGCTACGGTTATTAGAACCGTCGCACATAACCGTAGCAACAAATCTATTGCTACGCGATCAGTTGTAGCGGTTGCATAAACCGTGGCCATAGAGCTATGGCTACGGTAGGATAGTCTATTGCAACGGTATATGAACCGTGACAGTAGATCAAATTTCTAGTAGTGGAAGGACGTTACTTCCTTAAGAACAATCATTAACATGTTTTTGCATATTAAAATCACTTGAGTATAATTGGTTTATTCTTTAACTTGAGATTTACTCGGAAGAGAAATCTAAGGCTTAAAGGATACTTTAATAAGCTATCGAATTCGAGAGAATCGATAGAACTTTAGATGTGGTAAATGAATGAGTCAAATCCTAACTATCATTATGCACTTGTTAGTCTTGTACCCTATCTTTTAGTATTGATATTAATCTTCATAGTTACCAATTGATTTTAATTTATCATTTAGTCTATAAAGTGGTTCATAACCACAATCAACTCCATTATTTTGATCACCTGAATAATAATTAGCAAGATTTGATTGAATTATTATTTGTATCAATCCCTGTGGAAACGATCTTTATACTATACTATCTTTGACTAGCGAAACATTAAACTTATAGTGTGTTTGTGCTTGTCATCTCATCAGAAGATGGAACAAAATATTCGTATATGTGAATTAACTCCACAAAGCTCAAACTGGATCAGTAAGATACAAATTATAGATATATGTGGCCCAGCAGAAAGCAAGGAAAAAAGGGTGAAATATCTAAATATGATCCTTCAAGATAAACAGGTACTACATTACTCTTTATCACTGTCTCCTTTTTACTACCTCTGACTTTTCATTTTACATCACTGTTTTTAATGTTTCAATTAACATGTGTGTTGTGCTGTTTCAAATACTTTTCTCAGATATCAGCAAATCAATCCTCAACATTTATATATTTCTAACAGTCTAGGCAACTTTTCCAATGTCATCTTCCTCTTTTCTCTCTTCGTCTTCAATGTTGAACATACAACAGGTTGCTGAATCCCATATGAGATTTCCTGTTGTCCTGGCTTGTAAATTTTGGTAAACTGAAAACTTTGGTAAAAACAATTGTTTAGAAAAGAACAATTACTTATACCTGGACCTTCAAACTGTGAAAATAAAAGGAATTCTTATTTGTCTGACCAATGGGAGAAATACATTTTCCTTCTTCTGTTGTCAATGCTTTATCTCCTGCTGGTTTAATCATGTATTGTTGATATGTTTTATACTATCTTTGATTGTAAATTTTTGCCTCCGGGTATTATTATAACTAAAACAATGATACAGTATAGGACAATGATTCATTCTCCCACCTCTCCATTTTTATGCTACAACTACTAATGTGCTCTTAAACATCAACTGAGACTAAAAGGACCAATGCCACTCTTGAGTAAACTCAAAGGTATCTAAAACTAAAAACCAGAATAACATAATGATTAGGACTTCTCTTTCAATCCGAAGTGTTATTATTTAGATTTGGAACTCTTTGTTTTCAGCTCTGCATTTTTTGCTTACTTTCCTGGATTTTTGTATTCTTCAACATTCTGTTAACTAATCTGAATTCCCAGGTTGTAACGACCCCAACTGCTATTTGCCAAAAGTTTGAATACTTTAAAAGTTCAATAACTCATTTAGTTGAATGAGAACGGACCTGCTATATCATTACCCATTACCTTTTTCCCAACCATTCTATATATCATGCTATTGACAGTAGCACAAAACTTGAACTATTAGACAACTTAATAAATACTTACAGATGTTTATGTAAATTGTCTATGTTTGTGTCAACTCTGCTTCTAAGCATAGCTAAATTTCATGTTCAACCACAGGAAGATCAAATAAAGGGCATTGTTTACGCTGATGACATTCCCTATTATCAAGGTCGGATCAAGCTCTACCACACCTACTACATTGCAGGAACACGCATGCAACCGTCAAGTTCCAACTATGAAAAACCACTGCATGCTTTTGAATTGGTTTTTGATAAGAAAAGCGTACTGGTCGAAGTTGAGGAAAATGATATGGATGCATTGCCACTTCCGACAAAACTTACTGTCACATCTTTTACATCTATTAAGCAGCAGGTCCTTCAGGCAATGACTGATCTAAACAAGAAAGAGTTTGATAAGTCTGCTTTACCCTTTAATAAGAATTGCGAACTTACTACTTCAAATGTACATATGTTCATTTTAAATGTCGTCCTCAACAAATATACTAGCAATTGTTGTCAATTGTTTTTCACCGAGATATCTTATGAGTATGAACAAATGGTTGCAGGAACTTATTGTTATGGATTATATTGTAAGTATATTTGTTTAACCTAAAAGGAATTTGATTGTTTCTTTCAGTAAACTTTTAAACAATAAATATGCACATAAATTTGTTGCACTTTACAGTAAACACACTTTCACCTTCACTATATGGGATCAAACCATTATGGATAATGAAGGCAACAAACTGTTGCAGCAGCTCCATGAATATCCTATAATACTAGCACGTCGTATTGGAGGATCAAGATACAACGATAAGCTAAATTTTTTTTTTGCTAATATTTAGCCTAATGACTTACCAATATTATAGGCTTTAATATTGTTGGTTTCACCTACATCAGTCTTCTATTTGTAGAAAACATCTTTTATTCGTAGGAAAATTCTACATTTGTATTGGATAACTGGTGTAACACACGTAGGTGAGCTTACCTACACATGTGTGTGCAACTGAATGTATACTAGGAGAAATCTACCGTTTTTCCATTTCAGTTTTATTTGTCCGCTGTCATAATGATATATATATATATATATATATATATATATAATATAACATCCTCTTTGTTTGTGATGTTGGGTTCACCTACCATTTTACTAATGATTGATTAGTCTTACCATACTAGCTTTAAATGATCTCGATTGGCATACTATAAATCATCTCTGAGTTCAGACTTATTACTAGCTAATTTAACTCACACAGGGGTATCATTGACGACCAAATTCAACACAGCAATTCAAATTGATCCCCCTTATGCACAAAGCCAGCAACTACGAGCATGGTATTACTGTACTCCTTCATATATTCTCACTGTGTTATTCTACATATATAAATTAAACACTGTCAACAATTAACCTTCTTGGAAATTCTCTGCAGGATCACAGAGAACAAAGCAACACTTACTTCATTTACTTTGAGGAGCACATCAAAATCTGGATTTCTCATCTCTATTCCAGTAGATAAAGAAGTCATCCTAATTGCAAACACCGAATTCCAAGAAGATGTTAGTAAAAAATTGATTCATTATTAATCTTAAGACTCACTACAAACACCTGCATTCACTCTTTTCCTAACACAGGGACAAACATTTTCAATCGAAGCAAAGATATCCTTCCCAGCTGACCAAAAGAAATACTATGTTTTAGTATGTTACAATTGTGGACAGGACATTCGTTATCCGATCATCATGCAAATTCACTGTATGAACTGTGGTCAACACATAATGCTCATCCCCAGGTACTCTATTACTACACCAATGATATCAAATTCTTCTACTTCTTAATTCTTGATGACGAGTAATAGTGTTTTCAACATACAATCACAAGTGCCGATTTAATGTAAATCTGGAAGATAACGCAGGTACAACAACAGGGATGATTATGAACAAAGAGGGAGGAAAATTACTATCCCTGACTGCAGAACAGATTTACGAAAGAACTTCCACTAAGGTATAAGTTCTAGCTAAATAATATATGTATGATTCTTACATTAATAAACTTATCAAAAGAATTTCATAAATATTCATTTCACTCTCATAGAACAATTGTCCACCTATGAAAGATCTCCACACAGGCTTTATCAACAAGATCTTTTCTATTCGGGCAAAAAAGGCGTTTGCACATGCTCCAAACACAACTGCTACAAAACTATATATTCAGTCGTGCATGGAAAAGGAATACACCACACATCCTCCTACAGAAACCAATATCCAGGAAGCAAGCAAAAGAAAGCAACAGCTTGAACCAGAACAAGTGAGTGAACAGGCAGAATCATTATCACTGAGAATGAAACAATTTTCCACTAAATAGAGATGCTAAACTTTCCAAAAAGCTCTCAATGCCATTATATATTTTTTGCTTGGACTTTATTTTGCCCTCTTTCAAGTGAACTTCCATCTCCTTTATAAATTCCTCAAAGTTATTATAATAAGAACCCACCATAAATCCTTTCATCACAACTTCTTTACCCACCATGTTCAATAAATTTCTAACTCCTTCTCTTTCTGTCCAAACCTACAAATCACCCATTCTTGTCTTAATAGCTTAATTCGGTGGTTGATCCATTGTCATATATATAATCCACTTATTACGTTCACTCTCTCTTAAGTGATTGTGACATGCACTATATATAGCATCTAAGTATTCTATATAGTACTGATTGATGCTAACTTATTATAAGCAATTTGTAGACGTAACGCAACAAAATTTGCTTTAAACTCTAACAGAATCGTACTGACTCCATTAATTTATTATTATTATTATTATTTGTTGGATGCCTCCATAGAACCAAGAACCATGAGTGAAGACTTCATATGCGTGTAGTAATAAATTGAGCATTATTATTCTGCTAGCTGGTCATGATGCTGACATTACCATTTTTATGGATATTGTTAAAAATTCATTACCAACTTAATTAATATCTAAGACATTTTAAGAATAAGAATCTAGAATATTTCAGTGTTGTAGAGAATTGAAGGAAGATCTTTAGAATGAGTGTGGTAGAGAGAAAAGCCTAGAAATAGTTTTAGAATTAGATAGTTAAAAGAACATTCTAAAATAGAGTAGAAAATATCATTAGTTAGATTCTTTCAATACCATCTAAAAATAGAGGTGATAATTTGAGTTGTAGCCAAGTAAAAAAGAAAAAAAAGCAAGTTAGCAAATAAAAAAACAAGAGCGAGTGATAAGTAAAACGAGTTAAAGCGAGTTTGTGACTTGCTTTACACATGTTTGATATTATACACATAAAATATACATTTATTGTTTGTTGTCTGTTGAGTTTGTGACTTGCCTAACACATGTTTGTTTGATAAGTATACATATGACTTGAATGCAATTATTATTTGAAATCATATCCAAACAGATATTCTAAGGAGAGATTAGATACTCAACATATATCACAAACACCAATTTTTTCTTTTAATCCATCACAAATATATATATATATATACCCTCTTATACAAGTAATAATTAATGCAACATTTTTATTTAAAAAATAGCATAGTTAACAAGCATAATATATAATCTATTTTTGCTTGTTTAATCATTCTGAGAATTACTTTTAAGGAGTAACTTGAAGAATTACTTTTCCAACATTGGAGCTAGTAAATAGAGATGTTAAACTCTCCAAAAAGCTCTCAATACCATTATAGATTTTGTGCTTGGACTTTATTTTGCCTTCATTCAAGTGAACTTCCATCTCCTTTATAAATTCCTCAAAGTGATTAAAATAGGAAGGCACCATAAACCCTTTCATCATAACTTCTTTACCCACCATGTTCAATAAATTCCTAACTCCTTCTCTTTCTGTCCAAACCTACAAAGTCCACGGATTTTTTTTATATAGATATGTCGAGTCAGTAAGTTTCGAATACTAGAACAAAAAATACCTTGTTATACTCGGATATCATTCCACAAAGTGCAATACGAGCTCCATGGTTGACGTGATTAAGGACAGCCTCAAGCATTTTACCACCAACATTGTCAAAATATACATCAATTCCATCCGGAAAATATCTATAAGAAAATAAGGTAAATTTTAAGTTATAGTAAGTATTATTAATCCAAAATAAGGTGAAAAAAAGGCTACAAAAATCAAAATAGTTTACTTGGTTAGTGCAGCATCATAATCTGTCTCTATACGGTAATTAAAAGCTTCATCGTACCCATATTCTTCTTTCAACAACTTCACCTACAAAAAGATCAAAATATCAATATACGATAATTTGAATATTTAGTTTTAGTACAGTGGACAAGTAAATGTGAAATCGACAGAGTTATACCTTATGATCAGAGCCTACACTTCCGACAACTCGACAACCTTTAACTTTGGCTAGTTGTCCAGCTATGATTCCAACTCCTCCGGCTGCAGCCGATATGTAAACATTTGATCTCTCTTTAGCATTTCCAATCTTTTCTATGCCCACCCACGCAATTTTTTTCCCTGAATTTTCATTTTGGTGTCCGATGGAAATGCAAAATGAAACGACCGAATGGAAAAATGGAATGGGAATTAAGAACATTGTTACTAATCAGTTTGCTACATTGAAAAATTGGGCATTTCCACTCAATCTAACGTTACAATTATCACTTCAATAAAATAGAAATAACGAATTCCTGGTTTCCCTTCGTCTGCCTCCAAATTAACATTCCTACCTTAAATCATAGTCATGCTTTAAAAAAAATTATGCTCTAAATTATTTGTTAATTTCTTTCCAATTTAGAATCTTTGAATTATTGTATATATTCAATTTATCGGTGTTGCGATTCTTTACGATCCCAATTATTTGTTAAATTCTCTCTAAAATAGAATGTTTGCATATATTCAATTTACCATTGTTGTGATTCTTGACGATGTTGGTGCTGCATTATAGATTAGTAAAGTGATTACAGTATCAATGAATCCTCAAGAAACAAGAAAGCGTCCTGCCAATGCAACAGAGTTTTACAATAAGAATGCCAAACAACGCGAAATTTATCAAAATATGCCCACATCTGGAAAAGTGAAAATGATTGGATGAAACTATTTGTGTAAAATTTTTAAATTTATGAACCAAACCAAACTAATAAAATTCGGATTTTTTTGGATTTTTCAACCTCGGATTGGTTCGGATTTTTCAAATACCAAACCAAACCATTGTGTCGAATTTTTAAATTTATGAATCAAACCAAACTAATAAACCTCGGATTTTTTCTAATTTTTGAATTTTTTTGATAAAGTTTGCATACAACCATATAATTAACTTGTGCTCCAAATATTTCTTTAGTCCAACCAAAATACAAATATCTAAGATGTTTCTTAAAAAAATAACACAAAATATGATATTAGTATTGATGACACAAAAATATTCAATAAAAAATAATAATGATATCATCATATAAAATAAATATTGCAAAGTTATAATGAAAATGATCATAATTTAAAAGTACTAAATCATGCTAAAATAAGTTTAATAAGTATTAGTTACATTACTAAATATTTAAGGAAAATTAAAATTAGATTATGTATTTTAATTGTCTAAACCAATGTAAAACTAAAGAACAAATATTCAATATTATTGTCATTCTTAGTGTTGAATTGATTTTCTTTTTGCATTAGTATTAATTTGATTTTGATTTAAGTTTTATTGTAATTATCAACATCTATGAACTATAATCTTTATTGGACCACTTCGAATTCTAAGTTTTAAACTTGAAATAATATATTAAAAGATAAAAACTATGAAATAGTATAAGAAATATTTTAAAATTATATCAAAGTAAATATTTTTATGTATAAAATAAAATTTTAAAAGTACATATATAATGTCGGGTTGGTTTGGTCTCGGGTTATTTTTTTTTAGTTAAAAGCAAAACCAACCCAAATATAGTCGGGTTTTTTTTCCCAATACCAAACCAAGTCAAACCAAACCACTAGTCGGATTTTTTTTTTAGTTGACTCAATTTATTGTTTGATTCGATTTTCGGCTTGATTTTGTACACCCTTAACTTGTACTATCTTCAAAAGAGAAGAATACTAATAGGAAAAAAAATGGCATCTTTTATGTACAAATTATAAAGTACAAAAACAAACACACCTACTTTTTTTTATTATTATTCCCCCCATGTTTTTTCTAGCACAAATCATACTTGTGTTAGCCTTCTCATTGCCCTATTAGTCCCTAAATGTCCATTATTAAGAGACATAAGTTATTTGATTATATGTATAACTTGAAAAGACATAAATGAGGCACCAAACTTTTAATGAATGATATAAATGAGTCTTTTCTCAAAATTCAATAACATATTTGAGCTTGTTTCCTAAATAATTTGATTATAGCGTTGAGAAAATTTTAACATATCAAATGATATGTTACACTTATATTATCACTAAGCTTTCTTCTTTTTTATAACAATAAAACATAATACCTTCTTTTGTCACATTAACTAAACTATGTGAGAGCTGCCTAGTAGTTAGGGGTGTTCACAGTTTGGATAAAAACCGATCCAAATCGAAAAACCAAATCAAACCGATAAAATAAAATCGATTTTATTTGGGTTTGGTTTGGTTTTAGATTTTTTAAAACCGATAGTATTTGGTTTGGTTATGGTTTTATTCGGAAAGAAATTGAAGAAATAACCGAACCGAACCGATGAATTATATACATATATTTTATTAATATACATACTTACTATATTATTTTTATAAACAATTTTAAAGATCTTATACATATTTTCATTAAAATTTCTTTAAAATTTACTTATTGAAAGCAACAATGCCCAAGATGAAACATTTATCTTATTGATTTCATGTATATGAGTGTCTATGTCAATTCTTTGTGGGACTGAAAATGTTATTGTCTCTTCCTTCTAAGCCAATATAGTGAATTTTAAAGCTTTATTGATAGTAAATTTAGTGATTGAAAGTTTAGTAATTTAAGTCATTCTAACTATTTTTCATTTTGAATGGATTGTTGTCACTTTTTTCACATTTTAAATGAATTGTTTCTTTTATTTTTGTGTATGATTAATAACCGAATAACCAAACCAAACCAAACCGAAACCGATAATCACCAAACCGATAAATGTATATTATATTTGGTTTGGTTTGATTTTGATAATTTTAACCGTAAATTAACAACTTAAAATATTTGAAAACATATTAAAATATGATGAACTTTCAAAATTCCACATGTGCCACATAAATTGTGATAAAGGGGGTAATATAAATTATTTGGAAATTACATTAATATTACTATAAATCGCAACTTAAAGTATTTAAAATATATATTAAAAATTAGATTAACTCTCAAAATTTCACATGTGCCACATAAATTGAAGTAGAGAAATAACATGTATTATTTAAAAAAAAATTAAACATTATGTTAATTAAGAGTACTATAAGTTGCAATGCACACGTGCCACATAAATTGTGATAAATAAAGTACTATATATTATTTGAAAATTACGTTAAGGTACTATAAATCACAACTTAAAGTATTTAAAAATTATTAAAAATTTGATCAACTCTCAAAATTTCACATGTACCACATAAATTGGGATAGGGGAAATAACATATATTATTTAAAAATTACGTTAATTAAGAGTACTATAAATTGCAATATTAAAAATTTAAAATATTTAAAAAGCATACTGAAAATTTGATTGAGTTCAAAATTTCACATGTGTCATGTAAGTTGGGACAGAGTGAATAACACATATTATTTGAAAATTACGTTAAAAGTACTATAAAATTACAACTTAAAGTATTTACCAACATGTGAGCATATAATATTTGAAAGTTACGTTAACTAATAATACCATAAATCACAATAATAAACAACTTAATATATTAAAAAAATGATTAACTCTAAAATTTCATACATATCACGTAAATCACAATCATTAATAACTTAAATATTTAAACAAATATATTGAAAAATCGATTAACTTATAAAATATCACATGTTCCACCTATATTATTCGAAAAATAATAAGAAAATATTTAATAATTTAGTTGACTCTACTAATTCTATTTGTATCACATAAATTAAAACAAATAAAGTAATATTTATTAGGTCCGGATTTACCCGGGCTTTTGTATCTAGTATATAAAATAGAATGAGAGAATATTGAAAATTTGTTAAAAAGAGAATTAGATAATTGGAATTGACCATAACTTTGAAGTTCAGAAATCGTAGTACTAGATGTACATTGTGGTGATGTGGGTTGGACAAAAAGCTAGAGATCCTAGCCAACAGATTATTGAATAGTCATTTATGTTTGAGCAATTATTTAGGAATATTACCCTTTTATGGAATTGTTGGTCAACATTTTAACATTAATAATTTATGTATTAATTTGTTAAAAGTTTGGAGTCAAATGGTGCCTTTGCTGTCAAGTTATCCGTTGGTGGTAATTCATTTGTCTTTAACGGTTGGAAATATATTTGGAGCATTACTCCATTTGGAGTAAGTGCTGATGTTACTGACTGTTTCTCTTGCAGCATCGTTAGTAGAATCTTGGCCATAAGTTGTCCATATTATTTCTCCATTATCTCACTCTTTATTCCTTCATTATACCTTATAACTCATGTAATTCCTAAGGTCATTATCTTCACTATTTACTACACCATTTATCTTACTATTCATTGCTAGGAAGACTTCTTCTAGTATAAATAGTGGTGGTCTTCATTTGATACACAACATACACAAGAAAAAATATAGAGTGCATAAAGTTTGTCAAAAAGAGAGTTCTTATTAGTTGAAGACGAGGTGCTCTTTTTTGTGGAGCTTTGGACTTAACTCTTGTCCAGAGTTGTTGAGTTATACTTTGTGAAAGTTGTTGTATCCTAGAGGGGACAAGTCAAGAGGACTACTGTTGGACCGGTGAAAAACATTTGCTGCAGTAGGGTTGAATCTCCTTAAAGAGAGTGAGATATCTGCGCCTCAACCTGAAGAGATTTATTACTTCATTTTTATTTTCAATTGTAATCTTGTATTTTTTGTTATCTTGCAAGTTTTTCACTGAAAATTTTAAGGAGATTCAGAATGACTACAATTGAAAAAATCGCAAATGTCAAGATGGGAGACCTTAACAAGCCATTTCAGTTCAATGGTAACCATTTCAAAAGATGGAAGGGTAAAATACTTTTCTACTTAACTTCTCAATGTTTCTAATGTGTTAACTGAGAAGAATCCTAATAAAGTTGATGACACCTCCATGGATGATGATAAACCTATTTCTCATCATAAGAAAGTGGAAAAGTACGATGAAGAGGCAAGTGACCAAGATACACTTTTACAAAAAGAAGAGAGCAACATCACAACGAAGGTAAATTTATTTACTTCAAATAATGCTACTCTTGAATCTCATAAAAATACTTCTTTGAAGCCTAAGAAGAAAAAATTTAAGAAAAATAATAGTAGACCTTCCAAGAAAAATAATGGTGAAAATAACCAAGCACAAAATCAACAAGTTCAAGATAAAGGACCGTGCTTTGTTTGTGGCAAGAGTGGGCATATTGCTCGATTTTGCAGATTTCAAAAACGTGGTCCTAACCCTCTGAAAAACGTTACCGAAGAACCTTTTGTGGCGGTGATTACCGACATAAACATGGTTAAAAGTGTTGATGGATGGTGGGCTGATTCTGGTGTAAACCATCATGTCTGTTATGACAAATACTGGTTTAAAAAATATACTCATTTTGAGGAGCCCAAAACCATCATGCTTGGTGATTCTCACAAAACTCAAGTGCTTGGAACGGGTGATGTCTTTTGAAAGGGTATTAACTTTGAAAGATGTATTCTATACTCTTTCCATGAGAAAAAATTTGATGTCTAGTTTTCTTCTTAATAAAGCAAGCTTTAAACAGATCTGATCAATATGTAATTGTGAAGAAGGATATTTTTGTGTGAAAGGGGTATGCTTGTGATGAGATGTTCAACTTGAATGTAGAAGCGAATAAAGCTTCTACTTCTGTTTATATGTTTTCTTCTACTAATTTTTGACATGCTCTATTGTGTCATATTAATGATCGTTATGTTGGAATATATCATGAGTAGTTTAGGATTAATCCCAATGATTAAAAAGAATTTTGAAAAGTGTGAGGCTTGTGGTAAAGCCAAAATCACTAAAAAGCCTCATTTTCAAGTTGAAAGAAAAACTGATTTGTTAGAATTAGTTCATACTGATATTTGTGAACTTGGTGAAATTTTAACTCGTAGAAGTAATAGATATTTTATCACTTCCATTGATGGTTTTTCTAAGTTTACATATGTTTACTTGATGAAAAATAAAAGTGATGCTTTTGAAAATTTTAAAACTTATCTCCATGAGGTTGAAAATCAATTTGGTAGAAAAAAAAAAAAAAAGGGATAGAGGCCGTGAATATGAGTCAAATGAGTTTAATTCTTTTGTTAGATCATTGGGAATAGTTCATGAAACTACTCCTCCTTACTCTCCTTCATCTAATGGAGTAGCGGAAAGGAAAAATAGAACTTTGGTTGAATTGACTAATGTCATGCTTATTGAGTCACATGCACCTTTAAATTTTTGGGATGAAGCTATTTTCACTACTTGTTATGTGTGAAATCGTGTGCCTCATAAAAGGTCTAAACTGACACATTTTGAATTGTGGAAAGGTTACAAGCCAAGTTTGGATATCTAAGAGTTTGGGTTGTCTAGCCTTTGTGAGGCTAATGGATCCCAAGATTACAAAATTGGGTAAGAAAGTTACTACTTGTGCTTTTCTTGGTTATGCTTCAAATAGTACAGCCTATAGATTTTTTAATCTTGAAGATAATATTGTGATAGAATCAGGTGATGCTATTTTTCATGAAAATAAATTCCCTTTTGATTCTAAAAATAGTGGGGGTCAAAGGATTGAACAAAATATTTTGTCATTACCTAGTTCTTCTACTTCTACTTTAAAAAATAAAGAAATTGATGATTTCGAGTTGAGAAGAAGTAAAAGAACTAGAGTAGAAAAATATTTTGGTCCTGATTTTTATGTGTTTAATGTTGGAGATGACTCTCTCACTTTGAAAGAAGCATTATCTTCACATGATTCTATATTTTGGAAAGAGGCTGTAAATGATGAAATGGAATCACTGATTTCTAATAAAACTTGAAAGTTAGTTGATTTACCACCGGGTTGTAAAACTATTGGTTGCAAATGGGTCTTAAGAAAAAAGTTGAAACCGGATGGATCTATTGATAAATATAAGGCTATGCTAACTGCAAAAGGTTTTAAACAACTAGAAGCCTATAATTTTTTGATACTTTTTCACCGGTAACAAGAATTACATCCATAAGACTTTTAATTGCTATGGCTGTAATTTTTTATTTGCAAATTCATCAAATGGATGTAAGAACTTCTTTTTTAAATGGAGACCTAAATGAGGAAATTTATATGGATCAACCCGAGTCTTTTGTTGAAGTGGGCCAAGAAAGAAAAGTATGTAAACTTACTAAATCCCTATATGGCTTGAAACTGGCACCTAAGCAATGACATGAAAAGTTTGATTCCTGCATGATTGAAAATGGTTTTGAAACAAATGAGTGTGATAAGTGCACATATCATAAGTCTTGGAATAATTCACATATAATTATTTGCCTATATGTTGATGATTTATTGATCTTTGGCTCTAACATAAATGTTATTGATGAAGCTGAAAATATTCTTAGAAGCCATTTTGATATGAAAAATCTTGGTGAAGCAAATTTTATTCTTGGAATAAAAATAACAAGAACATGTGAGGGAATTTTCCTTGACCAGCTACATTATGTTGAGAAAATTTTGAAAAAATATAACTTTCATGATTACAAGCATGTTGCTACTCCTTTTGATTCAAGTGTTCACTTATTTCTTGTTGAAAGTGAAAAATGATGTAGTAAATCAAAAGGAATATGCTAGCATAATCGAAAGTTTGAGATATGTGACTGATTGCACTAGGCCTGATATTGCATATGCAGTAGGAGTACTTAGAAGGTTTACAAGCAAGCTAGGTAATGAACATTGACATGCTATAACAAGAGTGATGAGATATTTAATTGGAACAAAAAATTGTGGTTTGTTTTATAAAAATTATCCTGCCATACTTGAAGGCTTGCTTTTCTGATGCAGATTGAAACACTTTATCAGGTGATTCCTGTTCTACCACTGGTTATGTCTTTACTTTAGGTGGTGGTGTTGTTTGTTGGAGATAAAAAAAGTAAACTATAATTGCTAACTCTACTATGGAGGCTGAACTAATTGCTTTAGCTTCAGCTAGTGAAGAAGTGAATTGGTTAAGAGATTTATTGTTTCTGAAAAAATGCAAAATAAATATATAAAAGAGAGGTGTTAAATATTTCCTGTGTCTATTCCTCTGTTCAGTACATGTATATATAGAAAAAATAAAATAACAAACTACCCAACTATCCTATATATTAGATACCACAAACACACCATATTAGTATTTGTACGTTAGTAGAACTCACACACTACCCAACTATCTCCCAATTTGTAGATACCTTAATTAACCAACTACTATTTACATGGAAGTAAAAATGGAAAAGAAAAACAGTAAGGAAAACGGTAATTTACAGATGGAAAATAATGGCTCCTGTGTACTTTGTGTTGTCTGAAAAACATGATATTGTTAACCTTTTTCATTACTCTTTAGCACAAAATCATCCTCGAGCTTTTTCATTGACGAGTCTCCAATAAATTCAACACCCCCCCTCAAGTTGGACGGGGAGGAACGAACACCCAACTTGTTCAACAGGAAACGATGAGATGTACCAGGTAGAGGCTTAGTAAACAAATCTGCTATTTGAGATGAAGATGGAAGAAAAGAAAGAGAAATCAAGCCATTGAGGTATTGTTGACGGACGAAGTGACAATCTAAGTCAACATGTTTCGTCCGCTCATGAAAAACAGGATTTTTAGCAATATGAATTGCAGCTTGGCTATCTGAATGGAGAGAAATTGGTAATGAAGGAGGCAGAGACAGGTCGGAAAGAAGACGAACTAACCACGTCAACTCAGCAACGACCCTCCTCATCGATCTGTACTCAGCTTCAGCGGATGAAAGGGAAAGGGAAGGCTGTTTCTTTGATTTCCATGAAATAGGACTACCACCAAGACTAATAAAAAAACCACTAACTGACCGTCTAGAATCTAAACAAGTAGCCCAATCAGAATCACAAAAGGCTAGGAGAGTGAAAGAAGGAGAGGAATTGAGAAAAATCCCCAAACCAGGATCCGAAAGAAGATATCGAAAAACATGGTGTGCAGCCAAAAAATGTGCTTGATGTGGAGACTGCATATATTGGCTAATGTGTTGGACCAAAAAAAAGATATCAGGCCTTGTATGAGTTAAAAAATTTAATTGCCCAATTAGCCGTCTATAAACAGTAGGATCTGGAAGAGGAGAACCCATGTTTGCTTGCAATTTTAGAGTGGGATCCAAAGGAGAAGAGGCAGGTTTGAATCCAAGGCAATTATATTCAGATAATAGTTCCAAAATGAATTTTCTTTGGTTGAGGATCAAACCGTGAGGTTCTCGGATGACTTCAATGCCCAAAAAATAGTGTAAATCACCTAAATCTTTGATCTTGAATTCTTAATCGAGGAAAGATTTCAACGCTTTTAATTCTGCCATATCATTACCTGTGAGCAAAATATCATCCACATATACAACTAATATAGAAACAGAGCTACTGGTGCATTTGTAAAAAAGTGAATAATCATTCAATGAGTGTTGGAAACCTTTGAAACTCAATGCCACAGTCAGTCTTGCGTACCATTGTCGCGAGGCTTGTTTAAGGCCATATCAAGATTTCTTTAGGCGACAAACTTGAGTAGGATCAGAAACCTTCAAACTTGCTGGAAACTTCATATAAACTTCTTCGTCCAACTCACCATGTAAAAACACATTGTTTACATCCAATTGGTAAAGACCCCACCCTTTCTTAATAGCAATTGCCAAAACACACCTTATAATAGTAGTAATCTTCACGACTGGACCAAAAGTTTCAGTAAAATCAACCCCTTCTTTTTGAACATCTCCCCTAACAACTAACCGAGCTTTAAGTCTCTCCACAGAACCATTAGAGTTGAGTTTGACCTTGTAAACCCATTTATTAGGTAAAGCCTTCTTTCCCGGGGGTAATGAGACAACTTCCCAGGTGTCATTAGTGATAAGAGCTTCTAATTCTCTTGGCATAGCCTCTTGCCAATCTGGATATAAACTGGCTTGGGAAAAACTTGTAGGTTCTTTAATTTGTGAAAGAGAATTGATATATTGTTGATTAGACGTGGATAAAGCATTAAAAGAAAACGGTGTGACAGAAACAGGAGAAGAAAAACAAGTATCAGATACATTAGAAAAATGTACACTATTGCAAATGTAATCTTCTAATAATGTCGGAGTCTTGATAGATCTAGTAGATTTTCTCAAGGTAATAGGATTGAATTGTGAAGGAAGAGTGGGTGTAGAAGGTACTTGAGAAAGTTGATCCGGAGGAAATGAAGTACTATGTGGAGGAGAGGATATAAAATAATAATCATGATCAGGTATAACTAGTGAATCTGTAAAAGGAAAAACAGAAACAGTAGGCTGAATAGAAGAAAAAGGGTATATATCTTCATGAAAAACAACATTCCTGGAAACAAAATATTTTTGAGAATGTAAGCTAAGTAACTTATATCCTTTTTGCCCAAAAGGATACCCAAGAAACACAGGGCTCAGCTCTAGGATCCAATTTAGATCTACCAGGAGAAAGAGTGGAAGCAAAACCAAGACAACCAAAACATTTAAGGTTAGAGTAATTTGGAGGATGACCAAAGAGTTTCTCATATGGTGTTTGAAAAGCTAACAGTTTTGTCGGGCATCTATTGATTAAGTAAGTGGCTGTCATTAGACAATCCCCCCAAAATTTTGATGGAAGATGAGACTGAAAAAGCAAAGCTCTACAAACTTCCAAAAGATGTCTATGTTTTCTCTCAACTACACCATTTTGTAGAGGTGTGCCAACACAAGAAGTTTGATGAATGATGCCTTGTGTAGACAAAAAATTAGAAGTTTCTAAACTTGAACCCAATTCCCAAGCATTATCAGACCTAATAACCTTAACCTTTTTATTGAATTGTCGTTCTATCATTGCAAAGAAAGATTTGAGAATGGGAAAGGCATTACTTTTAGTAGTTAATAAAAACGTCCAAGTTCCTCTACTAAAATCATCCACTATGGTTAAAAAATACCTATAACCATCGTAAGTAGGGGTTTTATAAGGCCCCCAAGTATCAATATGGATTAAATCAAAAATTTGTTGAGACGAAATATGACTAATAGGAAAAGGAAGTTTGGATTGCTTTGCTAATGGACAAATAGAACAAGGAACATAAAATTTCGAACAAACTGAAATAGGAATTCCATTGATATTTTGCATATTTGATAAAGGCATATGCCCCAACCTTACATGCCATAACTTGCTTTGAATAACAGAAAGAGAAATACACGACAAATTAGATTTATCATCCTTTAGGGAATCTAAACTAGAGCTAGACTTAAAACAGGAATTGACAGAATAAGAAGCAACTGGAAGCCTATTATTCAAGATGTAGAGACCATTCTGGCTTTCACCAAGGAGCATTGGGCTCTTCATTGAAGAGCCCTACATGAAACAATGAGAAGGTGTGAAGAATAATATATTAGAAAGTTGTCTGCACAACTTGTGTACAGACAATAAATTGAAATAGAAACTAGGCACATACAACACATTATGAATGATTAAATTTGAGAATAGTTTGACAGATCCTGAATGAGAAACCTTAATCTTTTGTGAATTAGAAAGCCTTACAGAAATAATTCTTGGCAATGGTTCAAGATTGATAAAAAAATCTGTATTATAACTCATATGTTCAGTTGCACCTGAGTCTATTATCCACGTCTTTTTAGTGAACGTTTTACCATCAATATTTGAATTTAGAGATAAATGATAAGGGGTTAAAGTACTACCAGCACAATTCACAGAGGCTATGACATCAGAATTATTGGCTTGATCCTTATTTTTCACCTGCTGAAGCATCTGCATGACCTGTGCCAATTGCACCTGTGTTAGAAGTTTCTCATGCTCCTCTGATTCTGCGCTAGTCATAAAAGAATCTCCAGAAAATTCATTAGAAGTCACAACATTACTCTTAACAGAATTTTAAAAGTTTCTTGACTTAGTAAATTTAAAATCAGCCAGAAATCCATGTATCTTATAACATTTTTCAATGTTATGTCCTGTTTTCTTGCAATATCTGCAAACAAGATTAGACTTCTTGCTATCATAGTTTCCCTTTTGTCCCCTAAAATCAGTAGAAAATTATCTTTGTCCGTTGTCAGCGATGAGTGAAGAAGATTCACCAGGAAATTTTGGTGTATTCTGGACCTCCCTTTGCTTCTCCTCTTGCATCAACAATGCATAAGCATTAGGGATAGAAGGGAGTGGTGAAATCATGAGTATATTACCTCTAGGTGCACAATAAGAATCATTAAGTCCCATTAAAAATTGAACTAATCGTTCATCTTGCTTGGACTTAATGTTCTTTTCCTTTGCTTCGCAAGAACAAGCGCAATTGCATGGAATGAAAAAATCCAAAGCATCCAATTCATCCCAAAGACGCTTCATCTTAGTGTAATAAATCGCAATATCATCAGATGAGCCCTGAACAAGGTCACTTAGTTCCTTTTGAAGCTGAAAAAGCTTAGCACCTGAACTTTGTCCAAACCTTGCTTCTAATTCTGCCCACAAATCTTTAGCAGTGGAAGAGTATATAACACTTTCAGAAATTTCTCTACAAAGAGAGTTCAAAAGCCAGGAAATTACCATGTTGTTTGCTCTCAACCAAGCATTGTGCAGGTCTGTACCAACAGTAGGTTCATGAGTTGATCCATCAATAAAACCTGACTTATTTTTCGCAGTCAAGGCAATGAGCATGCCTCTCTTCCATCCCCCAAAACTCTTGCCATCAAAAGCTGTATTAACTAACAACATACCAGGAGAATCAGAAGGAGAAATAAAAAAAGGATGAGAAGAATTTATGAGAAGAGAGGCTGCATTAGTTCCAGCAAGAATGGGAACTTGAGTCTCAGAAGAGGTGTTTGCAGGATCTCCCATTGTAGCAAATTATTGATCAGGAATAAAAATGAAAATAGAAGCAGCGATTTAAAACTTGGCTCTTGATACCATGAAAGAATGCAAAATAAATATATAAAAGAGAGGTGCTAAATATTTCCTGTGTCTATTCCTCTGTTCAGTACATGTATATAAAGAAAAAATAAAATAACAAACTACCCAACTATCCTATATATTAGCTACCACAAACACACCATATTAGTATTTATACGTAAGTAGAACTCACACACTACCCAACTATCTCCTAATTTGTAGATACCTTAATTAACCAACTACTATTTACATGGAAGTAAAAATGGAAAAGGAAAACAGTAATTTACAGATGGAAAATAATGGCTCGTGTGTACTTTGTGTTGTCTGAAAAACATGATATTGTTAACCTTTTTCATTACTCTTTGGTACAAAATCATCCTCGAGCTTTTTCATTGACGAGTCTCCAATAAATTCAACAGTTTCAAATACCTTATTTTGAATAACCAATTCCTCTTATTTTAATTCATTGTGATAGCACCCCCGCGATTGGTAGAGTTCAAAAATTGTTATTACAACGGTAAATCCAAACCTATAAGGAGGAAACACAGTAATGTAATATCGTATTTGACAAATGGTATCATTAATGTTGATTATGTCAAATCTTGTGATAATCTTGTAGATCCTCTTACTAAGGCCTTAACAAGAGAAAAGGTCTGGAGCACATCGAGGGGATGGGATTGAAGCCTACAAATCCTTAAGTCATATATGAGGAAACCCAACTTGGGGACTAGAGATCCTATAACCAGGTTCAAAGGGAAAAACTAATCATATGATGACTTGTTGTGAAAAATGCACTATCTTGTTATTCCCTCCCTATGATGTGAGTGCATTATTTCCTGTAATTTGTGAAGGTTGAGTTGATAAAACTCTAAATAAATATATGTAGCCCGTATGAGTGGAGTCTTAAGCTTACAGGATCACTCTCGACAGATTTCATCTATGTAAGTGTGGAAGTAGGTCGCTTCCTATGAGAATTGGGCTTATTCTCAAAAGCACTCATGAATCCGGGATAGCACATGGCCATAACGTGTTGACTTTAAAGCTCATGTCAACACCTTGATTATTATGTGTGAGCAGTAATATTTTATTTCCCTTAAACAGTCATAGTTTAAGTCTGAGATACTACGCCTCTGGAGTAAAAGTTACTATTTCACTAAGTGGAGGTTCAATGCAGAGCACACGTTCATTATGCATAGTAATCTTCCTTCAGCTGATAGACTCTCCTATGTAATATTAAAATGAGTGGGGGATTGTTGATCAACATTTTAATATTAATATTTTATATATTAATTTGTTAAAAGTTTGGAGTCAAATGGTGCCTTTGCTGTCAAGTTATCCGTTGGTAGTAATTCATTTGTCTTAACGGTTGGAAATATATTTGGAGCATTACTCCATTTGGAGTAAGTGCTGATGTTACTGACTGTTTCTCTTGCAGCATCGTTAGTGGCATCTTGGCCTTAAGTTCTCCATATTATTTCTCCATTATCTCACTCTTTATTCCTCTATTATACATTGTAACTTATGTAACTCCTAAGGCCATTATCTTCACTATTTACTACACCATTTATCTTTCTATTCATTGCTAGGAAGACTTCTTCTAGTATAAATAGCGGTGGTCTTCATTTGGTTTGTGATACACAACATACACAAGAAAAAATATAGAGTGCATAAAGTTTGTCAAAAATAGAGTTCTTATTATTTGAAGGGAGGTGTTCTTTTTTGTGGAGCTTTGGACTCAACTCTTGTCCAGAGTTGTTGAGTTATACGTTGTGAAGGTTGTTGTATCCTGGAGGGGACAAGTCAAGAGGACTACTGCTGGACCGGTGAAAAACATTTGCTGCAGTGGGGTTGAATCTCCTTAAAGAGAGTGAGATATCCGTGCCTCAGCCTGAAGAGATTTATTTCTTCATTTTTATTTTCAATTGTAATCTTGTATATTTTGTTATCTTGTAAATTTTTCACTAACAATTTTTTCAAGCCCACTGCAACAAAATAATATCACTCAACTATTTCTATTTTTCGCAAAACATATATACTTGATATAATAAAAATATTTCTCTCCTAGTGACAAGTCACATTATTCCCCTTTTAAACTACGTTTTTAGCTCTTTTAAAGTAACCATGCCAATAGCCTAAAATAGATCATTCGGAGCTAATCAAATTGTCCTAAATTTCATACGACATCAGATTCTCCAAACGTTGTCAACTATTTCAACTTAAAGCTCTTCTGATCATCTCGAGAAGCATGTCAACCATCCTAACACATTACATACAAAAAGAGGCAAAATAAAAAAAATCACAAAAAAATAAGCAAATAACTACGAGAGTCATTACTTATATAATTATAGCATTTTTTTTTTATATATAATGTTAAATTTATTATTAAATGATAAATAAAAATATAAGATAAAAAGAGATGTAGTAAAAGAAACTGGGGCGCGGGTGTGGAGGAAAACTTTTATCTCCTTGAGCAAATTGTTGTACAAATGAATAAATTCAATTTGCTATTAATAAACGAAAAGAAGATGCCGTAGACTTTTCAGGAAGCTTCTTATAAGTTATTTACTTGAGTTAGCTATTCACAAGTTGTCTGTTTGATTGTCAACTTTAAAAAGTTGGTGTAAATATTTTTAAGGACCTGTTTTGCATACTGCTTGCACGAGCTATTTCCTTAAATTGTTTGCAAGTTACCTGCTTAATTACAAACTTCTTTAATATGTCGTATGAATATTTAAATGGACATTCACAATACGTTGTATTTTTTTAATATATATCAAATTTTTTTTATTACATAAAACATATAACATGATTAATTACAATTTTGGTTTCAAATGTCAAATTGAATTGTTCCCTAAGTTTCACATAACTCGCTTCCAATGATCTCAATCGTTCCACCAAAACTCGGGACCGAGTCGATTGTGACTCGTCGGAACCAGCACCGGAACCATCCATGACGGAGGAATCAGAAAGTGGTAGTGGTGGCGACATAGGTGGCTAGAGGCTTTTTGTAGTTGTGACTTGTGTGTTACTGTTTTTTTTACTTTAAAATTTTAAATATTGAAATATTTATACTGATTCGTGGGGCTTAAACTTTTGCCACGTGGCGTTTGTGAGTTCAAAGGAACTACACCCCTGAAAATGGGCTTGGGCTTGGACATAATGTTGAGTTTAGTCACAATATCGAGGCTGATTTTGGCCCCGTTCTTAATAGATGACGTCGACTACTTTTTTGAATCGAAACACTTAATCATTTTCTTCAAATTTTAATTATCATGCGTTTTTCGAAAGTCAATTTGATAAGTTAAATTAGATTATATTAATTTAATATTATAAATAAAAATTTAGATAATCAAAAAGTATATAAAAAGTACTATAAATTCCAATCTTTTGCATATCAATATGATGGAGAAATACATATTAAAGTGATAGTCAAAGTTATTATCGTTTGACTCTAAAAAAGAAAATTATGAGTTTATGACAATTAAAAGTGGATGGAGTAATATTTAGATACTCACTCCGTTTAAAAAAGAATTGTCTAGTTTCCTTTTTAGTCTGTTTAAAAAAGAATGACCATTTCCTTTTTGGCAACACTTTAACTTCAACTTTTCACGTGACATGTTTAAGACCACAAAATTAATTAACATTTTAATACATTTGATATAATTTTAATTTAAAACCACGAAATTAAAAAATCTTATTTCTTTTCTTAAACTCTGTTTCAAGTCAAACTAGGTCATTCGTTTTTAAACTGAGGAAGTACTTCATTAAAACATACGGCCGTTTGAACATTTAAACTAAATCTATTGACCAGTCTAAATGGATTGTCAATATATTTTGTTATTTTTTAATGTTACGCAAATATATAAAATTACTCTGCGAAATAACATTTAGACTAACATCCGGTAATATGTTGACTTTATTAAAAAAGTATTAAGTTATTAGGTTGTCATATAATGCTTGTAATAATTTGTGTAACTATCGCAATAAAGTTTTCAATGTGTCCAAACAAAATCTTTAAATTGTAGTGTAAAAGATCCATATATATAATCATTAATTAAATAGTTAAAAAAAGTTATTTAAAAAGGGATAACAAATGAAAAAATGATGAAGTTTAAGAATTTACAAGTTTCAGCTCATAATATGTTTTTTTCGTATAAATGTATTATATTGTGGATGTCCGTTTAAATACTACTATATATAAAATCATTAATTAAATTGTTAAAAAAAATTATTATAAAAGTATAACACATGAAAAAATCACAAAGTTTAAGGATTTATATTTCAGCTCTTTAATGTATGTTTTATTCTCATAAATATATTGTTTTGTTGACGTACGTTTAAACTTTAAATACTTTTAGGGTGTGTTTGATATGAAGGAAATTTTTTTTCAATTTTTTCATGTTTGATTAGGTTAAATGTTTTCCAAATCAATTAATTTTTCTCAAATTTAAGGAAATGACTTCCCTTCAAAAATTAAGGAAAACATTTTCCAAAACTTTCCTCCAACTTCAAATTACAATTTTTTTGTTGAAAAAATAAATTTAAAGCTTATTTTAAAAAATATTTTTCAACTTTTCAATTTTTTTACCCCACCCTCGAATCCCCCAACCAGCCCCCCACCCCAAAAAAATATTTTCAACTTCAAAATTTCATTTTTTTCACCACTACCCTCGACTACCCCACCACCCACCCCAATTTTTTTTAATTTTAAGTTTGTTGTTAAAAAATATTTTCAACTTCAAAATTTTATTTTATACCCTTACCCTCGACCCCCTTCCCTACCAGCCCCCTACCCCTCCCAAAAAAAATTAAGTTTGTTTTTTTAAAAAAAATTCAACTTCAAATTTTTAATTTTTC
>NC_064290.1:10868990-10871038 GCF_019186545.1 Solanum stenotomum | reverse complement strand
TACGCACCATTTAAATCTATTTGACCATATACAATCCCTAATTGCAAAATTAATAGAATTTTTCTTACAGAATATAATGGAGCGTGTTGTGAATCCTGGACCGATTGATCGTACACTTCTTCTCTCTCAGCATGAGCATAAATCAGAATTGTTATGGAAAGGTGAGATATCATTTACTAGCCTTATGAGGACGGTGCGCATGAATGATGCCTGGAATTTATTTCGTTTGCATCGACCTCATGGGCGTGTTGAGGATATCTTACGTAGGTCAGGACTGTATGATGTAGTTTGTGTGGGCAGGATGCAGTATGACCGTGCCCTTGTTACAGCTATGGTTGAGCGTTGGAGGCCAGAGACTCATTGCTTCCACTTACCTTTTGGTGAGGTCACTATTACATTACAGGATGTGCAGGTCTTGTTTGGTTTGCGCATCGATGGTGATGTTGTGTACATGCAGGATGCTACACGGAGGATTCGTCCATGGCGTACTTTATTAGAGACACTCACAGGATGCGCCATAGCACCTGCTGATATGGATGGTGCGAGCCGGGTGAGGATACATAGCATTACCGGCTACTTGCGAGATCAGTTACAAGTAGATCCGATAGGAGATGCTACTCCAGTGGAGCGGGTTGAGAAAATTTCTAGACTTTACATGCTTGTTATATTGGGGGGCATCTTATTTCCGAACACGTCGGGGAACCTTATTAGCTTACAATACTTGGCGTTCCTAGATCCCATCCACGACGTAGGTAAGTATAGTTGGGGCAGTGCAGTGTTGGCCTACTTGTACCGTGCACTTTGTCGGGCATCTATCGGTAATGTGGTTGACATTTGCGGATTTATTCCTCTCCTTCAGGTAACTTTACTAAAGTTTTAAAATACATTCAAATACAAAGAATCTTTTAACATTATACTGTACAAGAATATCTTTTCTATATTCAATTTTTTAAAATATTTAAATTAGATACAAATAATTTCTAAAAATTATTAAAAATAGATGTGTGTAATTGTTAATTTTTTTTTGTTAATGATGATAGTTTAATTATTTTGTTTGTCACATTAAGGTTTGGTGTTGGGAGAGGATCTTGCCTGTACAACCATCAACTCCTCCGTCGCATGATGGTGATGTATTACTTCCATATGCTAGGCGATGGACGCGTGGAATTGATAGGGATACTGAGTCACATCATGTTCTTATCCCGATTAGAGATCAGCTAGACCGCATGACGAAGGATCAGGTACATTAAATAATTTTTGCAACTCTTTACTAGTTTTTTTTAAAAAAATATATATATAATCTACATATAAAAGTAAATTATTTAAAAGTAAATCAATAATAATTTTATTTATATACTAAGCGGTTAACGTTGATTTTATCTAATTGTTATATTTTAAAAATAGTTTCGATGGACACCGTATAATGAGATTTTACATACACTACCTCATTGTTGTACGATCGATGAGCCTTTATGGATGGCATGCGTGCCTATGCTTTGCCTAGAGATTGTTGAGGTGCACGCACCTGATAGAGTGATGCGTCAGTTTGGTCGTCCCCAACATATACCTGCGATTCCTAGTTGGGGAACCAACCACCACATGCATGATCAGCGTAGGAGGCTTGGATCGGAGGTTCTTGAAATGTTGGATAAATATTTTCGTGATTGGGGTAATCGACATCAAAGTTTAGCGGTTGAGGTAGATGATGGTACTAGAGGGGCAGGGCATAAATTGTGGTACATGCGGTATGGAAGGTTGCTTATAGGTAAGCCTGCATTAGAGGTTGATGTACCGTCAGGCTTTGTTCATTCTGCTGGTACTAGCATTGCGATGTCTAGAGGATTATTTAAGTTGCACAGTCTTGCATTACAGTGGCAGAGAGACACAGCCTTAGCTTCACATGGTGAAGAGGTATCTCAGATTGTTAGGGATACATTGCTTGAGGCCGGAATACAATTTAGAGAGCCATTTTTTGAGGGAGATCCTTTGTTTGAACATATACGTGCCAGAGGACCCAGACGTGGACGTGTAGATAGACGAGGACGAGG
>NC_064290.1:10858068-10868890 GCF_019186545.1 Solanum stenotomum | reverse complement strand
ATTATAGGAATTCAAAAGGTAATTTAACGGTGAGTTGTTATTTATTTTTTTAATTTGTAAATTGCATTTTTTTTCTTCAGATTTTCAATTAATTTTTATTATTATATATTCTATTTTTTGTGTTGGTGTGGTCTTTTATGTTTGAAATTTATAATATTAAATTAATTTGTTAATTACAAATTTTATAATTGGTTTTGGTTATTTAATATTTATTTATTTTTTTATATTTTTCTTTTTCTTTTATTTTTTTTATAAAAAAAAGTGCTTATCCCATGAACAAATTCTTCATTCGAAATGTATGTAAAGTCTGATATAATGTATTGGGCAGTTTAAATCTGTCGATTTAAATTTAAATAGCAATTAGTAAATAAATTTATTCTTAAAAGAAAGTACATGACATATTTTAGTTGGTTACTATTTTTTTATACATTGAAAGGAAATATATAAACAATAGAAGTTTCTATAATAAAACCTTACGTAAAGTTTTTTAACACTTCAAGGAAGAACATGACAACAAAATTTTTTAACATTTTTTGTTTATATTATGGAAATGTTTATATTTGTACAATATTTTATTTACAATTCATGTTAATTTAAGGTAAGTTCAGATTATTTTTGTATATCACTTAAATAATGCTTTAAAGTTATATAATGTTAATTTCTAAAATTGTTTTAAAATATGTCACGTTAATTTAAAAAACTGCTTCAAAATTTCTAATTTGATTTTCAAATTGTAATGTATTATTTAAATTAGCTACATATAATTAATTTTAATAATTTTAATTGTATAGAAATTCGAAAATTTATCTGGTGCTAATAGGTGTCACTTCTTACTACTCCTATTATATACAGATTGAAGATATATATAAAGGGAATTTTCAAAGTAAAGTAAAAATCTATAATTATGCATAAGCAAATTATTTGAATCTCTTTTTTGTTTACGCGGATTTTTTTTCTTCTAAAATTAGATTTTTAATATTTTTTAAATTGATTTTTTTATTATATGATATTTAAAAAATAGTAATGATTTTAACATTTGTTAATACTTTTAAAATATTAAATATGTTTTTTTTGTTGTATGTATTCATTTTTTATTTTATTTTATTTTAATCATTAGTGATGGCAATTAATGTATTTTAATTAGCAGTGATGGCAAATTTTTAAAAAGACTACCGATTCCACAAATTTTTAACTGCCATCATACGGTTTTTTTTTTTGGAATTTCAAATACAATTTTGATTTTTAATTTTTAAAAAGACTACTGATTCCACAAATTTTTAACAGCCATCATACGGTTTTTATTTTTTTGGAATTTCAAATAGAATTTTGATTTTTTTAAAAAAATATTGTTTTGTTTTTGTTTTATAAATTGTCATTTATTATTTAATATATCTACTAATTTTGTGGTGCTGACACGTGGCAATTTATCTTTTCCTATTATATATAGATAGAAGATTATATTTTTTTATACCTTTTTTTGAACTTCACAATCTTAAAGTTATAAGCGAAGGATGTTTACCATCTAAGCAACTCTATCTTAGCCAATAATATTATGTTATCTTTTACCTTTGGTATAATAACATGTGGAGTTGCAATTTGAATCTCAAGTTAGAACCAAAACTCATTGAATCTTAAAATTTGATAAGTATTATCCACGCCAAATTTATTCTAACTCAACAAGTTGTGTTATACTCCCTCCGTCTCATTTTATATGTCATCCCTTCCTATAAATAGCTGGACCACAATACTTGTCATTTTATAAATTTATGCATAAATTACCATATTTTACCTATTATACCCTTGATAGAATAGTTAATTAGGAAAAATTCTTTTGTCTAGAAAATTTGGCTAGAATGATATTTTACCTATGTTATTTTACCTTTTTGAACATTTTTATCCTTCTAACTTTAATACATTTTAACTAAAAAATGGAAAAAAGATCAGTTTATTTCAAAATAAAAAAAATATTATAATTTTTTAAAAATTCTAGCTAAATTTTCTAGTCATTTAGCATTATCCAGTTAATTAATCTTGTCATTTATTAATAAAGTTGAATTAAGAAAACATTAAATAAGGGTAGAAGGGTAAAGTTACTTCATTTCTTAATGCAAGTGCAAAGTAAAAATGTGACATATAAAATGGGACGGAGGGAGTAATAAATTGACAATTATGGGAATGGACACACCTCTCATATTTCGAGGCTAGACTGATTAAGAAACAATTAAGAAGAAAGCTATATATTGAAATACTTCTTATACCATTAATTATACTTTCCATTACAACATTAATTAATTAAAAGAAAATTACACTATATACCTAATAATACTGAGGTTCAATACATTGCCAATCCTTTTAACTTATTAGCAAATTTTATTTAGACATTAATAATAACATGTTTCAATTGAGCATTTGATGAACACATGATAATATGTTCTTATTAGACACTTCCGGATCATATATTTAAAAGTCCGCGTGTGTTCTCAAACATACAGCATAAGTTAGTTATATAAATATGTATCGACTAAAATAAGTATGAAATTTTACGACTTGTTGACATTAATATGTATAATTAAAGAATATGACATAAATAAAATCGTTAACATTCTTCTAACTTCTTGATAACATATCTATATACTGAACACTTTCAAATATCTAAATAAAATTTACTAACGAGTCTAACATTAATATACTTGTTTGTCTTGGATACTTATCATGTGAATTGTGATAAATTTATTAGCTAGAAGAGTGTGGGTGATTTAACATGTAGGTCGTCTTTTCTTGGAGAAAATGCAATTGGCCAACTAGTCATTAATACAACAGAATCCCCTTGAGAACAGTATTGGTTAGCCCCTTGCGCCTGGTTTTGGTTTTGATTCCCATCCCATGAGAAGTTAGGATGGTTCCTCCAACTAGGGTAGTAAGCATTGCCATAATTTTGTTGAACTCCACCTCTTTGCGCATTTTCC
Organism: Solanum stenotomum; assembly: GCF_019186545.1. NCBI lineage: Eukaryota > Viridiplantae > Streptophyta > Magnoliopsida > Solanales > Solanaceae > Solanum > Solanum stenotomum. The sequence goes on along the minus strand of NC_064290.1, from coordinate 10,865,924 downwards.
ACATAATTTACGGAATCTGGGTTTGCCTCACATTGCTCAGTTTCATGAGTTCCACTACCACATACCTCACACCTCACACCAGTTTGCAGCCTGTTGTACAACGTTTACCGGTGCCTGATTTAGAGCCATTTGTTTAAAATGTAGGGCCATGTTATGTTGCATTGCATCTAATTTGGCCTTTATGGCAGTAGCTTAGTCTACATCTAAAATCCTTGCAGCCTTTTGGGTTGTGGTTCAAGACATTTCCCCCTCATATCCTTGGTTCCCTTCAGAAAGTTTATCAAGTAAGTCGAAGAACTTTTCACTTGTTCTAGATAGGGCATGTCCACCTACTGCACTATTAAGAAGAGCACGAGCATTATAGTCTAAACCTTCAAGAAAGTGTGAGCAAGTACCTCATTAGTTTACATGTGGTGTGGGCAAGCATTCAACATTTGTTTGAAACGCGCCCATGCTTGGTACATGTCCTCCCCTAGCTTTTGAATAAAGTTTATTATCTCACCCCTCAGCTTAGCGGTTTTCTTGGATGGAAAGAATCGACTCAAGAACTTTTTTGCTAGACAATCCCAAGTAGTGATAGAGTTTGGTGGCTTAGAATCTAACCAACGCCTTGCGGCTCCTAACAATGGGTATGTGAACAATGTCAGCCTCACATAGTCTGATGAGACTCCAATTGGAATATATATATCATTAATATCTATGAAGGTCTTAACATGGATTTGAGGATCCTCATGGGGGAGACCAGTGAATTGCCCATTAGAATGGAGGATCTGTACTATGCTCTGCTTTAGTTCAAATCTATCCCCCAGTGGAGGTTTCCTAATGCTAGATGCCAAATTAGCTGAGAGTGGGACTGCCATATCACGTACAGGCCTTGCTGGGATGATAGGAATGCCAGGGGGTATGCCTTGGTTATTCATGTTCCCTCTGTTATTCGGGTTTCCTTGGTTGTTCACATTTTCCGGGTTATTTACGTTGTCTTGATTACCATCCCTGATGTTCCCTAGAAGACCTAAACCCAGTTCTCCTCGTCCTTGCTCCATACAGTTCATTTTTCTATGCTCTCATAGAACTTGTTCAGGGTCGTTATATGGTTCGACAAGTTCTCTTTTCCTAGCCAGACCTGAAAGTCAAGTGTCTACAATAACAAGCTAAGATCAAGTAATTAATATCTAAAAGTTTTAATTGTAGACTAAAGAAGATCGAAAAGAAATCAATTTCTAAGTCCCCGGCAGCGGCGTCAAAAACTTGTTGCTCCATAATATACACGCAAGTGAACGTGGTCGTGCAAGTAATATAGATTCTTTAAGAAACAAGTTATCGTTCCCAAGGGACTTATGATCAATTTATATTCACTTAATTCTACAACTAAAAGTAGAAAGTAACCTTTTCAAGAGTTGATGATTTATTGTTTATCTACTAATAATTATGCACTGATTGAAAGTGACTACTTGTGAACAACTTTGATAAAATGTTTCAAGCAAGTTAAAAGCAATTCCAGGGCTGCAGCATATAATAAATATCATGTATCATATTATTGGCTTAGAACTAACTTTAGTTGTCAAGTTACTGGTTTATAAAGTTGATGATATGATCTGGGTTATACTCCTCTCGTCGCCTACCCCAGTTAGCTATTTAACTACATCGTTGAGCGGGAATAAATATACTAACTGGCGAGCATTTTTATTTCATCCTATTTCGTAACCAAGCAAGGTGTTCATCTGGGCGTCACTCCTGAACACTAATCACCTCAATTTAATGGGTGGACCGAGCTCTCTATATTCTCTGGTCTATCTAACCTCTCCTCTCTCGATTTTAAGATTAGACAATAAATTTACCTTATGGTGCGCAAGTAAAAAAATACTAAAATAAGAATATAGAAGTAACTTGTATTGACAACCGAAAATTAATTCAACAACCTCAAATAATCAACAATCAATTCGTAGCTACAGCCCCAGAACTAGGGCATTTAGCTACTCATGCTATTAGAAAACAAGAAAATACAATTGTTCATGCAATTTCCGAAAAATAGAAGAGTTAAAGGATTAAAACCTATTACAAACTTGAATTTTTGCTCTTGCACTCTAAATCAAATGTCGAACCCTAATAATGGATCCATAAGGATCTATTTATAATAGTAGGAAAATTTGGGAACAAATCCTACTCAAATTAGGAATCCTATTTAATGTTTAAAATTTGAAAAAGTCAGAAGAAATGGGACATGTCGCGCCTAGCAGCGCGTGTAGAAGTTCCACTTGTGGCGCGGCGCGTCAAGCAGCGCGCCTGAAAATTGGGGCAGAACTTTGGTTGCTGGCACAAGGGGCCTCTCAGCGCGCTTCTTGTATGTCCTCAGTACTTCTGGGGCTGGCGCGTCGCGCCAAGCAGTACGCCCCAGAAGTCTTGCAGAACTTTGTGGGCTATCGCAATGCGCCTCTCAGTATGCCAAGCCCTGGGGTCTTTGCACTTAGTCAATTTCTTGCGCGTCTTTTCTCTTTCTTTCTTTGTTCCAACTCCAATTCCTTCGAGAGTCCCTGAAACAACTAATCATGTGTGTAAGTGCACAATCAGCACAAGTATAACAAAAATCAAGCTAATAGACTCAAGATCATTCCTCAATTCAAGAACTTTATGGGCAATTATTGACAACTTAGGCATATAAATATGCCTAAGATCAATAGTCGTCTAACGACAGATCCAACTCCCCCCCCGCCCCTTTGGGCGTTTTTCCAATAGTAGATTTAGAACTCGAGCATGCATCCTATTTTGACATTTTCGCTCTCAAATTCTTCATGATAAATGAGCCATTTCGTTGTTTATATCTATTTTCACAAAAAATTTCATCATCAAAATCCATATGTATTAGAAAATTGTGGATGAAAAAGATAAAACTATTTTTTCTTAAAACGAGAATTCAAGAACTGAAAAGAAAAAAATTTGATGAAAAAATAGTCTTACCTCTTTAGGAACTTGAAATCGATGAACTGGAAGGAGAATAAATTTAAAATTCAAAAATAGAGTGACGAATACAACTACTGATCCGTGGGAGTGATTCAAGTGTGAAAATAGGAACAAAAATCGTTGGGTTAGAGAGATGTGAGTTATGTATCTAGAAAATGAGAGAAAAATAGGGATTTTTGTAATATTTTGAAATGGTAGGGAATTTTAGAGAATATGGAAAGAAAGATTGTGTAGTTAGGTAATTTTTCCTTATAATTTTCATCACATTATCTAGAGGAATCTGCTTTTTATTATTTCTAGTTGTCACAAACTCAGTAACTTTTGCTTAATAATGTATATTTTATATAAAGAAGTTTATTAAATATGTACAAATAATTAATTTTAAACCTAGTTATTCATACTTGAAAGCATCGATTTTATATGTATTTGTGCATGGATACACTAAATATTTGATACTGGATACACTAATGAAATTGATATTGGATACATGGGATGAAATTGATTTTCGATGCACAGATACATGAAGTTGATAGCTAGTGAATACCCAAATACATGATATTGTAACACTCAAATACATTCTGAAATAGAGATGGACAAGAGAGGGTATGAAGCAGCGAGAGAGGACAGAGGCAAGTGAAAGAGTCAATATATCTCAAATACATATGAATCATATTTGGATACAGTGTATCAGGAACAAATTTCACCTAATTTGACTCGCATGTATCAAAATATACATGTATCTCTTCTGTCAAATACATGTATCTGAATCGAATATTTTTTTAGCAAAAAAAGTAATTTGAAAAACTATTATTTCAGCATGTAATTAGCATCAATAATATTATATTTTGTGTTGTTTCCTGTTATATATAGTTCTAAAGAGCAATTAGCATCATTTACCTCTCTAAATAATATCTTGAAATCCATATGAATTATTAGTAGTACGTACTTTAAACTTCATGGAATCCCACAAAAGAACTTTAATATATGCAGAATCTACTTTCTTAGTCATCATCTTCTTATAGTCCACATATATATTCCCAAGAGTATCAAAGTGGAAACAACTACTTTAATTGTGCTAATTTAAGAAATATAGAAAGTTCAAATATTGTGTTTTAAATTAAAAATGTGTTTAGTTTTTTAAAATTTTGTGATCTTCAAACTTATCAGTAGGATATTGAAATTGAAAAACTTACTAAGTATAGAAAGAGACTCTTTTTGAGAATGACAAAGAAAAACACTTCAATTGAGAGAGTGCAAGTACTTCTTCCGTTTCAAAATACTTGTCACAATTTCTTTTAAGAGTCGAACGATATGAATTTTGATGAACATTTTAAGATATATATTTTCATCATATTGATATGAGATAAATTGCAATTTATACATACTTTTCATATTATTTTTTAATATCTAAATTATGATTTTAAAATATCAAATTATTTAATTTAACTTAAAAAATTAATTAAACTAACTTTCGAAAAGTAAAATGCGACAACTCGAATCCAAAGAAGAAGTATTTATTTTTAGTTTTCATATCATACTCAAGGATCATTCACTACAACAAAAACAACTTTTAGCGGCATTAAATATTGACATTAATAAAGAGTGCTAAAGTCTTTACTGACATTAGTTAAGTGTCATTAGAACCAATGTTGCTAAAGGCTTTAGGGACATATACAAAGAATGTTAATTGCCGCTAAAAATACATATTTAGCGGCAATTAAGAATTAATTGCCGCTATTGATCATTTTTGATGCAGTGATTTTTCTCTGAAATTGTTCAGAAAGTCCTACGAAATTTTCCAGTATTAATTAGTCATGTGGATGCATATAATAATCAATTTTATTTCTTCAAATTGCATCATATTCACTTTCTCACGATAACTCTAAATTGATTACTCCCTCCATTTTAAAAGAAATGATATTGTGACAACATTTGTTAATTCAAATGATTAACAAACAACATTTCATTACCACTTTTAAGGATTGTTTGATAGAGTGTATAACAATAATGTTTATTAGTAATGTATAGATCGATGGGTTATGCTTACATTATTTTACTGTTTGGTTTAGTGTAGTATGTTAAAAATGACATGCATTACATAATTTCTTTAAAGAAAGGTTTGGTTATATAAAAATATTCTCCACATTCTTAATTAATTATGTACAATTTCAAAGAGAATTATATCTTTAACTATGCCTATATATACCTACTTATATAAATAATAATATAAAATTAAGGAGTCATTTGGTAGATGGGTAAGGTTAATGTTATTCTTATATTAATTTTCATATAACTTATACGACGTTTGGTAGGTAGATAGAAAATAATATGACGTTTGTGTTATTTGGGTGACGTTTGTTCGACAATTTTGAAACTCTCATAACTAATATATGTATAAGTTATGAAAGAATATATGTATTATTTTAGGAAAAACTACCTAAATACACATCTTATTTTACCATAATCTCTAAATTTCCTACCATTTAAAAATTTTCAAAAATCCCCTCTCGGATACATCACTCCGCTATCGCTAATACATCTCTATCTCCTCTCTGATACATCCTTCCCCTCTCTAATACATTTCTTCCCTCTCGGATACATCATTCCCCTCTCTAATACATCCTTCCCTCTCGAATACATCATTTCCCTCTCGGATACATCATTTCATTTCCCTCTCTGATACATTCTTCCCCTCTCTAATACATTCCTTCCTTATGTATCCGGATGTCTTATCCCTTCTCTGATACATTCTTCCCCTTTCGAATACATCCGTCCCCTATGTATCCAAAAGTCTAGTGATGTATCCGGAATTCGTGTATTAGATTGTGACATACACATGATAACGTGGAAATTAAAGTTAGAGAAACCAAGACGAAGTCACGTTTACATGTCTTGGTCCATCAACTCCAATAACTATTAATTATGACTCATAATAGAATATTCTCTTTTCCTATCTGTTTTTACTTACTATATTTAGACTATTAATGTAGAGTCACCTCAATATTCCTTGTACGTAATTCCAAACCCAAACTGCCTTTAATTTATCTGCATTTGCATGTCAAGTGGCCTCTATAGACTTTTATCAATGTATGGTTTTTTCTTTGTTAAAGAAAAAAAGAGAGTCAGAATTGATTTAGGAAAGGATAAAAAGAGTCGTGGAAAATGCAACGCAATTGAGCTAGAGAGTATGTCACACATTATTCTTAAATGTCATTTGTTACGTTATTTTATCATAAGTTATGTTTTAGGATCTAAATATACCCCTTTCGTTATATTTTGGATTCAAATATACCCCTCTAATTATGGGTGTATAAGACCGAACCGAAAACCGACCAAACTGCAAACCGAGTCAAACCGAAAAAAAACCCGACTAGTGGTTTGGTTTGACTTGGTTTGGTATTGAAAAAAAAACCTCGACTATATTTGGGTTGGTTTGGTTTCAACTAAAAAAAATCAACCCGAGATCAAACCAACCTGACATTATATATATAATTTTAAAATTTTATTTTATACGTAAAAATATTTACTTTGATATAATTTTGAAATATTTCTTATATTTTTTCATAGTTTTTATCTTTTAATATATTATATTTGAAAGTTAGAATTTTTAGTGGTCCAATAAAGATTTTAGTCCATAGATGTTGGTAATTATAATAAAGTTTAAATCAAAATCAAATTAAAATTAATGCAAAAAGGAAATCAATTCAACACTAATAATGACAATAATATTGAATATTCGTTCTTTAGTTTTACACAGGTTTAGACAATTAAAATACATAATCTAATTTTAATTTCCTTTAATATTTAGTCATGTAACTAATACTTATTAAACTTATTTTAGCATGATTTAGTACCTTTAAATTATGATCATTGTCATTATTACTTATTAATTTGCAATATTTGTTTTACGCGATTTCATTATTATTTTTTTGTTGGATATTTCTGTGTCATTAATCATATCATATTTTGTGTTATTTTCTTAAGAAAACACCTTAGATAGTTGTATTTCGGTAGGACTAAAGAAATATTTGAAATACAAGTAAATTATATGTTTGTATGAATACTTTACCGGAAAAACTCGAAAAAATCCAAAAAACCCGAAAATTTGAAAAAAAAACCCGAGGTTGAAAAACCCTAGTTATATTGGTTTGGTTTGGTTTAGAAATTCAAAAATCCGACACAAATGGTTTGGTTTGATATTTGAAAATCCCGAACCAACCCGGCCATGTACATCCCTACGGCTCTGATTATACTTTAAGACAAATTTACCCTTAATTTTAACGAAAAACATGTGACAAGCTTAAAATCAAATAACGCACCCCGAATTTCAAATACTTAATTCTTTTAGAAACTCATTCCCTCCGCTTTGAATCTTTTCTTTGCATCTTCTTCTTAAAAGAAGTTAATAATTTGTCATATGCGAAAACTTGAGATGGTTTTTCTTTCTTTCGAAGTGAGGTTTTTTTCTTTAAAATGTATTTTTTTTAATCATGCTTAACCTCTTCTAAAAGTGTCAATATTAATGAAAGAAAATACACTATTGAGATATTGTCACGACCCAAATTGAGTCATGAGTGGCACCCACACTTCACCTCTTAAGTGGGCGGACCAAGGAATCTAAAACCCAACATATACCAATAATTTAACTACGACTAACAACAATAACGCGGAAGCTCCAAAACTTATTAAAGTAACCAATCAAATAAACCTCTAAAGTCTATTACATATTATCCCCAAAATCTGAAAGTCATCACATCAAGGACATCTGTTATTAACGTATCAAGTCTAAAAGTATTAGAGAACCCAAAATAAGTAAATACGATGGTCCATGTCCGAAATTCAAGGACATCACGCCATAACTGAGAGAATCCAGCACGAGCTAGAAGGAATAGCTCACC
>NC_064290.1:10851634-10857779 GCF_019186545.1 Solanum stenotomum | reverse complement strand
CGTGACACTCCGATCCAAAAATACCGTGTCGGAACGTGACACTCCGATCCAAAAATACCGTGTCGGAACGTGACACTCCGATCCAATAATATTATTAATTTATCATTTATTATCACTACTTTTCATGTTCATTAATAATGTTACATCAAGCCCTCTTTATTCAAGGTATAACTTCAATAGAGAGGTTTTCAGATTATAAATCTCACGGTCTCAGGATTTTAGACCAATCACAAACCACACAACCAAGCCACATAATCACACCGTCAAGTACATAGAGAACTTCACAATATCATTCAATGCATATCAATCGCTATTAAGAGTTTATCTATCAAATAGAATAAACCATAACCTACCTCCACCGAAGAACCGAAGTCAAGCAAGCTACTTCTCCAATACTTTTCCTTTCCTCAATGCCTCCGAACCTTTCCAATCTATCAAGTATATATGCATAATTTGTAAGTTAACGAGTTTATAAACACTTATATTATCTTATGTCTAAGCCTAGACCCAAAAACTCACCTAATTCTATAATCAATTTCCTAAAGTTCAACCTAAGGGTAAGTCTTAATTCCTCCCATTTGGCATAACTTTAACGATATTCGAATAATATTATATACCTAATATTTAATTACATATATCAATGTATTACAACTTACCTTATATTATGATAATAAAATAATATTAATTAAAAATGGAAGCTTACTGGTGATGAACCAGTGGTGAGAACCATGCTAACTCTTAATACCTATGCCATAAGTAATAACCTGACCTATTCAATTGTATAAACTACACTTCACTGGAGTATGTCGCCAACTTCAATCTATTACTATATGATGGTAATAACTAACTCAATTGTCAATCATTAATTGATCATTAAGAAGTTGTACAATAATGCCAAGAACTCACGTGAATGACTAACCACGTTTTTCCATACAATTTTTAGTACCTCAACACTAACAAAAACAACCAACCAATATTATCTAATCATTGTAGTATCCATTCTTCTCAAATAACAATTTCCTACACCACATATTATAACCAATACTATGCCATAATTATTCCTCAATTATGTTACTGTCATTACCCAGACAAACCCACAACAATTTATCCCCACCATTTTCATGTACACAAGTTGTCATATCGTCCTTCTAATTCATTATCCAATTACACCCACATATATATATATATAAATTACCTTCCCTAATTACTACAACAACCGAACCTTTCAAACATTATTTGTTTTATCGTACCCCCAATTTGACCAATCATTATGTTCCTTAACTTTGCACCTTTCAATTATTTAATCTTTTTCCACTATTCATCATACAGACCCACTAACGATAATTAACCAATAATATACAATTAGAATGCTGGAAAAATTTCGGTGAAACAGTTACCTGAAGCCGTCTTTTCAATCCTTGCGACTCTTTTGGTTTTCCTTTCTTCTGCAGATTAATTATTAACCCTAATTATTATTAGGACTAATTATGGGAGTTGTAGAAGTGGCCCACTATTTGTTTTAATGCTATCTTCTATAACCATCAACTAACTTAATTATAAAAACTACCCCACTAATTTCATAATTGTAGTTACGAATAGTCCAAAACACTCATTTAAAATCTATTGAAAGAGTATTTTATACAATAAAAGCTCTAATACTCAAAACGACCAAATGGGTTGTTACATTAGATACCAATTTACCCATCGTTCGTCCTCGAACAATCAAAAGAAGGCGTGGGTAAGGAAGGGTACCTGAATCGACAAAAAGGTGTGGATATCTTTCATGCATATCAGCCTCACTCTCCCAAGTGGACTCTTCAACTGGCCGATTCTTCCACTGAACCTTGATAGATACAATCTCTTTTGACCTCAACTTGCGAACCTCCCTATCTAGAATAGCTACAGGCTCCTCCTCATAAGACAGATTATCATCAAGTAGTACTGAATCCCAACGAATAATGTAGTTTCCATCACCATGGTATTTTTTCAACATGGACACATGAAATACCGGGTGCACTCCTGACAACCCTGGAGGCAAGGCCAATTCATAGGCCACCTCCCCCACGCGCTTAAGAACTTCAAATGGCCCAATGTACCTCGGACTAAGCTTACCTCGCTTACCAAACCGCATCACACCCTTCATGGGTGAAACCTTTAGCAAGACCTGCTCACTCTCCATAAACTCCAAGTCCCTGACCTTTCTATCTGCATACTCCTTCTGCCTGTTCTGAGCTGCTAAAAGCTTCTCCTGAATGAATTTCACTTTCTCTAATGATTCCCTCAAGAGATCAGTACCCCAAGGCCTCACCTCAAATGAATCAAACCAGCCAATGGGAGGCCTATATCTCCTCCCATACAATGCCTTAAATGGGGCCATATCAATACTCGAGTGGTAACTATTGTTGTACGAAAACTCTGCTAAAGGCAAGAATTGATCCCAATGACCACCAAAATCTATCACACATGCACGAATCATATCCTCCAACACTTGAATTGTTCGCTCAAACTGTCCATCGGTCTGAGGGTGAAATGCGGTACTAAGATCCAATCTAGTACCTAATTCAGCATGCAAGGTCCTCCAAAAGTTAGAAGTAAATTGCGTACCTCTATCTGATATGATGGAAATTGGAACTCCATGCAATCGAACAATCTCACGGATATAGAGTTTGGCTAACTTCTCCGCATTGTAAGCCATCTTGACCGGAACGAAGTGAGCAGACTTAGTTAACCTGTCAACAATTACCCAAATAGAATCAAACTTACCCAATGTCTTTGGAAGATCAACTACAAAATCCATTGCAATTCTTTCCCACTTCCATTTCGGAATGGGCATTCTCTGAAGTGTCCCTCCAGGCCTCTGATGTTCATACTTTACCTGCTGACAGTTCGGACATTGGGCAACAAAATCAACAATGTCACGCTTCATCCTATTCCACCAATAATGTTGTCTCAGATCACGATACATCTTGGTTGCACCAGAATGTATAGAATACCTCGAACTATGAGCCTATGCAAGAATAGTATGAGTCAAGTCATCAACACGGGGCATACACACCCGCCCCTTAATTCTCAAGACACCTTCCTCATCAATCACAGCCTCCTTAGCCTCTCCCCGCAACACCATATCTCGAATTCGACTCAGCTTCTCATCCTCAAACTGCTTTCCCTTAATCTTGTCAAGAAAAGAAGATCTTGCCTCCACACAGGCCAAAAATCCTCTTTTTTCAAGTATTTCCAGCCTCATAAAGTCATTAGCCAAAGTTTGCACCTCTCTAGCCAATGGGCGTCTAGAAACCTGTAAGTGGGCTAAACTACCCATTCTCCCTGCTTTTCTACTGAGAGCATCTGCCACAACATTAGCCTTTCCCGGGTGATATAAAATAGTAATATCATAGTCTTTCAATAACTCCATCCACCTCCTCTGCCTCAAATTCAAATCCTTCTAGGTGAACACATATTGTAAACTGCGATGATCTGTATACACTTCACACTTGACCCCATATAGATAATGCCTCCACTGCTTCCAACTCCAAATCATGGGTTGGATAGTTACGTTCATGCACTTTTAATTGCCTTGAAGCATAGGCAATTACATTCCTCTCCTGCATTAGCACTGCACCCAAACCAGAATAAGATGCATCACAATAAACAATGAAATTCTTACCTTCCACGGGCAAGGCAAGAATCGGTGCAGTAGTCAACAAGGTCTTGAGTTTCAGGAAGCTTTCTTCACACTCATTTGACCATACAAATGGAACATTCTGCTTGGTCAAATTGGTCAATTGGGAAGCAATGAAAGAGAATCCCTGTACGAATCGGCGATAGTAGCTAGCTAAACCAACAAAGCTCCTTACCTCTGAAACATTAGTAGGCTTTACCCAACTCTTCACTACTTCAATCTTAGAGGGATCCACCATCACTCCATCCTTAGAAACCACGTGCCCCAAGAAGGACATTGAATCGAGCCAAAACTCACATTTGGAGAATTTGGCATAAAGCTTTTTCTCCCGCAACAACCCCAATACAATTCTCAAATGCTCCTCATGTTCCTTCCTGCTCTTCGAGTATATCAGGATATCATCAATGAATACAATAACAAAGAGGTCTAAATATGGCTTAAAAATTCCGTTCATTAGGCTCATGAAAGCAGCAGGGGCATTCGTAAGCCCAAAGGACATTACTAAGAATTCATAATGCCCATACCTGGTTCGAAAAGCAGTCTTTGGCACGTCTGTTGCCCGCATTTTCAATTGATGATAACCTGACCTCAAATCAATTTTAGAGAAGACACAAGCACCCTGTAACTGATCGAACAAGTCATCAATGCGAGGAATGGGGTACTTGTTCTTAATAGTTACCTTATTCAGCTGCCTGTAGTCTATGCACATCCGAAAACTACCATCCTTCTTCTTCACAAATAAAACTGGAGCACCCCAAGGAGATGTACTCGGTCTAATAAAACCTTTACCTAACAATTCCTGAAGTTGGGCCTTTAACTCCCCTAACTCAGCTGGGGCCATTCTATAAGGTGGAATAGAAATGGGGCGAGTCCCCGGCTCCAAGTCAATACAAAAATCAATATCTCTATCTAGTGGCATACCAGGTAGGTCGGAAGGAAAAACATCTGTAAACTCACGGACTATAGAAACAGATTCGATTGAAGGCACTTTGGAAGTATCATCCCTGAGATGTGCCAAGAAGGCTAAACAACCCTTACTAACCAACCTCTTAGCACGAAGACAAGAGATAATACGAACTGGGGCGGGAATATAGTCACCCTCCCACACTAATGGATCTATCCCAGGCTTGGCCAAGGTCACAGTCTTAGCATTACAATCTAAGATAGCAAAATTTGGAGAAAGCCAAGTCATACCCAAAATTACATCAAAATCAACCATCTCTAGAATAATCAGATCTACATAAGTCTCGCCCCCCACAAAAGTCACAAGGCAAGACCTATACACCCTTTCCACTATCACAGACTCACCAACAGGAGTAGAGACACGAATAGGCATGTCAAGCAAATCACAATGCAAATCAAGACCAGTAGCGAACGAGGAAGATACATAAGAAAATGTGGATCCAGGATCAAACAATATAGAAGCCATGCGATCACAGACCAGAAGAGTACCTGTGATAACAGCATCAGATGTCTCTGCCTCTGACCTCCCGGGGAAAGCATAACAATGGGCCCTATCACCTGTCTGTCCATTGCCTCTACCAGGCTGCGCTCTAGTAGTTCCAACCTGCTCGCCACCCCGATTGAACTGGTGACCACCATTACCTTAGCCACCACGTCCTCCAGAATAACGGCCTCTACCATGGCCACCTCTACCTCTAACTGCTGGGGATCTGTAACTCTGATCGTACCGAGCCTGACTCTGTTTTGGACAATATTTCTTGATATGTCCGACCTCTCCACATCCATAACAAGTCCTAGAGTCGAGTGTAGGTCTCTGTGAAGACGAAGAAGACTGGAGGTAACCCCCAAACTCAGAAAAAGGTTGACTGGTTCGCAACGGACCCTCAACTGAAGCCTGCAATGAAGACTGAATAAGACAGGGTGGATAGCCCCCTGAACTCTGCCCTCTGGAGTACGAACCACTAAACTCACCTCCCTTACGAAACTTTTTAAATGTTGACACCTTGGTGAAGTCATCCGGCTTCACCCCCTCTACCTCTATCACAAAATCAATCACTTCCTGAAAGGATTTTGCAGAAGCAGCTACTTGTAAAGCTGGGATCTGCAAATCTGACCTCAATCCCTTTACAAAGCGGCGAATCCGCACTTGCGGACTGAGGCAAAGCTGAGTGGCATACCTGGATAACGCACGAAATTTAGCCTCATAAGCTGCAACAGACATCCTTCCTTGCTCTATGTTCAGGAACTCATCTCTCCTTCTGTCCCTCAAAGTCCGAGGTATGTACTTCTCCATAAATAAGCTAGAAAATATTGTCCAAGTCATAGGTGGTGCCTTTGCTGGTCGACACTCCACATGAGACCGCCACCACATTTTGGCATCCCCTTGAAACTGGTAGGTCACAAACTCAACACCGAATCGCTCCACTATGTCCATCTTATGTAACAACTCATGACAATCAACCAGGAAATCATAAGCATCTTCAGATTCAGTACCCTTGAAAA
>NC_064290.1:10847660-10849468 GCF_019186545.1 Solanum stenotomum | reverse complement strand
AATTTTTCTGTACTTTTATAATAGTAAGAAGATGTGGGTACAATAATTAATTTTATAGAAACAAATTTGAAGATTTTTAATTTGTGAGGGAAAAATGCAGCACAACGATGTTGCCTGATATGCATATTTTATTATTTCTAGTATAAGAAATTTAAAAATAGAATAATGAATGGAAAAATGAAAATAAGAGCTCAAAACGGAGGGAATGAGTTACACAAGTGAGTTTCTAAGCAAATTGAGAGTAGATAGTTCGATTATGAGTTTGTCACATGCTTTCCCGTCAAAATTAAGGGCATATTTACACCAAAGTATAATGAGAGGGGTATATTTGGATCCAAAATATAATATGAAGGTATATTTGGACCGAAAGTAATACGAAGGATATATTTAAACTATTTCCTTTACTATAGAGGTGTATTTGACCCTTTGCCGTTTAATTATTATAGAAAATCAATTCTTAGAAAATGATCTCTATATAGGGGTGTACAAAATCGAACCAAAACAACTCGACATTATATATATAATTTAAAAATCTTTATTTTATACATAAAAATATTTACTTTGATATAAATTTTTAATTTCTTATACTTTTTCATAGTTTTTATCTTTTAATATATTATTTCAAGTTTGAAACTTAGAATTTTGAATGGTTCAATAAAGATTATAGCTCACAGATGTAGGTAATTATAATAAAGCTTAAATCAAAATCAAATTAATACTAATGCAAAAGTAAAACTGATTCAACACTAAGAATGACAATAATGTTGAATATTTGTTCTTTGATTTTACATTGGTTTAGACAATTCAAATACATAATCTAATTTTAATTTCCTTTAATATTAGTCATGTAACTAATACTTATTAAACTTATTTTAGCATGATTTATTACTTTTAAATTATGATCATTTTCATTATGAGTTGTTAATTTGCAATATTTGTTTTACCCGATTTCATTATTATTATTTTTTTGTTGGATATTTTAGTGTCATTACTCATATCATATTTTGTGTTATTTTCCTAAGAAACACCTTAGATAGTTGTATTTTGGTAGGACTAAAGAAGTATATGAAGTACAAGTAAATTATATGTTTGTATGAATACTTTACCGGAAAACACAAAAAAATCCAAAAATTAAAAACACCCGAAAAAGTCCAAAAAAACCGAGGTTGAAAAACCTGAGTTTTATTGGTTTGGTTTATAGATTTAAAAATTCGACACAAATGGTTTGATTTGATATTTGAAAAGCCCGAACTAACCCGATCATGTACACCCCTATCTCTATATAAATAGTGAGATCATCAATTTTGTCAAAAACACAACACATACATACAAGAAATTATCTTTTATTTTTCATTCTTTCAAGTTATCTTCATTATTTGTGCAAGATTCTTGACTTAGCCCATATGTCTTGTTCGGAGATATATCTTCAAATTATCGATATCGATAGTTGGAAACAAGGGTTATCTTTCTTAAGAGATAAGTTTCAAAAACACACCTAACTTATACCTTTTTTTTGAGTTTTATACCTAAACTATTGAGAGTGTGAGTTTCATACCTAAACTATCACTTATTAGTTTGAGAAACGCACTTCTCTCTTTTATACCACTCTCATCATGGTGTGTCTAATAAACTCTCTCTTTTATTTTAAAAAATTGTCACATCACACTCCACATGAACAAAACATTTCACTTTGATAAAAATTAAATAAATTATTAGTGTTAGTTAAAATTAAAGATTAAAATTATTATCCCAAAAAAAAAATATTTTTTATAAAATAAAAAAGTAAAATATTTTTCTTACCCCACTCC
>NC_064290.1:10843397-10847563 GCF_019186545.1 Solanum stenotomum | reverse complement strand
AATACTAATTTAGATATTATTTTATTTTTAAAAAAATAATTCTATCCACTAGTCCACATAACCCTTCACTTTCAATTTTTTTTTTCTCATTTTGTGTTATATATATATATATTACTTGCGCCGCAAGCCTTTTTTAAAATAAAATTTTTATTTATGTTATATACCGTACACAAGTAGAAAAAATTTCCTAAAAATATATGTACATATATAACACAAAACAAGAAAAATGTAAAATAAATAAATAAATTAGGAGAGGGTTAAATAGGATAGGATATAATTTTTTTTTTAAAATAAAATAATATATACTTTTTTGGGGAATGAGTGGGTGGTTTTTTGTTTTTTTTTTTTTGGGGGGGGGGGGGGGGGGGGGGGGGNGGGGGGGGAGGGGGTGAAGTAAAAAGTATTTAATAAAATATTTTTTTTTAAAGAACGGGGGACTGTCGGGGGGAGGGGGACGGGGGTACGGGGAGGAGGTGGTGGAACGGGGTAAGAAAATAATTTAAAATTTTATTTTTTTAAAAAAATATTTTTTTGGGGGATAGTAATACTTTAATTTTTAATTAATAGTTTATTGTTTTATTTTTGTCAAGGTGAAATATTTTATCCATGTGGAATGTCATGTGTCAAGGTTTTTTCAAATAAAAGAGAGAGTGCATTTCACACACCACTGAAGTGTGTTTCTCAAACAAAAAAGTGATAGTTTAGGTATGAAACTAAAAAAAATGGATAGTTTAGGTGTGTTTTTGACACTTATCTCGTTATCGTAATAATCTCTTGTTAGTTTTGTTATATCTATGATTTATCCTCTCACCATTAATACTCAATTTATCGAATTTAAATCGGAACTTTATCTCTTATCCTTTAGACTTTGCATATGCATTCAACTATAACCTTTTGAGGGGTAAACAGTTTGGCGCCCATCGTGGAATTTAGGATAATTGTTTGAATTGTGTTTTTATCTTACTAATATGATTCTAATCAAATTTTAGTTACTATATATGCAACTGACACGACTAATCGAACTTAATGGTTGATACTGAAAACATTGACCAGATCTACGCCTATAACATCGATTATTTGAACAATTTTATAGACAATATGATCAATTTAAATGTTACAGGGTCAAATCACAAACGAACAAGGATTTCAATCTTACTTCACTCAAAACGATAGCTCTAATATGAGAATTTCTCAAAGAATAATATCTTCTAAATCTAAACAAATTAAGATTTATTTTGGATCCCAAATATCAGTGTAAAATATATCTAATGTCATTTTCTATTAAGCTTTTACTTTTTGCTTTATTTGCTAGATTAATATATAGTTGACTAGCAAAACAAAAGTTCCTAGCAAGACCTTCATAGCAAAAGTTCAATATATATTGAAATGTTGGAGTATTAATTAACTAGATAGGTTCCTATAGCAAGACCTTCATAAAATATGGATAGTCATCTCACCTAATAATCTAAAATTGATTATATTCATATTAATCTTTCTTTAATTAAATTGTTGTATTAACATCATATCATATAGATTGGACGTAAGATTCATACGTTTTCTTGACGTATAGTTTAATTTGTACCAATCAACACGGCTTTAATTATTGGACTTAGTGCTAATTTACTTTGTCATATTTATGTTGGCTCTTTCTACTTCATGTATGAACAACTACCGAGTTATGTCTAACGATGTGATATACAAATTATTATTTTCTTCGTTCATTTTATTTGTTTATACTAAATTTTACATATTTTAAAAAAAATAATGATTGATATGACAAAGTATAATTACTATAATACTCATATTAATTAATTTTAAAAAATGATTTGGAGAATAAATAACTAATGCTAAGTACCCCACCACGGGAAATTTATGCTATAAAACATAATTTTCCGACTTATTTTTTATCTAACCAGCTCACTAGGAAAATGCATAGTGAGAAACAATTTTTTTCATTGAATTAAATAGTGGAAACTTTCTAATTTTTCTGTACGAAAACATTACTATTTTTTCATTCTACCGATTCAATCAAAATATTTGTGGAAACTTTCACGCCGAATACTTCTAGGGAAAGAATTCAATAGAAAAATAGTGATTTTTTTAATACTGACATTGAAAAATAGTAACTATCTTTTCTTAATATGTTAAAGTTACTGATAAGTAAAAATAAAAATCTATGTTTGAAATATCTAATGGACAAGCAAAAGTAAATCGGAGGAAAGTAATACGACCCTTAGGAATGTGCTTCATGCCATGTAAATTTCTTCTCAATTTCCACTAAAAAATTATGTATTTTTTCCATCTAGCCAGCTTGTATAAATAGGGCATTATAATTACAATATTTTCAAGCTACTCTGGTTGAAGAAATCAATCTCTAATATATTTTGCTAATTGGTACGTTACGTATATTAATTATCTTAACAAAAACTTATTTCCTAGTTGCTTATAACTTTATAGTTTTAGTATTTTGCAAATATATACTTATGAAAGTTTGTAATTTTTCTTTATTTTATTTACTGATTTGCATATGCGTCTCCACGTGTTACTTGATTAGCTCATTAAAATTTTCAAAATAAATTATGTCCAATTTTACCATATACTCTGAGGTACTAAATCTTATTACTCCCATTGTTTCATTTTATATGTCACGATTAATTTTTGGTTAATCTGTTAAGAAACATATTTTTATATTTAAAAATAATTTAATTTTAAATTTATCATTTTATTATTAATAGCATGATATCCACCAAAATCTCATGGTATGTCAAAAATATACAAATTTAAAAAATCTTCTTACTTTTTTGGTTGTGCATGGTAAATTTCGAAACATNTGGTTGTGCATGGTAAATTTCAAAACATATTTTATAAAATTCAAATTTTGAATCTCTAAATATCATCTGGTGCGATTTGCTAATTAAGCTATTGCTTATTTTACAATATATTTGTTGTTCTTGGAAAAATTCTTTCGAACTTAGTCTAACCTAAGAAGTAGTGAGGGGCATGCAACAAATCTGATTGTATATATCTTTACAATTTTTTAAAGAAAAATATTATATTTAATTATGATTAGCACTTAAATTGTTCAGATTTCTTTACCTAATTATGTTTTCTTTCTTTAGTTGTTTGAAAAGCTCAGAATTAATGGATTCTTTTGAAGAGGCATCAATTGACATAAAAATGCAGATATTTGAGGCAATTGAAGATAATTATGGAGGAGTTATTGTGAACATGAAGAAAGAGGAGCCTATGGATTTTCTTAAATTTCATACTATGCTCAAGGCTTCCATTTCTCATTGGAGGCTAAAGGTATTTATGTATAATATATATACTTGATATTTACTCGGTCGTAATATTTGAGTTTAAGTTATATGTATCATGCAAAAAATATATTTACATATATTGTGATCACTCAAAAGGTAATTGCAGATAAATTTATTTAATCATATTGACTAGTAACCTAGAATCAATGATAAATGATATTATATGGACTTCTAATTATCACTTAAGAGGATGAGTGAATCTCAACAAATATTTAAATCACAAACGCTTACAACTTAAGAACTAACGCTAATAACTTGAAGTCAAAGTAAGCATGACATGATTAATTGTTCAATTGACATGCATCAAACTCAATTGAACTTCCTAATACATAATAATTACTTAGTAGATAGAATAACCTGCTATAACAAATTAAATTATACTACCGACCGGTCATTGAAAACAAAAATCTCACTAATTTTAATTTATTTCTGGCTTCTCTGCTCTTCTTACTACTACTGGACATTCTGCCAAGAAGTGCTATTTATACTCTAATAACATATAGTATATGATACTCATAATAATTAAAATTATCTTTTATGCATATGTTTGCAATAAGAATAATGTTTGTAATAAGATTTTTCCATTTGGAAGAATTAAATTGTAGACTAAGATTCTAGTTTGAATATCATATATAATGTTTTGGCAATATATAAGCCATATTGATAATTGGTACTTGGATATGTTTGAAGTAATTGATGTATGTTTTCCACTTTGTTTCCTTTGTTTTTGTTTAGATAATTCAATGTAATGTTTTTGCAATCACTAGCACTTTGCTACATGATCTACTTGTTATGTGCAGTATATGAAGTACTGTTTACTACATTATCTTGTTTGTATAAAAAAAA
>NC_064290.1:10824313-10838082 GCF_019186545.1 Solanum stenotomum | reverse complement strand
AAGAAGAAGAAAAGCGAAAAAATACTAATTATCTAAAATAACTGTTGCATGCAGTTATCCTCAATTTTTAAACTTAAAAACTTGCAGTTATTTTTTTAAAATTGAATAAGAAGCCATGGTTCAATTTTATTAATCGGCTTGCAAAGTACCAGTTCAATTCATAGATTTCTCCCATTTCAAGTTAGTTTTTACAATATATATTTGAACATTATTCTATGGGTGGAGTGTTTGTGTTGTTCTTTTTCAGGTTTCTCCTACTTCTGCTATTGCTTTTGCTACTGTGTTTGCTTCTTTTCCATGGTTCATTTGCTACTAAAAGATCATGCAAGTATAACAACACTTCGGATTAGAAAGAAGACCCCTTTAAATTTGATGCTTTCGACAATTCTTCATTCGATATGAAATAGAAAAAATATGAATGTTGACCACATGAAAAGATGCAGATGCTTGAACAGTCTTCAAATGATCTTAGTAATTTTAAAATTAATAAATGGTGTCATTATTCCGTCAATAAATTCCAAAGCAAACTTAAATGTATTTTGGTTATGTGAATTGGAACATGAGTGAAAAGAGCATGTAATTTTCTAAGACAAAAAAAAGTTTATAGATTTAACTCTAAGATATAAACACTTTCCATTTCTCACCTCATCACATAATAACTCTCAGGAATTATTCACACAATTACACAATATAGAACACATATATTACATTATCACAAAATATATGAGGGCATTGAAATGAAATGAGATATAAAATAAATAAAGAGTAAATATTTCATCTTCTTTAATTTTTCTTAGCCATCATAATTTAAATGCTTTTCTTTTGTGTGTTGCAGGTTACATGAAAGCAATTATATCATACCAAAAATCAAAAGCAAGAATTGTATAATCCTTAAGGTGTGTTTCAAAGCTTTGTGTCAAAATTAATTTTAGACCACTTTAAATTATTTTATTTTTAAATATTATGATATTAGTGAAATGATTAATTGTAACTGAAATATTTTTCATCTCCTATTATATTATTTTTATACATTTCAGGATATTGAACGACTATTGAAAAGAGGAGTTGATCAAGTCAATCACCCTGTTAGTACCTATTTGAATGCGATAGTAATATAAAACTGAATTCATATTATTATTTTTCTTATCATGTATTTTGTAAAAAAAAAAAAAAGTTATTCACTTTTAAAAGAAACTTTCTTCTCACTCTTTTGTTGGTGTAATTTGAAAGGACAATAAATTGATGATGGTGCTCTAGACACTCGACTTGCTTGCTCTTCATTTTATTAAATTAATTCTAATAATTAAAGTATACGTCATAACAATCCATAAATTAATAAGTGAATATTGAATTTTATAAATTATTTTTAATTTATAAATTATAACATTTAAAAATATTCACACAACGCACAAGTACAATTATCAAATCAAACTATTTATGTTGAATTTTTAATAAGCTATCACGGAAAAATGAAGATCAAGTAAATGACTACTATAATTATGATGGATAAGGATTAGTGGAGCAGCAATAACTGCATGACAGCATGATTAGGAAGATAAGAGAGAAGGTAGTTGGAGGGCTTGAACTATTAAAAATTGTAATCTTATCATTTTTTTCTTATTTATTATGCATTTATTTAATATTTAATTTAATTTCAGAAATATAATAGTATATATAAATCCACATATTATTTTCTTAATTTAAATTAAGACAAGATAAATAAAGAGATTAGTTAAATATGATGTTTATCTTTTGAATATGATAAATAAATAATATAATAATTATGGATTTTGAATATGATCTATTGATTTATGTGCAATAAATATGCATGGTTGAAAAAAATATAAATCTAATAGTTAGATTGGTAGAAGTTATCAACAATAAACTTTAAAGAAAAAAAATGAATTGCAATAAATAAATAAATCATGTATTTAATCAATTATGATGAAATAAATTAAAAATTCAAATGCATATGTATTTAATTGTGTAACTTTATATTCATAAAAGTTTATGTTATTATATGAGTATTT
Source organism: Solanum stenotomum (assembly GCF_019186545.1). Taxonomy (NCBI): domain Eukaryota; kingdom Viridiplantae; phylum Streptophyta; class Magnoliopsida; order Solanales; family Solanaceae; genus Solanum; species Solanum stenotomum. The sequence continues at coordinate 10,836,052 of NC_064290.1, read as the reverse complement.
TCTATTAAAATAATTAGCATATTCTTTTGATAATTTAAATTACGACAATATAAGTTATAAAATTCTATTCAATAGCATATTAAACACACTTTATATATGTGATATCGTAAAAATGTAACATAGAAAAATATAGGCAGGTTGTCACCATTATTGTTACTTTCGTAATTCTATATATAAGCAAAACATAAATAATTCCCAAGATATCATTAGCCATTTTGGTTGAAATTGAGATGAATATTTGCCACTTATAGAAACATAGATAGAGGCTTAAAATATCGTTTATCGATCAAATAATAGCATATGATTGTAATTTCTTATGACCCCGATAATTGCCTTCATGATATAATTTTTTTAATTGAAAATGGATATACTAATTTTTTTCCTAAAATAATATCTCAAGTGATATGATAGGAACACTTTTTGGAAATTTATAGTGGTAACTCTATGATTTAAAATTTTTAAACATTGATGCTAATATTAAGACAAATAATGTTTGAAGGAAATGAAAAAAGGAGTAATAAAAGATCACATATTTTGAAGGAAGAAAAATTCAACATAGAATTCATGTTATTCTCTATAACCCTATTGTTTTCGTTTGATAAATAATTATCCATTTATCGATAAGGTAAAAATCTTATTAAACACATCACATGATCTTAAAAAGTTTTTTTATTGTTTTGTTGTAGACACATTATTTTTATTTTTTATATATATCTAACGTGTGTTTTTTGTTTTAAAAAAATAAAATAAAGTTTATTCAGATATTGTAATTGAGATCATTTAACTACTTTTTATTGTAAAAATAAATTACAGATTTATATAGCATTTTTCTGTTTTTTTCACTGTGTATAGTTTGTTGAGTTATTTATAGTGCATAAATAAAATATAACTTATCAAAATTCTTTATTGAATAATCACTTATATATAAGGTCAAACAATTGTTATATACAACTTATCAAAATTCTTTATTGAATAATCACTTATATATAAGATCAAACAATTGTTTAAAACCGTTTTTAATTTCTGTTTTTTTTAAAAAAAAATGTTTTGTTATTTAAATTGTTATTTATTATTTAATATATCTACAAATTTTGTGGTGCTAACACGTGGCACTTTTTCTTCTCCTATTATATATAGATAGATTTTTACCTTAAATCAATTTTCTATCATATTGTAGCACAATTTTAATACGGAAAAAAATATTTTGTAAAATCTTTTGGTTTTGAATAAAATATATAAAGAAAATGTATCAACATACCATCTAATCTTATGATATCAAATATTTCTTAAGGAATGTTAGAATTAATAAATTACTAACATGATTTTTTATTCAAACGATATGAAAAGAATAAAGCACAAACAAATAAAAACATTTGAAGTATTTGATATGTGATCAAAGATAAGATGATCATAAAATTAATAGTATCCTTACAAAGAATTCAACCTATTATATTATAAAACTAAAAGCGTAGCTAATACAGTTATAGATATAATATTTTAATACGATAAAATAAATTGAGTACTAATAATATTAATTCAATGTGCTCAAATAAATAAGTTAATAATTTGTATTATTATTATTATAACAAATTAAATATATTATTAAGTGCATAATATATTTTATTAATTATCTTTAATTATAAAATTATTACATTTTAAATCATCCGCGCAACGCGCGGGCACGTATTAGGTATTTATTCTTAAAAGAAAGTACATGACATATTTTAGTTGGTTACTATTTTTTTTTATCTATTGAAAGGAAATATATAAACAATAGAAGTTTCTATAATAAAACCTTATGTAAAGTTTTTTAACACTTCAAGGAAGAACATGGCAACAAAATTTTTTAACATTTTTTGTTTATATTATGGAAATGTTTATATTTGTATAATATTTTATTTACAATTCATGTTAATTTAAGGTAAGTTCAGATTATTTTTGTATATCACTTAAATAATGCTTTAAAGTTATATAATGTTAATTTCTAAAATTGTTTTAAAATATGTCACGTTAATTTTAAAAACTGCTTCAAAATTTCTAATTTGATTTTCAAATTGTAATGTATTATTTAAATTAACTACATATAATTAATTTTAATAATTTTAATTGTATAGAAATTCGAGAATTTATGTGGTGCTAATAGGTGTCACTTCTTACTACACCTATTATATACAGATTGAAGATATATATAATGGGAATTTTAAAAGTAAAGTAAAAATCTATAATTATGCATAAGCAGATTATTTGAATCTCTTTTTTGTTTACGCGGATTTTTTTCTTCTAAAATTAGATTTTAAATATTTTTTAAATTGATTTTTTTATTATATGATATTTAAAAAATAGTAATGATTTTAACATTTGTTAATACTTTTAAAATATTAAATATGTTTTTCTTGTTGTATGTATTCATTTTTTATTTTATTTTATTTTAATTAGTAGTGATGGCAATTAATATATTTTAATTAGCAGTGATGGCAAATTTTTAAAAAGACTACCGATTCCATAAATTTTTAACTGCCATCATACGGTTTTTTCTTTTGGAATTTCAAATACAATTTTGATTTTTAATTTTTAAAAAGACTACTGATTCCACAAATTTTTAACTGCCATCATACGGCTTTTATTTTTTTAGAATTTCAAATACAATTTTGATTTTTTTAAAAAAATATTGTTTTGTTTTGTTTTTGTTTTATAAATAGTCATTTATTATTTAATATATCTACTAATTTTGTGGCGCTGACACGTGGCAATTTTTCTTTTCCTATTATATATTGATAGAAGATTATATTTTTTTTATACCTTTTTTGAACTGTACAATCTTAAAGTTATAAGCGAAGGATGTTTACCATCCAAGCAACTCTGTCTTAACCTATAATATTATGTTATCTTCTACCTTTGGTATAATAACATGTGGAGTTGCAATTTGAATCTCAAGTTAGAACCAAAACTCATTGAATCTTAAAATTTGATAAGTATTATCCACGCCAAATTTATTCTAACTCAACAAGTTGTGTTATACTTCCTCCGTCTCATTTTATAGGTCATCCCTTCCTATAAATAGAAGGACCACAATACTTGTCATTTTATAAAATTTATGCATAAATTACCATATTTTGCCTATTATACCCTTGATAGAATAGTTAATTAGGAAAAATTCTTTTGTCTAGAAAATTTGGCCAGAATGATATTTTACCTATATTATTTTACCTTTTTGAACATTTTTATCCTAATAACTTTAATACATTTTAACTAAAAAATGGAAAAAAGATCAGTTTATTTCAAAATAAAAAAGATATTATAATTTTTTAAAATTTCTAGCTAAATTCTGGCCAAATTTTCTAGTCATTTAGCATTATCCAGTTAATTAATCTTGTCATTTATTAATAAAGTTGACTTAAGAAATCATTAAATAAGGGTAGAAGGGTAAAGTTACATCATTTCTTAATGCAAGTGCAAAGTAAAAATGTGACATATAAAATGGAACGGAGGGAGTAATAAATTGACAATTATGGGAATGGACACACCTCTCATATTTCGAGGCTAGACTGATTAAGAAACAATTAAGAAGAAAGCTATATATTGAAATACTTCTTATAACATTAATTATACTCTCCATTACAACATTAATTAATTAAAAGAAAATTACACTATATACCTAATAATACTGAGGTTCAATACATTGACAATCCTTTTAACTTATCAACAAATTTTATTTAGACATTAATAATAACATGTTTCAATTGAGCATTTGATGAACACATGATAATATGTTCTTATTAGACACTTTCGGATCATATATTTAAAAGTCCGCGTGTGTTCTCAAACATGCGGCATAAGTAAGTTATATAAATATGTATCGACTAAAATAAGTATGAAATTTTATGACTTGTTGACATTAATATGTATAATTAAAGAATATGACATAAATAAAATCGTTAACTTTCTTCTAACTTCTTGATAACATATCTATATACTGAACACTTTCAAATATCTAAATAAATTTACTAACGAGTCTAACATTAATATACTTGTTTGTCTTGGATACTTATCATGTGAATTGTGATAAATTTATTAGCTGGAAGAGTGTGGGTGGTTTAACATGTAGGTCGTCTTTTCTTGGAGAAAATGCAATTGGCCAACTAGTCATTACTACAACAGAAGCCCCTTGAGCACGGTATTGGTCAGCCCCTTGCGCCTAGTTTTGATTTTGATTCCCATCCCATGAGAAGTTAGGATGGTTCCTCCAACTAGGGTTGTAAGCATTGTCATAATTTTGTTGAACTCCACCTCTTTGCTATTTTCCACATAATTTACGAAATCTAGGTTTGCCTCACATTGCTCAGTTGCATGAGTTCCACAACCACATACCTCACACCAATTTGCAGCCTGTTGTACAAGGTTTACCGGTGCCTGATTTAGAGACATTTGTTTAAAATGTAGGGCCATGTTATGTTGCATTGCATCTAATTTGACATTTATGGCAGTAGCTTGGTCTACATCTAAAATCCCTGCAGCTTTTTGGGTTGTGGTTCTAGACATTTCCCCCTTATATCCTTGGTTCCCTTCAGAAAGTTTATCAAGTAAGTCGAAGAACTCTTCACTTGTTCTAGATAGGGCATGTCCACCTGCTGCACTATTAAGAAGAGCACGAGCATTATAGTCTAAACCCTCAAAGACAGTGTGAGCAAGTACCGCAATAGTTTGCATATGGTGTGGGCAAGCATTCAACATTTGTTTGAAACGCGCCCATGCTTGGTACATGTCCTCCCATTGCTTTTGAATAAAGTATATTATCTCACCCCTCAGCTTAGCGATTTTCTTGGATGGAAAGAATCAATTCAAGAACATTTTTGCTATATAATCCTAAGTAGTGATGGAGTTTGGTGGCTTAGAATCTAACCAACGCCTTGCGGCTCCTAACAATGAGTATGGGAACAACGTCAGCCTCACATAGTCTGATGAGACTCCAATTGGGATGTATGTATCATTAATATCTATGAAGGTCTTAACATAGATTTGAGGATCCTCGTGGGGGAGACTAGTGAATTGCCCATTAGAATGGAAGATTTGTACCATGCTTTGCTTTAGTTCAAATACACCCTCGGTAGAGATTTCCTAATGCTAGATGCCAAATTAGCTGAGAGTGGGACTACCACGTCACGTACAGGCCTTGCTGGGATGATAGGAATGCCAGGGGGTATGCCTTGGTTATTCACGTTACCTCTGTTATTCGGGTTTCCTTGGTTGTTCACATTTTCCGGATTATTTACGTTGTCTTGATTACCATCCCTGATGTTCTCTGGAAGACCTAAACCCAGTTCTTCTCGTCCTTGCTCCATACGATTCATTTTTCTACGCTCTCATAGAACTCGTTCGGGGTCGTTATAAGGTTCGACAAGTTCTCTTTTCCTAGCCAGACTTGAAAGTCAAGTGCCTGCAATATCAAGCTAAGATCAAGTAATTAATATCTAAAAGTTTTAATTGTAGACTATAGAAGATCGAAAATAAATCAATTTCTATGTCCCAAGCAGCGGCGCCAAAAACTTGTTGCTCCCCAATATACACGCAAGTGTACGTGGTCGCGCAAGTAATATAGATTCTTTAAGAAACGAGTTATCGTTCCCAATGGACTTATGATCAATTTATATTCACTTAATTCTACAACTAAATGTAGAAAGTAACATTTTCAAGAGTTGATGATTTATTGTTTATCTACTAATAATTATGCACTAATTGAAGTGACTACTTGTGAACGACTTTAATAAAATGTTTCAAGCAAGTTAAAAGCAATTCCAGGGCTGCAGCATATAATGAATATCATGTATCATATTATTGGCTTAGAACTAACTTCAGTTGTCAAGTTACTAGTTTATAAGGTTGATGGTTATACTCCTCTCGTCGCCTACCCCAGTTAGCTATCTAACTACATCGTTGAGCGGGGATAAATATACTAACTGGCGAGCATTTTTATTTCATCCTATTTCGTAACCAAGCAAGGTATTGATCTGGGCGTCACTCCTGAACACTAATCACCTCAATTTAATGGGTGGACCGAGCTCTCTATATTCTCTGATCTATCTAACCTCTCCTCTCCCGATTTTAAGATTAGGCAATAAATTTATCTTATGGTGCGCAAGTAAAAAATACTAAAATAAAAATATATAAGTAACTTGTATTGACAACCGAAAATTAATTCAACAACCTCAAATAATGAACAATCAATTCGTAGCTACAGCCCCAGAACTAGGGCATTTAGCTACTCATGCTATTAGAAAACAAGAAAATACAATCGTTCATGCAATTTTCGAAAAATAGAAGAGTTAAAGGATTAAAACCTATTACAAACTTGAATTCTTGCTCTTGCACACTTAATCAAACGTCGAACCCTAATAATGGATCCATAAAGATCTATTTATAATAGTAGGAAAATTTGGGAACAAATCCTACTCAAATCAGGAATCCTATTTAATGTTTAAAAGTTGAAAAAGTGGGACATGTCACGCCTAGCAGCGCACCTGAAAATTGGCGCAGAACTTTGGTTGCTGGCACAAAGGGCCTCTCAGCGCGCTTCTTGTGTGCCCTCAGTACTTCTGGGCTGGCGCGTCGCGCCAAGCAGTACGCCCCAGAAGTCTTGCAGAACTTTGTGGGTTCTCGCGATGCGCCTCTCAGTACGCCAACCCCTGGTGTCTTCGTACTTAGTCAATTTCTTGCGCGTCTTTTCTCTTTCTTTCTTTGTTCCAACTCCAATTCCTTCGAAAGTTCCTAAAACAACTAATCATGTGTGTAAGTGCACAATCAGCACAAGTATAACAAAAATCAAGCTAATAGACTCAAGATCATTCCTCAATTCAAGGACTTTATGGGCAATTATTGACAACTTAGGCATATAAATATGCCTAAGATCAATAGTCGTCTAACGACAGATCCAACTCCCCCCCCGCCCCTTTGGGCGTTTTTCCAATAGTAGATTTAGAACTCGAGCATGCATCCTATTTTGACATTTTCGCTCTCAAATTCTTCATGATAAATGAGCCATTTCGTTGTTTATATCTATTTTCACAAAAAATTTCATCATCAAAATCCATATGTATTAGAAAATTGTGGATGAAAAAGATAAAACTATTTTTTCTTAAAACGAGAATTCAAGAACTGAAAAGAAAAAAATTTGATGAAAAAATAGTCTTACCTCTTTAGGAACTTGAAATCGATGAACTGGAAGGAGAATAAATTTAAAATTCAAAAATAGAGTGACGAATACAACTACTGATCCGTGGGAGTGATTCAAGTGTGAAAATAGGAACAAAAATCGTTGGGTTAGAGAGATGTGAGTTATGTATCTAGAAAATGAGAGAAAAATAGGGATTTTTGTAATATTTTGAAATGGTAGGGAATTTTAGAGAATATGGAAAGAAAGATTGTGTAGTTAGGTAATTTTTCCTTATAATTTTCATCACATTATCTAGAGGAATCTGCTTTTTATTATTTCTAGTTGTCACAAACTCAGTAACTTTTGCTTAATAATGTATATTTTATATAAAGAAGTTTATTAAATATGTACAAATAATTAATTTTAAACCTAGTTATTCATACTTGAAAGCTTCAATTTTATATGTATTTGTGCATGGATACACTAAATATTTGATACGGGATACACTAATGAAATTGATATTGGATACATGGGATGAAATTGATTTTCGATGCACAGATACATGAAGTTGATAGCTAGTGAATACCCAAATACATGATATTGTAACTCTCAAATACATTCTGAAATAGAGATACAAATATGGAGATGGACAAGAGAGGGTATGAAGCAGTGAGAGAGGACAGAGGCAAGTGAAAGAGTCAATATATCTCAAATACATATGAATCATATTTAGATACAGTGTATCAGGAACAAATTTCACCTAATTTAATTCGCATGTATCAAAATATACTTGTATCTCTTCTGTCAAATACATGTATCTGAAACGAATATTATTTTAGCAAAAAAAGTAATTTGAAAAACTATTATTTCAGCATGTAATTAGCAACAATAATATTATATTTTGTGTTGTTTCCTGTTATATATAGTTCTATAGAGCAATTAGTATCATTTACCTCTCTAAATAATATCTTGAAATCCATATGAATTATTAGCAGTACGTACTTTAAACTTCATGGAATCCCACAAAAGAACTTTAATATATGCAGAATCTACTTTCTTAGTCATCATCTTCTTATAGTCCACATATATATTCCCAAGAGAATCAAAGTGGAAACAACTACTTTAATTGTGCTAATTTAAGAAATATAGAAAGTTCAAACATTGTGTTTTAAATTTAAAATGTGTTTAGTTTTTTAAAATTTTGTGATCTTCAAACTTATCAGTAGGATATTGAAATTGAAAAACTTAAATATAGAAAGTGACACTCTTTTTGAGAATGACAAAGAAAAACACTTCAATTGAGAGAGTGCAAGTACTCCTTCCGTTTCGAAATACTTGTCACAATTTCTTTTAAGAGTCGAACGATATGAATTTTGACCAACATTTTAAGATATATATTTTCATCATATTGATATGAGAAAATTTGCAATTTATACATAGTTTTCGTATTATTTTTTAATATCTAAATTATAATTTTAAAATATCAAATTATTTAATTTAACTTAAAAAATTAATTAAACTAACTTTCGAAAAGTAAAATGCGACAACTCGAATCCAAAGAAGAAGTATTTATTTTTAGTTTTCATATCATACTCAAGGATCATTTTTCTCTGAAATTGTTCAGAAAGTCCTTCGAAATTTTCCAGTATTAATTAGTCATGTGGATGCATATAATAATCAATTTTATTTCTTCAAATTGCATCATATTCACTTTCTCACGATAACTCTAAATTGATTACTCCCTCCATTTTAAAAGAAATGATATTGTGAATTGTTAATTCAAATGATTAACAATCAACATTACATTACCACTTTTAAGGGTTATTTCATAGAGTGTATAACAATAATGTTTATTAGTAACATATAGATCAATGGGTTATGCTTACATTATTTTACTGTTTGGTTTAGTGTAGTATGTTAAAAATGACATGCATTACATAATTTCTTTAAAAAAAGGTTTGTTTATATAAAAATATTCTCCACATTCTTAATTAATTATGTACAATTTCAAAGAGAATTATATCTTTAACTATGCCTATATATACCTACTTATATAAATAATAATATAAAATTAAGGAGTCATTTGGTAGATGGGTAAGGTTAGTGTTATTCTTATATTAATTTTCATATAACTTATACGACATTTGGTAGGTAGATAGAAAATAATATGACGTTTGTGTTATTCGGGTGACGTTTGTTCGACAATTTTGAAACTCTCATAACTAATATATGTATAAGTTATGAAAGAATATATGTATTATTTTAGGAAAAACTACCTAAATACACATCTTATTTTACCATAATCTCTAAATTTCCTACCATTTAAAAATTTTCAAAAATCCCCTCTCGGATACATCACTCCGCTATCGCTAATACATCTCTATCTCCCTCTCTGATACATCCTTCCCCTCTCTAATACATTTCTTCCCTCTCGGATATATCATTCCCCTCTCTAATACATCCTTCCCTCTCGAATACATCATTTCCCTCTCGGATACATCATTTCATTTCCCTCTCTGATACATTCTTCCCCTCTCTAATACGTTCCTTCCTTATGTATCCGGATGTCTTATCCCTTCTCTGATACATTGTTCCCCTTTCGAATACATCCGTCCCCTATGTATCCAAAAGTCTAGTGATGTATCCAGAATTCGTGTATTAGATTGTGACATACACATGATAACGTGGAAATTAAAGTTAGAGAAACCAAGACGAAGTCACGTTTACATGTCTTGGTCCATCAACTCCAATAACTATTAATTATGACTTATAATAGAATATTCTCTTTTCCTATCTGTTTTTACTTACTATATTTAGACTATTAATGTAGAGTCACCTCAATATTCCTTGTACGTAATTCCAAACCCAAACTGCCTTTAATTTCTCTGCATTTGCATGTCAAGTGGCCTCTATAGACTTTTATCAATGTATGGTTTTTTCTTTGTTAAAGAAAAAAAGAGAGTCAGAATTGATTTAAAAAAGGATAAAAAGAGTCGCGGAAAATGCAACGCAATTGAGCTAGAGAGTATGTCCCACATTATTCTTAAATGTCATTTGTTACGTTATTTTATCATAAGTTATGTTTTAGGATCTAAATATACCCCTTTCGTTATACTTTGGATCCAAATATACCCCTCTAATTATGGGTGTATAAGACCGAACCGAAAACCGACCAAACTGCAAACCGAGTCAAACCGAAAAAAAAACCCGACTAGTGGTTTGGTTTGACTTGGTTTGGTATTGAAAAAAAAACCTCGACTATATTTGGGTTGGTTTGGTTTCAACTAAAATATATTATTTCATGTTGAAAGTTAGAATTTTTAGAAGTCCAATAAAGATTTTAGTCCATAGATGTTGGTAATTATAATAAAGTTTAAATCAAAATCAAATTAAAATTAATGCAAAAAGGAAATCAATTCAACACTAAGAATGACAATAATATTGAATGTCTGTTCTTTAGTTTTACATAGGTTTAGACAATTAAATTACATCATCTAATTTTAATTTCCTTTAATATTTAGTCATGTAACTAATACTTATTAAACTTATTTTAGCATGATTTAGTACCTTTAAATTATGATCATTGTCATTATTACTTATTAATTTGCAATATTTGTTTTACGCGACTTCATTATTATCTTTTTGTTGGATATTTTAATTTCATTAATCATATCATATTTTGTGTTATTTTCTTAAGAAAACACCTTAGATAGTTGTATTTTGGTAGGACTAAAGAAATATTTGAAATACTAGTAAATTATATGTTTGTATTCACTTTACCGAAAAAACTCGAAAAAATCCAAAAAACCCGAAAATCTGAAAAAAAAAACCCGAGGTTGAAAAACCCTTGTTTTATTGGTTTGGTTTGGTTTAGAAATTCAAAAATCCGATACAAATGGTTTGGTTTGATATTTGAAAATCCCGAACCAACCCGGCCATGTACATCCCTACGGCTCTGATTATACTTTAACACAAATTTACCCTTAATTTTAACGAAAAACACGTGACAAGCTTAAAATCAAATAACGCACCCCGAATTTCAAATACTTAATTCTTTTAGAAACTCATTCCCTCCGCTTTGAATCTTTTCTTTGCATCTTCTTCTTAAAAGAAGTTAATAATTTGTCATATGTGAAAACTGAGATGGTTTTTCTTTCTTTCTTTCGAATTGAGGTATTTTTCTTTAAAATGTATTTTTTTTAATCATGCTTAACCTCTTCTAAAAGTGTCAATATTAATGAAAGAAAATACACTATTGAGATATCTTCTAAAAAATTTCATCATTCGAAAATCGATTACTCCCTACGTTTATTAATTTTTCTGTACTTTTATAATAGTAAGAAGATGTGGGTATAATAATTAATTTTATAGAAACAAATTTGAAGATTTTTAATTTGTGAGGGAAAAATGCAGCACAACGATGTTGCCTGATATGCATATTTTATTATTTCTAGTATAAGAAATTTTAAAATAGAATAATGAATGGAAAAATGAAAATAAGAGCTCAAAACGGAGGGAATGAGTTACACAAGTGAGTTTCTAAGCAAATTGAGAGTAGATAGTTCGATTATGAGTTTGTCACATGCTTTCCC
>NC_064290.1:10815781-10821915 GCF_019186545.1 Solanum stenotomum | reverse complement strand
GTAAAAATATTTAATAAAATAATTTTTTTTAAAGGACGGGGGGCTGTCGGGGGGAATGGGAGGGGGGTACGGGGAGGAGGTGTTGGAACGGGGTAAGAAAATAATTTAAAATTTTATTTTTTAAAAAAAAATATTTTTTTGGGGGATAGTAATACTTTAATTTTTAATTTGTAATTAATATTAATAGTTTATTGTTTAATTTTTGTCAAGGTGAAATATTTTATCCTTGTGGAATGTCATGTGTCAAGGTTTTTTCAAATAAAAGAGAGTGCATTACACACACCACTGAGGTGTGTTTCTCAAACTAAAAAGTGATAATTTAGATGTGAAACTCACACTCTCAACAGTTTAGGTATGAAACTAAAACAAAAGAAAATAGTTTAGGTGTATTTTTGACACTTATCTCGTTATCCTAATAATCTCTTGTTAGTTTTGTTATATCTATGATTTATCCTCTCAACCATTAACACTGAATTTATCGAATTTAAACTGGGACTTTATCTCTTATCCTTTAGACTTTGCATATGCATTCAACTATAACCTTTTGAGGGGTAAACAGTTTGGCGCCCATCGTGGAATTTAGGATAATTGTTTGAATTGTGTTTCTATCTTACTAATATGATTCTAATCAAACTTTAGTTACTATATATGCAACTGACACGACTAATCGAACTTAATGGTTGATACTGAAAACATTGACCAGATTTACGCCTATAACACCGATCACTTGAACAATTTTATAGACAATATGATCAATTTAAATGTTACAGGGTCAAGTCACAAACAAACAAAGATTTTAATCTTACTTCACTCAAAACGATAGCTCTAATATGAGAATTTCTCAAAGAATAATATCTCCTAAATCTAAACAAATTAAGATTTATTTTGGATCCCAAATATCAGTGTAAAATATATCTAATGTCATTTTCTATTAAGCTTTTACTTTTTGCTTTATTTGCTAGATTAATATATAGTTGACTATCAAAACAAAAGTTCCTAGCAAGACCTTCATAGCAAAAGTTCAATATATATTGAAATGTTGGAGTATTAATTAGCTAGATAGGTTCCTATAGCAAGACCTTCATAAAATGTGGATAGTCATCTCACCTAATAATCTAAAATTGATTATATTCATATTAATCTTTCTTTAATTAAATTGTTGTATTAACATCATATCATATACATTGGACGTAAGATTCATACGTTTTCTTGACGTATAGTTTAATTTGTACCAATCAACACGGCTTTAATTATTGGACTTAGTGCTAATTTACTTTGTCATATTTATGTTGGCTCTTTCTACTTCATGTATGAACAACTACCGAGTTATGTCCGACGATGTGATTTACAAATTATTATTTTCTTCTTTTATTTTTATTTGTTTATACTAAATTTTACATATTTTTAAAAGAAAAATGATTGATATGATAAAGTATAATTACTATAATACTCATATTAATTAATTTAAAAAAATGATTTGGAGAATAAATAACTAATGCTAAGTACCCCACCACGGAAAATTTATGCTATAAAACATAATTTTCCGACTTATTTCTTATCTAACCAGCTCACTAGGAAAATGCATAGTGAGAAACAAATTTTCATTGAATTAAATAGTGGAAACTTTCTAATTTTTTTGCATGAAAACATTACTATTTTTTCACTCTACCGATTCAATCAGAATATTTGTGAAAACTTTCACGCCGAATACTTCTAGTGAAAAAATTCAATAGAAAAATAGTCATTTTTTAATACTGACATTGGAAAAAAGTAACTATCTTTTCTTAATATGTTAAAGGTACTTATAAGTAAAAATAAAAATTTATTTTTGAAATATCTAATGGACAAGCAAAACTAAATCGGAGGAAAGTAATACGACCCTTAGGAATGTGCTTCATGCCATGTAAATTTCTTCTCAATTTCCATTAAAAAATTATGTATTTTTTCCATCTAGCCAGCTTGTATAAATAGGGCATTATAATTACAATATTTTCAAGCTACTCTAGCTGAAGAAATCAATCTCTAATATATATTTTGCTAATTGGTAGGTTACGTATATTAATTAGCTTAACAAAAACTTATTTCCTAGTTGCTTATAACTTTATACTTTTAGTATTTTGCAAATATATACTTATGAAAGTTTGTAATTTTTCTTTATTTTATTTACTGATTTGCATATGCGTCTCCACGTGTTACTTGATTAGCTCATTAAAAATTTCATAATAAATTATGTCCAATTTTACCATATACTCTGAGGTACTAAATTATATTACTCTCATCGTTTCATTTTATATGTCACGATTAATTTTTGGTTAATCTGTTAAGAAACATATTTTTATATTTAAAAATAATTTAATTTTAAATTTATCATTTTATTATTAATAGCATGATATCCACCAAAATCTCATGGTATGTCAAAAATATACAAATTTAAAAAATCTTCTTACTTTTTTGGTTGTGCATGGTAAATTTCGAAACATATTTTATAAAATTCAAATTTTGAATCTATCTCTAAATATCATCCGGTGAGATTTGCTAATTAAGCTATTGCTTATTTTACAATATATTTGTTGTTCCTGGAAAAATTCTTTCGAACTGAGTCTAACCTAAGAAGTAGTGAGGGCATGCAACAAATCTGATTGTATATATCTTTACTATTTTTCAAAGAAAAATATTATATTTTATTATGATTAGCACTTAAATTGTTCAGATTTCTTTACCTAATTATGTTTTCTTTCTTTAGTTGTTTGAAAAGCTCAGAATTAATGGATTCTTTTGAAGAAGCATCAATTGACATAAAAATGGAGATATTTGAGGCAATTGAAGATAATTATGGAGGAGTTATTGTGAACATGAAGAAAGAGGAGCCTATGGATTTTCTTAAATTTCATACTATGCTCAAGGCTTCCATTTCTTATTGGAGGCTAAAGGTATTTATGTATAATACATATACTTGATATTTACTCGATCGTAATATTTGAGTTTAAGTTATATGTATCATGTAGAAAATATATTTATATATATTAAGATCACTCAAAAGGTAATTGCAGATAAATTTAACCTAGAATCAATGATAAATGATATTATATGGACTTTTAATTATCACTTAAGAGGATGAGTGAATCTCAACAAATATTTAAATCACAAACGCTTGCAACTTAAGAACTAACGCTAATAACATGCAGTTAAAGTAAGCATGACATGATTAAGTGTTCAATATGACATCAAACTCGCTCAATTGAACTTCCTAATACATAATAAGTAGATAGAATAACCTGCTATAACAAATTAAATTATACAACCAACCGGTCATTGAAAACAAAAATCTCACTAGTTTTAATTTCTTTTTGTTATTTTTCCTTTGATTTTGATGGTCAGGGAAAGAAGGGTGTTTGGATTAAGTTACCTATAGAACTTGCTCATCTTGTTAATGCAGCAGTAAAGGTAAATATATTCATGAAAATATTATTCCACTAATAATTAATTATTAACATTAGATTATTTAAAATTCATATAAATATGTGTTTAATTAATTAAAAAATAATATGATAAATTAAATCAATGCAGGAGGGATTTTGGTATCATCATGCAGAGGCAACATATTTGATGCTTGTTTATTGGATTCCTCATGAAATTCCTCATACTTTTCCTGCTAATGCTTCTCATCGTATTGGTATTGGTGCTTTCGTCCTCAACCAAGACGGACAGGTTCGTTAAAATTTTAAATATGATATAATTTGACTTGACACGAAGTTTAAGAAAAAAATATTTTTTTTTTTAAAATTTATGATTTCGAACATGCTAAAGATATTAAGGTCTTTAAATATGTTATACGATTATACAAATTTATTATTTAAGGTACATTAAGAAGTACTTTCAAATTTAATTAAAAATATGACATTGGCAGGTACTGGTAGTTAAAGAAAAATCTGGAAAAATTACTGGGACTTGGAAGCTTCCTACTGGTGTTGTTGATGAGGTTTAACAAATTTATATTTTCCCCTTTTTTGTTAATTTATTTTATTATTAATTGTTATGACATTGGCATGTGTTCATATTTTTTTTTATAGTATTAACATTTTTTCCGAGTCATTTCCATTCATAGATATATTAACGGAACAGGAAATTTTATTAGCTCAATTGATTGATTATTTGAATTTTAAATTGTAAATTCTCATCCGCTCAGCTCTAAGTGGAACTTTCATAATGAGAATCAGAATTTAGGGACAAAGAAAACAATTTAGGTGAATAAACTTTTTAAATGAAATTTGTCAATACATTAAGTTTCGAAGAATTAACTTGTGCATTTTAAAATTTATATATATATTTCTATTAAAATAAAAACGACAAAATCATTTTGGACCGTTTCTATTTTCATACACAAAATGTACCAAAGTCTGATTAGCTCGATTTGACGAAAAAAACATGTCAATGATATACACGGCTAAAAATATAGAAATTGTTATTGACAAATTTTATTGCTAAACAGTAAAATTCGTCTATGATTCTACTTAGTATTCTAATATGTTATTAAAAAAGTTATTAGTGATTTAGCGATGAAGTTCGTAGCAAATTAATTAATTTTTTTTAACGGATTCTACCAATTGTAGGGGGAGGATATATGTAATGCACCCGTTAGAGAAGTGAAAGAAGAGACAGGAGTAAGTATATATACACTACTAAATTCTTCGATATGAAAATTTAATATATATATTTTTTGAAAAAAAATAAAAATATAGTGCTAGAAAACTAATTTAGAACCTTTTTTTATTTTTATTTTTTTATAGATTGAGACGGAATTTGTTGAACTCCTTGCCTTTAGGTATGAATTTCCATCCATTTTCAATCATTTGAAAGTATAGTATAATTTATATTTGATAAATTGTCAATATAAGTTAATTAAAATACCTTATTTATATGCAGACAAAGTCACAAATCATTCTTTGGAAAATCTGATTTGTTCTTCATATGCATGCTGAAACCACTTAATTTCACTATCAACAAGCAAGATGCTGAGATTGAGGAAGCTAAGGTATATATATTTACTCACTCTGGTTCAATTTATATGTCATATTTTTCTTTTAGTTGGTTTCAAAAAATGTAACTTTTCATATATTTAGTACTTTCTTTGTCCTAATTTAAGTATTTTTTGTTTAGCTGAACACGAAGTTTAATAAATAAAAGGAGATAATTGAATCTTGTTGTCTTGAATTAAAGATATATATTGTATATAGGTTTTTAAATCTTGTGGTCTTAAACTTGTCATGCAAGATGTTGGATAAGGAAAATTTACTAAATATGGAAAGAGAGATACTCTTTTTTAGACAAACCAAAAATAATAATAATAAGACATTTAAATTGTGTGAAGTTAATAATAATTGTTAATTACGTATTCTAATATCTCATCTGGTATATGTTTAAGACTATAAAATTTAAAGTGCATTTTAATACATTACACACATGCTTAATATCAAATCACAAGATTCAAAAGTCTCTTTACTATTTCAAAGTTTGTATCTATTTAAATTAAGACACGTAAAATGAAATAGAGAAAATAGCTTGTTTCCAAGAACTATAACTTTTCTTTACCCCTATTTTTTAAAAATCATTGTAGTGGATGCCAATGGAAGAATATGCAAGTCAATCAAAGGTGAACCAAAGTGAACTCTCTAAAATGATAGCCAATATATGTGTTGCCAAGAAAGAGGAACAGTACACTGGCTTCTCTGCTCTTCTTACTACTACTGGACATTCTGCCAAGAACTGCTATTTATACTCTAATAACATATAGTATATGATACTCATAAGAATTAAAATTATATTTTATGCATATGTTTGCAATAAGAATAATGTTTGTAATAAGATTTTTCCATTTGGAAGAATTAAATTGTAGACTAAGATTCTAGTTTGAATATCATATATAATGTTTTGGCAATATATAAGCCATATTGATAATTGGTACTTGGATATGTTTGAAGTAATTGATGTATGTTTTCCACTTTGTTTCCTTTGTTTTTGTTTAGATAATTCAATGTAATGTTTTTGCAATCACTAGCACTTTGCTACATGATCTACTTGTTATGTGCAGTATATGAAGTACTGTTTACTACATTATCTTGTTTGTATAAAAAAAA
>NC_064290.1:10786720-10812935 GCF_019186545.1 Solanum stenotomum | reverse complement strand
CACAATACTTGTCATTTTATAAAATTTATGCATAAATTACCGTATTTTGCCTATTATACCCTTGATAGAATAGTTAATTAGGAAAAATTCTTTTGTCTAGAAAATTTGGCCAGAATGATATTTTACCTATATTATTTTACCTTTTTGAACATTTTTATCCTTCTAACTTTAATACATTTTAACTAAAAAATGGAAAAAAGATCAGTTTATTTCAAAATAAAAAAGATATTATAATTTTTTAAATTTTCTAGCTAAATTCTGGCCAAATTTTCTAGTCATTTAGCATTATCCAGTTAATTAATCTTGTCATTTATTAATAAAGTTGACTTAAGAAATCATTAAATAAGGGTAGAAGGGTAAAGTTACATCATTTCTTAATGCAAGTGCAAAGTAAAAATGTGACATATAAAATGGAACGGAGGAAGTAATAAATTGACAACTATGGGAATGGACACACCTCTCATATTTCGAGGCTAGACTGATTAAGAAACAATTAAGAAGAAAGCTATATATTGAAATACTTCTTATAACATTAATTATACTCTCCATTACAACATTAATTAATTAAAAGAAAATTACACTATATACCTAATAATACTGAGGTTCAATACATTGACAATCATTTTAACTTATCAACAAATGTTATTTAGACATTAATAATAGCATGTTTCAATTGAGCATTTGATGAACACATGATAATATGTTCTTATTAGACACTTCCGGATCATATATTTAAAAGTCCGCGTGTGTTGTCAAACATGCGGCATAAGTTAGTTATATAAATATGTATCGGCTAAAATAAGTATGAAATTTTACAACTTGTTGACATTAATATGTATAATTAAAGAATATGACATAAATAAAATCGTTAACTTTCTTCTAACTTCTTGACAACATATCTATATACTGAACACTTTCAAATATCTAAATAAAATTTACTAACGAGTCTAACATTAATATACTTGTTTGTCTTGGATACTTATCATGTGAATTGTGATAAATTTATTAGCTGGAAGAGTGTGGGTGATTTAAAATGTAGGTCGTCTTTTCTTGGAGAAAATGCAATTGGCCAACTAGTCATTAATACAACAGAAGCCCCTTGAGCACGGTATTGGTCAGCCCCTTGCGCCTAGTTTTGGTTCTGATTCCCATCCCATGAGAAGTTAGGATGGTTCCTCCAACTAGGGTTGTAAGCATTGCCATAATTTTGTTGAACTCCACCTCTTTGCGAATTTTCCACATAATTTACGGAATCTGGATTTGCCTCACATTGCTTAGTTGCATGAGTTCCACTACCACATACCTCACACCAATTTGCAGCCTGTTGTACAATGTTTATCGGTGCCTGATTTAGAGACATCTGTTTAAAATGTAGGGCCATGTTATGTTGCATTGCATCTAATTTGGCATTTATGGCAGTAGCTTGGTCTACATCTAAAATCCCTGCAACCTTTTGGGTTGTGGTTCTAGACATTTCCCCCTCATATCCTTGGTTCCCTTCAGAAAGTTTATCAAGTAAGTCGAGAACTTTTCACTTGTTCTAGATAGGGCATGTCCACCTGCTGCACTATTAAGAAGAGCATGAGCATCATAGTCTAAACCCTCAAAGAAAGTGTGAGAAAGTACCTCATTAGTTTGCATGTGGTGTGGGCAAGCATTACACTTTTGTTTGAAACGCGCCCATGCTTGGTACATGTCCTCCCCTTGCTTTTGAATAAAGTATATTATCTCACCCCTCAGCTTAGCGGTTTTCTTGGATGGAAAGAATCGACTCAAGAACTTTTTTGCTAGACAATCCCAAGTAGTGATGGAGTTTGGTGGCTTAGAATCTAACCAATGCCTTGCGGCTCCTAACAATGAGTATGGGAACAACTCCAGCCTCACATAGTCTGATGAGACTCCAATTGGGATGTATGTATCATAAATATCTATGAAGGTCTTAACATGGATTTGAGGATCCTCGTGGGGGAGACCAGTGAATTGCCCATTAGAATGGAAGATCTGTACCATGCTTTGCTTTAGTTCAAATCTACCCCCGGTGGAGATTTCCTAATGTTAGATGCCAAATTAGCTGAGAGTGGGACTGCCACATCACGTACATGCCTTGCTGGGATGATAGGAATGCCAGGGGGTATGCCTTGGTTATTCACGTTCCCTCCGTTATTCGGGTTTCCTTGGTTGTTCACATTTTTCGGGTTATTTACGTTGTCTTGATTACCATTCCTGATGTTCCCCGGAAGACCTAAACCCAGTTCTCCTCGTCCTTGCTCCATACAGTTCATTTTTCTACGCTCTCATAGAACTCGTTCGAGGTCGTTATATGGTTCGACAAGTTCTCTTTTCCTAGCCAGACCTGAAAGTCAAGTGCCTGCAATAACAAGCTAAGATCAAGTAATTAATATCTAAAAGTTTTAATTGTAGACTAAAGAAGATCAAAAATAAATCAATTTCTAAGTCCCCGGCAGCAGCGCCAAAAACTCTTTGCTCCCTAATATACACGCAAGTGTACGTGGTCGTACAAGTAATATAGATTCTTTAAGAAACGAGTTATCGTTCCCAAGGGACTTATGATCAATTTATATTCACTTAATTCTACAACTAAAAGTAGAAAGTAACCTTTTCAAGAGTTGATGATTTATTGTTTATCTACTAATAATTATGCACTAATTGAAAGTGACTACTTGTGAACGACTTTGATAAAATGTTTCAAGCAAGTTAAAAGCAATTCCAAGGCTGCAACATATAATAAATATGATGTATCATATTATTGGCTTAGAACTAACTTCAGTTGTCAAGTTACTGGTTTATAAGGTTAATGATATGATCTGGGTTATACGCCTCTCGTCGCCTACCCCAGTTAGCTATCTAACTACATCGTTGAGCGGGGATAAATATACTAACTGGCGAGCATTTATATTTCATTCTATTTCGTAACCAAGCAAGGTGTTCATCTGGGCGTCACTCCTGAACACTAATCACCTCAATTTAATGGGTGGACCGAGCTCTCTATATTCTCTGGTCTATCTAACCTCTCCTCTCCCGATTTTAAGATTAGACAATAAATTTATCTTATGGTGCGCAAGTAAAAAATACTAAAATAAGAATATAGAAGTAACTTGTATTGACAACTGAAAATTAATTCAACAACCTCAAATAATCAACAATCAATTCGTAACTACAGCCCCAGAACTAGGGCATTTAGCTACTCATGCTATTAGAAAACAAGAAAATACAATCGTTCATGCAATTTTCGAAAAATAGAAGAGTTAAAGGATTAAAACCTATTACAAACTTGAGATTTTGCTCTTGTACACTAAATCAAACGTCGAACCCTAATAATGGATCCATAAGGACCTATTTATAATAGTAGGAAAATTTGGGAACAAATCCTACTCAAATTAGGAATCCTATTTAATGTTTAAAAGTTGAAAAAGTCAGAAAAAGTGGGACGTGTCGCGCCTAGCTATGCGCGCAGAAGTTCCACTTGGGCGCGGCGCGCCTGAAAATTGGCGCAAAACTTTGGTTGCTGGCACAGGGCGCCTCTCAGCGCGCCTCTTGTGTGCCCTCAGTACTTCTGGGGTTGGCGCGTCGCGCCAAGTAGTACGCCCCAGAAGTCTTGCACAACTTTGTGGGCTGCCGCGATGCGCCTCTCAGTACGCCAAGCCCTGGGGTCTTCCCACTTAGTCAATTTCTTACGCGTCTTTTCTCTTTCTTTCTTTGTTCCAACTCCAATTCCTTCGAGAGTTCCTGAAACAACTAATCATGTGTGTAAGTGCACAATCAACACAAGTATAACAAAAATCAAGCTAATAGACTCAAGATCATTCCTCAATTCAAGCACGTTATGGGCAATTATTGACAACTTAGGCATATAAATATGCCTAAGATCAATAGTAGTTTAACGACAGATCCAACTCCCCCCGCCCCTTTGGGCGTTTTTCATATAGTAGATTTAGAACTTGAGCATGCATCCTATTTTGACATTTTCGCTCTCAAATTCTTCATGATAAATGAGTCATTTCATTGTTTATATCTATTTTCACAAAAAATTCCATCATCAAAATCCATATGTATTAGAAAATTGTGGATGAAAAAGCTAAAACTAATTTTTCTTAAAACAAGAATTCAAGAACTGGAAAGAAAAAAATTTGATGAAAAAATAGTTTTACCTTTTTAGGAACTTGAAATCGATGAACTGGAGAGAGAATAGATTTAAAATTCAAAAATAGAGTGATTAACGCAACTACTGATCCGTGGGAACAATTTCAAGCGTGAAAATAGGAACAAAAATCATTGGGTTAGAGAGATGTGAGTTATGTATCTAGAAAAGGAGAGAAAAATAGGGATTTGTGTAATATTTTGAAATGGTAGGGAATTTTAGAGAATATGGAAAGAAAGATGGTGTAGTTAGGTAATTTTTCCTTATAATTTTCATCACATTATCTGGAGGAATCTGCTTTTTATTATTTCTAGTTGTCACAAACTCAGTAACTTTTGCTTAATAATGTATATTTTATATAAAGAAGTTTATTAAATATGTACAAATAATTAATTTTAAACCTAGTTATTCATACTTGAAAGCATCGATTTTATATGTATTTGTGCATGGATACACTAAATATTTGATACTGGATACACTAATGAAATTGATATTGGATACATGGAATGAAATTGATTTTCGATGCATAGATACATGAAGTTGATAGATAGTGAATACCCAAATACATGATATTGTAACACTCAAATACATTTTGAAATAGAGATACAAAGATGGAGATGGACAAGAGAGGGTATGAAGCAAGCGAGAGAGGACAGAGGCAAGTGAAATAGTCAATATATCTCAAATACATATGAATCATATTTAGATACAGTGTATCAGGAACAAATTTCACCTAATTTGACTCGCATGTATCAAAATATACATGTATCTCTTCTGTCAAATACATGTATCTGAAACGAATATTTTTTTAGCAAAAAAAGTAAGGGCAAACTACATAAATCTCACTAGTTTAGGTCTTAATTACTAAGATTCTCAATAGTTTCAAATATAACTTCCTCTACCATATTTCATACTTAGGATACATGAGTTTGAATTTGTGAGATACATGTATCTGCTGAATTTTAAAATCGAGATACGTATTTTATTTGTTTAAATGAATTGATTGTAACTGATTTCCTTAATTAGAGGAGTAATTGATGATTTTTAGAATATATGGGCAATTAATTCTAGAAATTAAATTAATCAAATCTATTAATATAGGGCAAATCAAGGAGTGTATTTATGTTTAATTAATTTCATTTATTATTCTTTGAAATAATAAATTCATTAACATTATTATTAATAAAAAACAAAAACATGTATATCTTGGTCATGTAATTTGATTAATTTCATTTTATTACTCTTAAAATAATAAATTCATTAATTTGATGTATCTATTATCAATAGATGATGTATCCTACAAACTTAAACACTTAGATACATGAGTATCATACAAGTACATTCATATGTATAATAGAACTATCTAGTATTAATTTCGTGTATTTGCTATATGTGTCTATTATTAATTTTATGTATCTATTTATATGATCTAATTTTAATTTCATGTATCTTTCATATGTATCTAGTATTAATTTGATGTATCAAGTATCAATTTCATACATTATATTCAAAAACGTATATCTTGAATACATAGTAAGTTGTAAGCATATACATAAATTATGCGTATCTAAATATGGAATGTAATTGAAACCATCGAATTTAGGAACAACTCACGATGTTAGAGTATCTGCCTTATCACTAATCCAAAAAAAAAAAAGTAATTTTTTTCAAAATTCTTCCTTTTTTTTAGCATCTGAATTTTTTCTCACTAATACATATAATTTTAACTTAGATACATCAACTCTTAACTAGATACATGTACATCTGATGTGTATCCAACATTGTTGCATATCTAATAGTGTATTTATTATGTTAAGTAAAGCTTGGCATAACTCTTCCCTCTTGATTGAGTCGTTCCTATACTTAGATCTATTTTCGGCTTGAATGTTAACGGATGAAGAGTCAGTCCCTACAATGAAAAACTCATGAGTGAAAATAACAAATAGAAGTTGTTTGATTTAGTATAATATTGTTAATGTGTAGTACCTTTAACAAGAATCATCTGATTTTGAGAATGACCAACCATTAAAGTATTTGAGAAACAACAAAATCAAAAAATATAAAACCTAATTTATAGAACTTTTTAAAATTGAATGTCAGAACATTATGAACTTTAACTCAGATACAAAACCAAGATACATGAGAATAATAAAATAATAGAAACAAACATATATGTATAATGCTGATTTGAACATGCAAATATGCATTGAGAGGATGAAGGAAGAAAAAGGGAGAAGATGGAGGAAGAATGAGGGTTAGTGGACGTGGGGTGGGGAACGGTAGGTGTGATTTATGTGATAAAAATTTTGAGTTGTTAATGTGGACCATTAATTAAGGAGATTAAATTTAAGATAATTATCCAATACCATATTTAAGGGATTTGTGTATCTAATTAAATCTTTTAAAATATGCGGTATAAATATTAAAAGTGGTAGTATATGTAATTGTTTTAAATTAGAGGTAAATATAGTATATATGGTATTGATGTATGTGTAGTTAGGTAGTTTTTCCAAAAAGTAATTTGAAAAACTATTATTTCAGCATGTAATTAGCGTCAATAATATTAT
Organism: Solanum stenotomum; assembly: GCF_019186545.1. Classification (NCBI taxonomy): domain Eukaryota; kingdom Viridiplantae; phylum Streptophyta; class Magnoliopsida; order Solanales; family Solanaceae; genus Solanum; species Solanum stenotomum. Next base: position 10,806,209 of record NC_064290.1, on the reverse strand, counting down.
ATTTTGTGTTGTCTCCTGTTATATATAGTTCTAAAGAGCAATTAGCATCATTTACCTCTTTAAATAATATCTTGAAATCCATATGAATTATTAGCAGTACGTACTTTAAACTTCATGGAATCCCACAAAAGAACTTTAATATATGCAGAATCTACTATAGTCTACATATAAATTCCCAAGAGAATCAAAGTGGAAACAACTACTTTAATTGTGCTAATTTAAGAAATATAGAAAGTTCAAATATTGTGTTTTAAATTAAAAATGTGTTTAGTTTTTTAAAATTTTGTGATCTTCAAACTTATCAGTAGGATATTGAAATTGAAAAACTTACTAAATATAGAAAGAGACACTCTTTTTGAGAATGACACAGAAAAACACATCAATTGAGGAGTGCAAGTACTTCTTCCGTTTCGAAATACTTGTCACAATTTCTTTTAAGAGTCGAACGATATGAATTTTGATCAACATTTTAAAATATATATTTTCATCATATTGATATGAGAAAAATTGCAATTTATACATACTTTTCGTATTTTTTTTTAATATCTAAATAATAATTTTAAAATATCAAATTATTTAAATTAACTTAAAAAATTAATTAAACTAACTTTCGAAAAGTAAAATGCGACAACTCGAATCCAAAGAAGAAGTATTTATTTTTAGTTTTCATATCATACTCAAGGATCATTTTTCTCTGAAATTGTTCAGAAAGTCCTACGAAATTTTCCAGTATTAATTAGTCATGTGGATGCATATAATAATCAATTTTATTTCTTCAAATTGCATCATATTCACTTTCTCACGATAACTCTAAATTGATTACTCCCTCCATTTTAAAAGAAATGATATTGTGACAACATTTGTTAATTCAAATGATTAACAAACAACATTTCATTACCACTTTTAAGGGTTATTTGATAGAGTGTATAACAATAATGTTTATTAGTAATGTATAGATCGATGGGTTATGCTTACATTATTTTACTGTTTGGTTTAGTGTAGTATGTTAAAAATGACATGCATTACATAATTTCTTTAAAAAAAGGTTTGTTTATATAAAAATATTCTCCACATTCTTAATTAATTATGTACAATTTCAAAGAGAATTATATCTTTAACTATGCCTATATGTACCTACTTATATAAATAATAATAGAAAATTAAGGAGTCATTTGGTAGATGGGTAAGGTTAGTGTTATTCTTATATTAATTTTCATATAACTTATACGACATTTGGTAGGTAGATAGAAAATAATATGACGTTTGTGTTATTCGGGTGACGTTTGTTCGACAATTTTGAAACTCTCACAACTAATATATGTAGAAGTTATGAAAGAATATATGTATTATTTTAGGAAAAACTACCTAAATACACATCTTGTTTTACCATAATCTCTAAATTTCCTACCATTTAAAAATTTTCAAAAATCCCCTCTCGGATACATCACTCCGCTATCGCTAATACATCTCTATCTCCCTCTCTGATACATCCTTCCCCTCTCTAATATATTTCTTCCCTCTCGGATACATCATTCCCCTCTCTAATACATCCTTCCCTCTCGGATACACCATTTCCCTCTCGAATACATTATTTCCCTCTCTGATACATTCTTCCCCTCTTTGATACATTCCTTCCTTATTTATCCGAATGTCTTATCCCTTCTCTGATACATTCTTCCCCTCTCGGATGCATCCATCCCCTATGTATCCAAAAGTCTAGGGATGTATCCGGAATTCATGTATTAGATTGTGACATACACATGATAACGTGGAAATTAAAGTTAGAGAAACCAACACGAAGTCACGTTTACATGTCTTGGTCCGTCAACTCCAATAACTATTAATTATGACTTATAATAGAATTTCTCTGCATTTGCATGTCAAGTGGCCTCTATAGACTTTTATCAATGTATGGTTTTTTCTTTGTTAATTGGTACGTTTACATGTCTTGGTCCGTCAACTCCATCTAGCCAGCTTGTATAAATAGGGCATTATAATTACAATATTTTCAATCTACTCAAGCTGAAGAAATCAATCTCTAATATATTTTGCTAATTGGTACGTTACGTATATTAATTAGCTTAACAAAAACTTATTTCGTAGTTGCTTATAACTTTATACTTTTATTATTTTGCAAATATATACTTATGAAAATTTGTAATTTTTCTTTATTTTATTTACTGATTTGCATATGCGTCTCCACGTGTTACTTGATTAGCTCATTAAAATTTTCATAATAAATTATGACCAATTTTACCATATACTCTGAGGTACTAAATCATATTACTCCCATCGTTTCATTTTATATGTCACGATTAATTTTTGGTTAATCTGTTAAGAAAAAAAAACATATTTTTATATTTAAAAATTATTTAATTTTAAATTTATCATTTTATTATTAATAGCATGATATCCACCAAAATCTCATGGTATGTCAAAAATATACAAATTAAAAAAATCTTCTTACTTTTTTGGTTGTGCATGGTAAATTTCGAAACATATTTTATAAAATTCAAATTTTGAATCTATCTCTAAATATCATCTGGTGCGATTTGCTAACTAAGCTATTTGTAATGACCCGGACCCGTAAGGTCATTTTTGATAATTTTGAATAGTCATTTATCTATAATTAATTAATTTGCGGGTAATTTGTTTATTATTAAAAATAATGGACCAAGTCTAAATTGTTAAAATAGGCTTGTAGGAATTATTACTTTTAATACATAATTAATTTAGAAAAAAAGAAAGAAAGAGGCGGAAGAAAAACTAACCTAGACGTGCGACAGAAAGCAAAGAAGCAGGAAAATTCAAGTGATTCAGGTTATAAGTTCTAATCAAGATTCTTTGTAAAATTATATATATATATATATATCTTAGGGTGATATTATTGTTAAGGGATATGGTTGGAATTTGTGGTTTTTAAAAGAAAAGAGACAAAATATTGTCAGTACGTTGTTGGGGTTGAACAAAAGGGAAATTTGAATTGAAACTAAGGTGGGTGTAATTGTTATTAATGAAATTATGTACTCATTGTCATGAATGGATAAGTTGTTGGGTTTGTCGTGTGCTTTTCATGGTTCTGCCATGAATTTGCGTGACCAGTAGATTTCATAGTTAGTTGTTCCTATTTTAAATATTATATTATAAATTAAATATTTAATACATTGAGATAGGTAATTAACTATTGGGTTATTGAATTATATGAATATCATTAGACTTATGATATTGGAGAAGTTGAAGCTTAACCCTAGACTTGAAACTTAGAAACTTGATTATGAATTTGGGTGAATTGTTGGTTCAAGGCTAAACACATAGTAATGTGGGTGTTGTTAATTTCAAAATCTTATTGTGGTAATTTGTTTGGATAGATTGTATTGATTTGGAGTCCAATGAAAGAGGGAGACTCAAGTCCCAGAGTGATTGTTCGACTATTTGAGGCAAGTGGATTTCTAAACCCTTGTTAAGTGTATGTAATTCATGTATTTCCTTGTAATATGTGTTTGGGGGTAATGAGACGTGGTGATGGGTTGACTTGTCCACATTGATTAATTCTAATAATGAAAAAGGGGTAATAAAAGGCAATGTGATTAATTGTTTGTGTGTGATGTGTTGAGAATTGTTGGTGACGGGCATTGGTACGAGTATCGATGTTATAAAGGGAAAGTTTATTACTATAGAATGTGAATTGTAATATGAGAATGCCAAAGCATATGGGCACTAGCTGATATATTATTGACTTGATTTATTGTGTGTGATTGTGTTCTTTATTGAATATGTATACTGGTGATAGCTGAGGTGATTACATATCATATTGATACTTGATTGAGATGCATCATCTTAGTTATTCAAGTCATATTCTGCACATGCATTGACATGAGATTGAGTATAAGTTGGGCACGTGGAGATCGTCCATGTTGGGGATGGTGAGATGTTAAGATTATAATTTGGGCACGTGGAGATCGTCTGTGCGAAATTTGTTTGTTTTATGAAAGTGCGTTGAGATTGTCCGCACAGACACGTGGAGATCGTCCGTGTCGGTATATGGACCTCGCGAGTCCCCAATTGGTCATGAACTCTCGATGTATTTCCGAGGAGTATCATGCATATACGGTTGAGAGAGTATTTGGTATTCTGAGGCATATCATTTCATGGTGTCATATTGCATTGCATCTCATGACATCCTTCATTCTTGATGATTATGTGTTTTATTGGTGGTTGGAAAGTACTTGATATTTGATTACCTCCATTTGATGAACTTGATCTTGTGTGTTGCTGATATTTGTGAGTGCCTTTTTGTGGAAGTTGTGATTGATGAATATTGAGTTTGTTGTTGAGGATATGTAATTTGTTAAAGTGATTGTTGTTGAGCTGGGTGCTATGTAAACTGTGAACTGTTAGGTTGGGCTGATTTTATGCAGGTTGTAGTTGTGGAGGTTCGGTTGGGGTGTAAGGAGTACCCGTATTTTATCCCCTTAGCTTGTGTTTAGAGGTTTACTTGCTGAGTACCGTGTGGTTTGGTACTCACCCCTTGCTTCTACAATTTTTTGTAGGTTATGAGCCTGAATTTTGTGGTACTTTCCATTCTCTTATTTTCCGAGGCTTCTTGGAGATTTGTGAGGTAGCTGTTTGTGATCTCAGCAGACCTTCTTACTCCTATTTATGATCTAGTTCTATTCTAAAAACAAGGTCATTTGATACTTGTGTTTTCTTTTGAATCAATTGTAATACTTTAGAGGCTTGTACACGTGACAACCAGATTTTGGGGGTATTTTTGAGTAAATTATGAAATTTCCGCATTTTATTGTAATGGGTGAGTGTTAGGCTGACTTGTCTTGGTAGGATAAGATGAGTGCCATCACGTCCATTTTTGGGTCATGACACTATCGCTTATTTTACAATATATTTGTTGTTCTTGGAAAAATTCTTTCGAACTGAGTCTAACCTAAGAAGTAGTGAGGGCATGCAACAAATCTGATTGTATATATCTTTACTATTTTTTAAAGAAAAATATTATATTTAATTATGATTACCACTTAAATTGTTCAGATTTCTTTACCTAATTATGCTTTCTTTCTTTAGTTGTTTGAAAAGCTCAGAATTAATGGATTCTTTTGAAGAAGCATCAATTGACATAATAATGGAGATATTTGAGGCAATTGAAGATAATTATGGAGGAGTTATTCTGAACATGAAGAAAGAGGAGCCTATGGATTTTCTTAAATTTCATACTATGCTCAAGGCTTCCATTTCTTATTGGAGGCTAAAGGTATTTATGTATAATATATATACTTGATATTTACTCGATCGTAATATTTGAGTTCAAGTTATATGTATCATGTAGAAAATATATTTATATTTATTAAGATCACTCAAAAGGTAATTGCAGATAAATTTAACCTAGAATCAATGATAAATAATATTATATGGATTTTTAATTATCAATTAAGAGGATGAGTGAATCTCAACAAATATTTAAATTACAAACGCTTTGCAACTTAAGAACTAACGCTACTAACTTGAAGTTAAAGTAAGCATGACATGATTGTTCAATTGACACATCAAACTCAATTGAACTTCCTAATACATAATAATTACTTAGTAGATAGAATAATCTGCTATAACAAATTAAATTGTACTACCAATCGGTCATCGAAAACAAAACTCTCACTAATTTTAATTTCTTTTTGTTATTTTTCCTTTGATTTTGATGGTTAGGGAAAGAAGGGTGTTTGGATTAAGTTACCTATAGAACTTGCTCATCTTGTTAATGCAGCAGTAAAGGTAAATATATTCATGAAAATATTATTCCACTAATAATTAATTATTATCATTAGATTATTTAAAATTCATATAAATATGTGTTTAATTAATTAAAAAAATAATATGATAAATTAAATTAATGCAGGAAGGATTTTGGTATCATCATGCTGAGGCAACATATTTGATGCTTGTTTATTGGATTCCTCATGAAATTCCTCATACTTTTCCTGCTTATGCTTCTCATCGTATTGGTATTGGTGCTTTCGTCCTCAACCAAGACGGACAAGTTTGTCTCAATTTACGTGACATAATTTTAATTGATACAATTTTATTTTTTTTGAAATTTATGATCTCGAACATGCTAAAGTATATGAAGGTCTTTAAATATGCTATACGATTATACAAATTTATTATTTAAGAAGTATAAAGTTAATTAAAAATATGACATTGGCAGGTACTGGTAGTTAAAGAGAAATCTGGAGATATGACTGGGACTTGGAAGCTTCCTACTGGTGTTGTTGATGAGGTTTAACAAATTTATATTTTCCCCTTTTTCTCATCTTTACTTTTTTTGTTAATTTATTTTATTATTAATTGTTATGACATTGGTACGTGTTCATATATTTTTTTTATAGTATTAACATTTTTTCCGAGTCATTTCCATTTATAGATATATTAACGGAACTGGAAATTCTATTAGTTTAATTGATTGATTATTTGAATTTTAAATTGTAAATTCTCGTCCGCTCAACTCTAAGCGGAACTTTCATAATGAGAATCAGAATTTTGGGACAAAGAAAACAATTTAGGTGAATAAACTTTTTAAATGAAATTTGTCAATACATTAAGTTTCGAAGAATTAACTTGTGCATTTTAAAATTNCAAAGTCAGATTAGCTCGATTTGACGAAAAAAACATGTCAATGATATACACGGCTAAAAATATAGAAATTGTTATTGACAAATTTTATCGCTAAACAGTAAAATTCGTCACTGATTCTACTTAGTATTCTAATATATTATTATTAAGAAAGTTATTAGTGATTTAGCGATGAAGTTCGTAGCAAATTAATTATTTTTTAACGAATTCTACCAATTGTAGGGGGAGGATATATGTATGGCAGCCGTTAGAGAAGTGCAAGAAGAGACAGGAGTAAGTATATATATATACACTACTAAATTCTTCGATATGAAAATAAAAAAAAAAAAAAAATTGAAAAAAAATAAAAATATAGTGCTAGAAAACTAATTTAGAACCTTTTTTTATTTTTATTTTTTTTTATAGATTGAGACAGAATTTGTTGAACTCCTTGCCTTTAGGTATGAATTTCCATCCATTTTCAATCATTTGAAAGTATAGTATAAATTATATTTGATAAAATGTCAATATAAGGTAATTAAAATACCTTATTTATATGCAGACAAAGTCACAAATCATTCTTTGGAAAATCTGATTTGTTCTTCATATGCATGCTGAAACCACTTAATTTCACTATCAACAAGCAAGATGCTGAGATTGAGGAAGCTAAGGTATATATATTAACTCACGCTGGTTCAATTTATATGTCATACTTTCCTTTTAGTTGGTTTCAAATTATGTAACTTTTCATATATTTAGTACTTTCTTTGTCCTAATTTAAGTATTTTTTGTTTAACTGAACACGAAGTTTAATAAATAAAAGGAGATTTTTAAATCTTGTTGTCTTGAATTAAAGATATATATTGTATATAGTTTTTAAAATCATGTGGTCTTAAACTTGTCATGCAGTTAATAATAATTGTTAATTACGTATTCTAATATCTCATCTGGTATATGTTTAAGACTATAAGATTCAAAGTGCATTTTAATACATTACACACATGCTTAATTTCAAATCACAAGATTCAAAAGTCTCTTTATTATCTTAAAGTATGTATCTATTTAAATTAAGACACGTAAAATGAACCTTATTTCCAAGAACTAAAACTTTACTTTACACCTATTTTTTTAAAAAAATCATTGTAGTGGATGCCAATGGAAGAATATGCAAGTCAATCAAAGGTGAACCAAAGTGAACTCACTAAAATGATAGACAATATATGTGTAGCCAAGAAAGAGGAACGGTACAATGGCTTCTCTGCTCTTCTTACTACTGGACATTCTGCCAAGAAGTGCTATTTATACTCTCATAACATATAGTATATGATACTCATAATAATTAAAATTATCTTTTATGCATATGTTTGCAATAAGATTTTTCCATTTGGAAGAATTAAATTGTAGACTAAGATTCTAGTTTGAATATCATATATAATGTTTTGGCAATATATAAGCCATATTGATAATTGGTACTTGGATATGTTTGAAGTAATTGATGTATGTTTTCCACTTTGTTTCCTTTGTTTTTGTTTAGATAATTCAATGTAATGTTTTTGCAATCACTAGCACTTTGCTACATGATCTACTTGTTATGTGCAGTATATGAAGTACTGTTTACTACATTATCTTGTTTGTATAAAAAAAATACTACTTAATTACTATCGTGAAATTTTCAAATAAGTTACGTATATCATCAAAATCACTCAGCTAGAGACAAATATAAGATTTAGAGTAACTGAGTTCATAATATTTTGGTCTATAGTATACTAGTATTTGTGCCCGCATGTTGCGCGGTTAGTTTATAATGTAAATGTAAACACTAATTTAATGACAATATCAAAATTCGACCTACTATAAAATGATATTGTAAAATTTACATTGGAGATTGTTAGCATTTAACACCTTAACAAGTTAAAATAGAATAGTTATGAAAATAAATCAATATATAAGTTTAGTTCATTGTCTCAATTTGATGACCATAATTTTTAGTATTATTTAACTTATTTATTTTTAAAATTATTCAAAGTCATAAATAACTCTCACAACTTTTATTATATTCTTGTTAGCATAATAAAGATATAAGAAAATTTAATCGTTATATTAAAATAAGATGTTATTAAAAAGTCCTACTATTATGATAATGTCAAGCATACAACTAAGAAGTTTTAATTTTTCTAAAAATTGTATATCAATTATATGATATTTTTAGTATCATATTTTACCAAAAAAATGTTGTGGACTTTGTTGCTCACACTTTAAGCCTTTAACCACTATCATCGTGATAAATAAGACTGTCCAAATAATCAAGGGTGAAGAATGAGAAAGTAATAAAATACAAGTTTTTTTAAAAAAAATAATTACCTAAAGTATGAAGATATCTCCATTTCTGAACCATCTCAAGTCTTTCATCATCCTTGTCACTATTCATATTGATTTTATTCTTGCAATATAAATAGTGATACATGTAAAAAAAAACTAAGAATAAATAATAATATATTTTAGAGAATTAATAAATGTGGCCTTCATCCGCTAGTCTTTCCAGTGCCACAATTATATATATCTCCTTCTATGTATCTTGTTCATCTATTGCATTCAATGAATATTGTTTTTCATATTGTTTTAACCTAATATTCAAAGAAAATTATAAGATTAAAATTATTTTTTTTGCTCCAATATTTCGAAAGAAATAAAAAAATGAAAATGCAAAGCAGATTGTGAATCGCTAAAACTAGAACTCAGTAGAAGTAAAATTATAAAATAATCAAAAAGAGTCATAGTATGACGAATACTTGTCTCCCATCTCTTTCATATAAATTATGAAGAATACTTACCTATGGCTTTTCTAGAATTTCTTACCTAAGAAATGAATTTGGTTAACGTTAATGATTGACAGTTGTTATTAGAGTATCCTTTATTATAGGAATTCAAAAGGTAATTTAACCGTGAGTTGTTAATTTTTTTATAATTTGTAAATTGCATTTTTTTTCTTCAGATTTTCAATTAATTTTATAATTATATATTCTATTTTTTGTGTTGTTGTGGTCTTTTATGTTTGAAATTTATAATATTAAATTAATTTGGTAATTACAAATTTTATAATTGGTTTTGGTTATTTAATATTTTTTTTTTATATTTTTCTTTTTCTTTTATAAAAAAAAGTGCTTATCCCATGAATAAATTTTTCTTTCGAAATGTATGTAAAGTCTGATATAATGTATTGGACAGTTTAAATCTGTCAATTTAAATTTAAATAGCAATTAGTAAATATATTTATTCGTAAAAAAAAGTACATGACATATTTTAGTTGGTTACAATTTTTTTATATATTAAAAGGAAATATATAAACAATAGAAGTTTCTATAATAAAGCATTACGTAAAGTTTTTTAACACTTCAAGGAAGAACATGGCAACAAAAATTTTTAACATTTTTTGTTTATATTATGGAAATGTTTATATTTGTATAATATTTTATTTACAATTCATGTTAATTTAAGGTAAGTTCAGATTATTTTTGTATATCACTTAAATAATGCTTTAAAGTTATATAATGTTAATTTCTAAAATTGTTTTAAAATGTCACGTTAATTTAAAAAACTGCTTCAAAATTTATAATTTGATTTTCAAATTGTAATGTATTATTTAAATTAACTACATATAATTAATTTTTATAATTTTAATTGTATAGAAATTCGAGAATTTATGTGGTGCTAATAGGCGTCACTTCTTACTACACCTATTATATACAGATTGAAGATATATATAAAGGGAATTTTAAAAGTAAAGTAAAAATCTATAATTATGCATAAGCAGATTATTTGAATCTCTTTTTTATTTACGCGGATTTTTTTTCTTCTAAAATTAGATTTTTAATATTTTTTAAATTGATTTTTTATTATATGATATTTAAAAAATAGTAATAATTTTAACATTTGTTAATACTTTTAAAATATTAAATTTTTTTTTTTTGTTGTATGTATTCATTTTTTATTTTATTTTATTTTAATCAGTAGTGATGGCAATTAATGTATTTTAATTAGCAGTGATGGCAAATTTTTAAAAAGACTACCGATTCCACAAATTTTTAACTGCCATCATACGGTTTTTTTTTTTGGAATTTCAAATACAATTTTGATTTTTAATTCTTAAAAAGACTACTGATTCCACAAATTTTTAACTGCCATCATACGGTTTTTATTTTTTTGGAATTTCAAATACAATTTTGATTTTTTTAAAAAAAATATTGTTTTGTTTTTGTTTTATAAATTGTCATTTATTATTTAATATATCTACTAATTTTGTGGCGCTGACACGTAGCGATTTTTCTTTTCCTATTATATATAGATAGAAGATTATATTTTTTTATACCTTTTTTTGAACTTCACAATCTTAAAATTATAAGCGAAGGATGTTTACCATCCAAACAACTCTGTCTTAGCCTATAATATTATGTTATCTTCTACCTTTGGTATAATAACATGTGGAGTTGCAATTTGAATCTCAAGTTAGAACCAAAACTCATTGAATCTTAAAATTTGATAAGTATTATCCACGCCAAATTTATTCTAACTCAACAAGTTGTGTTATACTCCCTCCGTCTCATTTTATATGTCATCCCTTTCTATAAAAAGTTGGACCACAATACTTGTCATTTTATAAAATTTATGCATAAATTACCGTATTTTGCCTATTATACCCTTGATAGAATAGTTAATTAGGAAAAATTCTTGTCTAGAAAATTTGGCCAAAATTTGGCCAGAATGATATTTTACCTATATTATTTTACCTTTTTGAACATTTTTATCCTTCTAACTTTAATACATTTTAACTAAAAAATGGAAAAAAGATCAATTTATTTCAAAATAAAATAGATATTATAAATTTTTAAAATTTCTAGCTAAATTCTGGCCAAATTTTCTAGTCATTTAGCATTATCCAGTTAATTAATCTTGTCATTTATTAATAAAGTTGACTTAAGAAATCATTAAATAAGGGTAGAAGGGTAAAGTTACATCATTTCTTAATGCAAGTGCAAAGTAAAAATGTGACATATAAAATGGAATGGAGGGAGTAATAAATTGACAATTATGGGAATGGACACACCTCTCATATTTCGAGGCTAGACTGATTAAGAAACAATTAAGAAGAAAGCTATATATTGAAATACTTCTTATAACATTAATTATACTCTCCATTACAACATTAATTAATTAAAAGAAAATTACACTATATACCTAATAATACTGAGGTTCAATACATTGACAATCCTTTTAACTTATCAACAAATNTGAGCATTTGATGAACACATGATAATATGTTCTTATTAGACACTTCCGGATCATATATTTAAAAGTCCGCGTGTGTTGTCAAACATGCGGCATAAGTTAGTTATATAAATATGTATCGGCTAAAATAAGTATGAAATTTTACAACTTGTTGACATTAATATGTATAATTAAAGAATATGACATAAATAAAATCGTTAACTTTCTTCTAACTTCTTGACAACATATCTATATACTGAACACTTTCAAATATCTAAATAAAATTTACTAACGAGTCTAACATTAATATACTTGTTTGTCTTGGATACTTATCATGTGAATTGTGATAAATTTATTAGCTGGAAGAGTGTGGGTGATTTAAAATGTAGGTCGTCTTTTCTTGGAGAAAATGCAATTGGCCAACTAGTCATTAATACAACAGAAGCCCCTTGAGCACGGTATTGGTCAGCCCCTTGCGCCTAGTTTTGGTTCTGATTCCCATCCCATGAGAAGTTAGGATGGTTCCTCCAACTAGGGTTGTAAGCATTGCCATAATTTTGTTGAACTCCACCTCTTTGCGAATTTTCCACATAATTTACGGAATCTGGATTTGCCTCACATTGCTTAGTTGCATGAGTTCCACTACCACATACCTCACACCAATTTGCAGCCTGTTGTACAATGTTTATCGGTGCCTGATTTAGAGACATCTGTTTAAAATGTAGGGCCATGTTATGTTGCATTGCATCTAATTTGGCATTTATGGCAGTAGCTTGGTCTACATCTAAAATCCCTGCAACCTTTTGGGTTGTGGTTCTAGACATTTCCCCCTCATATCCTTGGTTCCCTTCAGAAAGTTTATCAAGTAAGTCGAGAACTTTTCACTTGTTCTAGATAGGGCATGTCCACCTGCTGCACTATTAAGAAGAGCATGAGCATCATAGTCTAAACCCTCAAAGAAAGTGTGAGAAAGTACCTCATTAGTTTGCATGTGGTGTGGGCAAGCATTCAACATTTGTTTGAAACGCGCCCATGCTTGGTACATGTCCTCTCCTTGCTTTTGAATAAAGTATATTATCTCACCCCTCAGCTTAGCGGTTTTTTTGGATGGAAAGAATCGACTCAAGAACTTTTTTGCTAGACAATCCCAAGTAGTGATGGTGGCTTAGAATCTAACCAACGCCTTGCGGCTCCTAACAATGAGTATGGGAACAACGTCAGCCTTACATAGTCTGATGAGACTCCAATTGGGATGTATGTATCATTAATATCTATGAAGGTCTTAACATGGATTTGAGGATCCTCGTGAGGGAGACCAGTGAATTGCCTATTAAAATGGAGGATCTGTACCATGCTTTGCTTTAGTTCAAATCTACCTCCCGGTGGAGGTTTCCTAATGCTAGATGCCAAATTAGCTGAGAGTGGGACTACCACGACACGTACAGGCCATGCTGGGATGATAGGAATGCCAAGGGGTATGCCTTGGTTATTCACGTTACCTCTGTTATTCGGGTTTCCTTGGTTGTTCACATTTTTTGGGTTATTTACATTGTCTTGATTACCATCCCTGATGTTCTCCGGAAGACCTAAACCTAGTTCTTCTCGTCCTTGCTCCATACGGTTCATTTTTCTACGCTCTCATAGAACTCGTTCGGGGTCGTTATATGGTTCGACAAGTTCTCTTTTCCTAGCCAGACCTGAAAGTCAAGTGCCTGCAATAACAAGCTAAGATCAAGTAATTAATATCTAAAAGTTTTAATTGTAGACTAAAGAAGATCGAAAATAAATCAATTTCTAAGTCCCAGGCAGCGGCGCCAAAAACTTGTTGCTCCCCAATATACACGCAAGTGTACGTGGTCGTGCAAGTAATATAGATTCTTTAAGAAACGAGTTATCGTTCCCAAGGGACTTATGATCAATTTATATTCACTAAATTCTCCAACTAAATGTAGAAAGTAACCTTTTCAAGAGTTGATGATTTATTGTTTATCTACTAATAATTATGCACTGATTGAAAGTGACTACTTGTGAACGACTTTGATAAAATGTTTCAAGCAAGTTAAAAGCAATTCCAAGGCTGCAGTATATAATGAATATCATGTATCATATTATTGGCTTAGAACTAACTTCAGTTGTCAAGTTACTGGTTTATAAGGTTGATGATATGATCTGGGTTATACTCCTCTCGTCGCCTACCCCAGTTAGTTATATAATTACATCGTTGAGCGGGGATAAATATACTAACTGGCGAGCATTTATATTTCATCCTATTTCGTAACCAAGCAAGGTGTTCATCTGGGCGTCACTCCTGAACACAAATCATCTCAATTTAATGGGTGGACCGAGCTCTCTATATTCTCTGGTCTATCTAACCTCTCCTCTCCCGATTTTAAGATTAGACAATAAATTTATCTTATGGTGCGCAAGTAAAAAATACTAAAATAAGAATATAGAAGTAACTTGTATTGACAACTGAAAATTAATTCAACAACCTCAAATAATCAACAATCAATTCGTAGTTACAGCCCCAGAACTAGGGCATTTAACTACTCATGCTATTAGAAAACAAGAAAATACAATCGTTAATGCAATTTCTGAAAAATAGAAGAGTTAAATGATTAAAACCTATTACAAACTTGAATTCTTGCTCTTGCATACTAAATCAAACGTCGAACCCTAATAATGGATCCATAAGGATCTATTTATAATAGTAGGAAAAATTGGGAACAAATCCTACTCAAATTAGGAATCCTATTTAATGTTTAAAAGGTGAAAAAGTGGGATGTGTCGCGCCTAGCAGTGTGCGCAGAAGTTCCACTTGTGGCGCGGCGCGTCAAGCAGCGCGCCTGAAAATTGGCACAAAACTTTGGTTGCTGGCACAAGGCGCCTCTCAGTGCGCCTCTTGTGTGCCCTCAGTACTTCTGGGCTGGCGCGTCGCGCTAAGCAGTACGCCCCAGAATTCTTGCAGAACTTTGTGGGCTGTCGCGATGCGCCTCTCAGTACGCCAAGCCCTGGGGTCTTCGCACTTAGTCAATTTCTTGCGCGTCTTTTCTCTTTCTTTCTTTGTTCCAACTCCAATTCATTCGAGAGTTCCTGAAACAACTAATCATGTGTGTAAGTGCACAATCAGCACAAGTATAACAAAAATCAAGCTAATAGACTCAAGATCATTCCTCAATTCAAGCACTTTATGGGCAATTATTGACAACTTAGGCATATTGGCATATAAATATGCCTAAGATCAATGGCCGTCTAACGACAGATCCAACTCCCCCCCTGCCCCTTTGGGCGTTTTTCCAATAGTAGATTTAGAACTCGAGCGTGCATCCTATTTTGACATTTTCGCTCTCAAATTCTTCATGATAAATGAGCCATTTCGTTGTTTATATCTATTTTCACAAAAAATTCCATCATCAAAATCCATATGTATTAGAAAATTGTGGATGAAAAAGCTAAAACTAATTTTTCTTAAAACGAGAATTCAAGAACTGGAAAGAAAAAAATTTGATGAAAAAATAGTTTTACCTCTTTAGGAACTTGAAATCGATGAACTGGAGAGAGAATAGATTTAAAATTCAAAAATAGAGTGATGAAGTCAACTACTGATCCATGGGAGTGATTTCAAGCATGAAAATAGGAACAAAAATCGTTGGGTTAGAGAGATGTGAGTTATGCATCTAGAAAATGAGAGAAAAATAGGGATTTTTGTAATATTTTGAAATGGTAGGGAATTTTAGAGAATATGGAAATAAAGATTGTGTAGTTAGGTAATTTTTCCTTATAATTTTCATCACATTATCTAGAGGAATCTGCTTTTTATTATTTCTAGTTGTCACAAACTCACTAACTTTTGCTTAATAATGTATATTTTATATAAAGAAGTTTATTAAATATGTACAAATAATTAATTTTAAACCTAGTTATTCATACTTGAAAGCGTCAATTTTATATGTATTTGTGCATGGATACACTAAATATTTGATACTGGATACACTAATGAAATTGATATTGGATACATGGGATGAAATTGATTTTCGATGCACAGATACATGAAGTTGATAGCTAGTGAATACCCAAATTCATGATATTGTAACACTCAAATACATTCTGAAATAGAGATGGACAAGAGAGGGTATGAAGCAGCGAGAGAGGACAGAGGCAAGTGAAAGAGTCAATATATCTCAAATACATATGAATCATATTTGGATACAGTGTATCAGGAACAAATTTCACCTAATTTGACTCGCATGTATCAAAATATACATGTATCTCTTCTGTCAAATACATGTATCTGAATCGAATATTTTTTTAGCAAAAAAAGTAATTTGAAAAACTATTATTTCAGCATGTAATTAGCATCAATAATATTATATTTTGTGTTGTTTCCTGTTATATATAGTTCTAAAGAGCAATTAGCATCATTTACCTCTCTAAATAATATCTTGAAATCCATATGAATTATTAGTAGTACGTACTTTAAACTTCATGGAATCCCACAAAAGAACTTTAATATATGCAGAATCTACTTTCTTAGTCATCATCTTCTTATAGTCCACATATATATTCCCAAGAGAATCAAAGTGGAAACAACTACTTTAATTGTGCTAATTTAAGAAATATAGAAAGTTCAAATATTGTGTTTTAAATTAAAAATGTGTTTAATTTTTTAAAATTTTGTGATCTTCAAACTTATCAGTAGGATATTGAAATTGAAAAACTTAAATATAGAAAGAGACACTCTTTTTGAGAATGACAAAGAAAAACACTTCAATTGAGAGAGTGCAAGTACTTCTTCCGTTTCGAAATACTTGTCACAATTTCTTTATTTAAGAATCGAACGATATGAATTTTGACCAACATTTTAAGATATATATTTTCATCATATTTATATGAGAAAATTTGCAATTTATACATACTTTTCGTATTAATTTTTAATATCTAAATTATAATTTTAAAATATCAAATTATTTAATTTAACTTAAAAAATTAATTAAACTAACTTTCGAAAGTAAAATGCGACAACTCGAATCCAAAGAAGAAGTATTTATTTTTAGTTTTCATATCATACTCAAGGATCATTTTTCTCTGAAATTGTTCAGAAAGTCCTACGAAATTTTCCAGTATTAATTAGTCATGTGGATGCATATAATAATCAATTTTATTTCTTCAAATTGCATCATATTCACTTTCTCACGATAACTCTAAATTGATTACTCCCTCCATTTTAAAAGAAATGATATTGTGACAACATTTGTTAATTCAAATGATTAACAAACAACATTTCATTACCACTTTTAAGGGTTATTTGATAGAATGTATAACAATAATGTTTATTAGTAATGTATAGGTCGATGGGTTATGCTTACATTATTTTACTGTTTGGTTTAGTGTAGTATGTTAAAAATGACATGCATTACATAATTTCTTTAAAGAAAGGTTTGGTTATATAAAAATATTCTCCACATTCTTAATTAATTATGTACAATTTCAAAGAGAATTATATCTTTAACTATGCCTATATATACCTACTTATATAAATAAAAATATAAAATTAAGGAGTCATTTGATAGATGGGTAAGGTTAGTGTTATTCTTATATTAACTTTCATATAACTTATACGACGTTTGGTAGGTAGATCCTTCCCTCTCGGATACATCATTTCATTTCCCTCTCTGATACATTTTTCCCCTCTCTGATACATTCCTTCTTTATGTATCCAGATGTCTTATCCCTTCTCTGATACATTCTTTCCCTCTCGGATACATCCGTCCCCTATATATTCAAAAGTCTAGTGATGTATCCGGAATTCGTGTATTAGATTGTGACATACACATGATAACGTGGAAATTAAAGTTAGAGAAACCAACACGAAGTCACGTTTACATGCCTTTAATTTCTCTGCATTTGCATGTCAAGTGACCTCTATAGACTTTTATCAATGTATGGTTTTTTCTTTGTTAAAGAAAAAAAGAGAGTCAGAATTGATTTAAAAAAGGATAAAAAGAGTCGCGGAAAATGCAACGCAATTGAGCTAGAGTATGTCACACATTATTCTTAAATGTCATTTGTTTCGTTATTTTATCATAAGTTATGTTTTAGGTCCACATATATCCCTTTCGTTATACTTTGGATCCAAATATACCCCTCTGATTATGGGTGTACAAAACCGAACCAAACCGCAAATCGAGTCAAACCGGAGAAAAAACCCGACTAGTGGATTGGTTTGACTTGGTTTGGTATTGGAGAAAAAAACTCGACTATATTTGGGTTGGTTTGGTTTCAACTAAAAAAAACCAACCCGACATTATATATATAATTTTAAAATTTTATTTTATACGCAAAAATATTTACTTTGATATAATTTTTAAATATTTCTTATATTTTTTCATAGTTTTTATCTTTTAATATATTATTTCATGTTTGAAAGTTAGAATTTTAGCGGTCAAATAAAAATTTTAATCCATAGATGTTGGTAATTATAATAAAGTTTAAATCAAAATCAAATTAAAATTATTGCAAAAAGGAAATCAATTCAACACTAAGAATGACAATAATATTGAATGTTTGTTCTTTAGTTTTACATAGGTTTAGACAATTAAATTACATAATCTAATTTTAATTTTCTTTAATATTTAGTCATGTAACTAATACTTGTTAAACTTATTTTAGCATGATTTAGTACCTTTAAATTATGATCATTGTCATTATTACTTATTAATTTGCAATATTTGTTTTACGCGACTTCATTATTTTTTTTTGTTGGATATTTTAGTTTCATTAATCATATCTTATTTTGTGTTATTTTCTTAAGAAAACACCTTAGATAGTTGTATTTTGGTAGGACTAAAGAAATATTTGAATTACAAGTAAATTATATGTTTGTATGAATACTTTACCGGAAAAACCGAATATCCGAAAAACTCGAAAAAAATCCAAAAAAACCCGAGTTTGAAAAACCCTAGTTTTATTGGTTTGGTTTGGTTTGGTTTATAAATTCAAAAATCTGACACAAATGGTTTGGTTTGATATTTGAAAAACCCGAACCAACCCGGTCATGTACACCCCTATCTCTATATAAATAGTGAGATCATCAATTTTGTCAAAGACACAACACATACATACAAGAAATTATCTTTTATTTTTCATTCTTTCAAGTTATCTTCATTATTTGTGCAAGATTCTTGACTTAGCCCATATGTCTTGTTCGGAGATATATCTTCAAATTATCGATACCGATCATTGGAAACAAGGGTTATCTTAAGAGATAAGTTTCAAAAACACACCTAAATTATACATTTTTTTTTAGTTAGATACCTAAACTATTGAGAGTGTGAGTTTCATATCTAAACTATCACTTATTAGTTTGAGAAACGCACCTCTTTCTTTTATACCACTCTCATCATGGTGTATCTAATACACTCTCTCATTTATTTTAAAAAATTGTCACATCACACTCCACATGAACAAAACATTTCACTTTGATAAAAATTAAATAAATTATTAGTATTAGTTAAAATTAAAGATTAAAATTATTATCCCAAAAAAATAGTATTTTTTTATAAAATAAAAAAGTAATTTTTTTTCTTACCCCACTCCATCACTTCCTCTC
>NC_064290.1:10660739-10786654 GCF_019186545.1 Solanum stenotomum | reverse complement strand
CCCCCCCCCCCTCCCTCCTTTCCAATACTAATTTAGAAGATATTATTTTATTTTTTTAAAAATAATTCTATCCACTAATCCACATAACCCTTCACTTTCAAATTTTTTTTCTCATTTTCTGTTATATATATATATACTTGCGCCGCAAGACTTTTTTAAAATAAAAATTTTATTTATGTTATATACGGTACACAAGTAGAAAAAAATTTCTTAAAATATATGTACATACATAACACAAAACAAGAAAAATGTAAAATAAATAAATAAATTAGGAGTGGAGGGTTAAATAGGATAGGATATAATTTTTTTTAAATAAAATAAAATAATATATACTTTTTTGGGGAATGAGTGGGCGGTTTTTTTTTTTTTTGGGGGAGGGGGTGAAGTAAAAAATATTTAATAAATAATTTTTTTTAAAAGGACGGGGACTGTTGGGGGGAGGGGGAGGGGGGTACGGGGAGGAGGTTAAAATTTTGTTTTTTTAAAAAAATAAAATTTTGGGGGATAGTAATACTTTAATTTTTAATTTTTAATTAATATTAATAGTTTATTGTTTAATTTTTGTCAAGGTGAAATATGGAATGTCATGTGTCAAGGTTTTTTCAAATAAAAGAGAGAGTACATTACACACACCACTGAATTGTGTTTCTCAAACTAAAAGGTGATAGTTTAGATATGAAACTCACACTCTCAATAGTTTAGGTATGAAACTAAAAAAAAAAAGATAGTTTAGGTGTGTTTTTGACACTTATCTCGTTATCTTAATAATCTCTTGTTAGTATTGTTATATCTATGATTTATCCTCTCAACCATTAACACTGAATTTATCGAATTTAAATCGGAACTTTATCTCTTATCCTTTAGACTTTGCATATGCATTCAACTATAACCTTTCGAGGGGTAAATAGTTTGGCGCCCATCGTGGAATTTAGGATAATTATTTGAATTGTGTTTTTATCTTACTAATATGATTCTAATCAAACTTTAGTTACTATATATGCAACTGACACGACTAATCGAACTTAATGGTTGATACTGAAAACATTGACCAGATCTACACCTATAACATCGATTACTTGAACAATTTTATAGACAATATGATCAATTTAAATGTTACAGGGTCAAGCAACAAACGAACAAGGATTTCAATCTTACTTCACTCAAAACGATAGCTCTAATATGAGAATTTCTCAAAAAATAATATCTCCTAAATCTAAACAAATTAAGATTTATTTTGGATCCCAAATATCAGTGTAAAATATATCTAATGTCATTTTCTATTAAGCTTTTACTTTTTGCTTTATTTGCTAGATTAATATATAGTTGACTATCAAAACAAAAGTTCCTAGCAAGACCTTCACAGCAAAAGTTCAATATATATTGAACTGTTGGAGTATTAATTAGCTAGATAGGTTCCTATAGCAAGACCTTCATAAAATATGGATAGTCATCTCACCTAATAATCTAAAATTGATTATATTCATATTAATCTTTCTTTAATTAAATTGCTGTATTAACATCATATCATATACAGTGGACTTATATTGCTGTATTAACATCTAAAATTAAGATTCATACGTTTTCTTGACGTATAGTTTAATTTGTACAAATCAACACGGCTTTAATTATTGGACTTAGTGCTAATTTACTCTGTCATATTTATGTCGGCTCTTTCTACTTCATGTATGAACAACTACCTAGTTATGTCCGACGATGTCATATACAAATTATTATTTTTTTTGTTTATTTTTATTTATTTATACTAAATTTTATATATTTTTAAAAAAATAATGATTGATATGATAAAGTATAAGTACTATAATACTCATATTAATTAATTTTAAAAAATGATTTGGGGAATAAATAACTAATGCTAAGTACCCCACCACGGGAAATTTATGCTATAAAACATAATTTTCCGACTTATTTCTTATCTAACCAGCTCACTAGGAAAATGCATAGTGAGAAACAAATTTTCATTGAATTAAATAGTTGAAACTTTCTAATTTTTCTGTACGAAAACATTACTATTTTTTCACTCTACCGATTCAATCAGAATATTTGTGGAAACTTTCATGCGGAATACTTCTAGTGAAAAAATTTAATAGAAAAATAGTAATTTTTTAATACTGACATTGGAAAAAAGTAACTATCTTTTCTTAATATGTTAAAGGTACTGATAAGTACAAATAAAAATCTATGTTTGAAATATTTAATGGACAAGCAAAAGTAAATCAGAGGAAAGTAATACTAAACTATATAATTAGCTAAAAGACGACCCTTAGGAATGTGCTTCATGCCATGTAAATTTCTTCTCAATTTCCATTAAAAAATTATGTATTTTTTCCATCTAGCCAGCTTGTATAAATAGGGCATTATAATTACAATATTTTCAATCTACTCTAGCTGAAGAAATCAATCTCTAATATATTTTGCTAATTGGTACGTTACGTATATTAATTAGCTTAACAAAAACTTATTTCCTAGTTGCTTATAACTTTATACTTTTACTATTTTGCAAATATATACTTATGAAAGTTTGTAATTTTTCTTTATTTTCTCTACTGCTTTGAATATGCGTCTCCACGTGTCACTTGATCAGCTCACTAAAATTTTCATAATAAATCATGTCCAATTTTACCATATACTCTGAGGTACTAAATCATATTACTCCTATCGTTTCATTTTATATGTCGCGATTTTTTTTTGGTTAATCTTTTAAGAAAAAAATTAAATAACATATTTTTATATTTAAAAATAATTTAATTTTAAATTTATCATTTTATTATTAATAGCATGATATCCACCAAAATCTCATGGTATGTCAAAAATATACAAATTTAAAAAATCTTTCTTACTTTTTTGGATGTGCAGGGTAAATTTCGAAACATATTTTATAAAATTCAAATTCTGAATTTATCTCTAAATATCATCTAGTTCGATTTGCGAACTAAGCTATCACTTATTTTACAATATATTTGTTGTTCTTGGAAAAATTCTTTCGAACTGAGTCTAACCTAAGAAGTAGTGAGGGGCATGCAACAAATTTGATTGTATATATCTTTACTATTTTTTAAAGAAAAATATTATATTTCTTTACCTAATTATGCTTTCTTTCTTTTGTTGTTTGAAAAGCTCAGAATTAATGGATTCTTTTGAAGAAGCATCAATTGACATAAAAATGGAGATATTTGAGGCAATTGAAGATAATTATGGAGGAGTTATTGTGAACATGAAGAAAGAGGAACCTATGGATTTTCTTAAATTTCATACTATGCTCAAGGCTTCCATTTCTTATTGGAGGCTAAAGGTATTTATGTATAATAAATATACTTGATATTTACTCGATCGTAATATTTGAGTTTAAGTTATATATATCATGTAGAAAATATATTTATATATATTAAGATCACTCAAAAGGTAATTGCAGATAAATTTAACCTAGAATCAATGATAAATGATATTATATGTACTTTTAATTATCACTTAAAAGGATGAGTGAATCTCAACAAATATTTAAATTAAAAACGCTTGCAACTTAAGAACTAACGCTAATAACTTGAAGTTAAAGTAAGCATGACATGATTGTTCAATTGACATCAAACTCAATTGAACTTCCTAATACATAATAATTACTTAGTAGATAGAATAACCTGCTATAACAAATTAAATTATACTACCGATTGGTCATAGAAAACAAAAATCTCACTAATTTTAATTTCTTTTTGTTATTTTTCCTTTGATTTTGATGGTCAGGGAAAGAAGGGTGTTTGGATTAAGTTACCTATAGAACTTGCTCATCTTGTTAATGCAGCAGTAAAGGTAAATATATTCATGAAAATATTATTCCACTAATAATTAATTATTAACATTAGATTATTTAAAATTCATATAAATATGTGTTTATTTAATTAAAAAATAATATGATAAATTAAATTAATGCAGGAGGGATTTTGGTATCATCATGCAGAGGCAACATATTTGATGCTTGTTTATTGGATTCCTCATGAAATTCCTCATACTTTTCCTGCTAATGCTTCTCATCGTATTGGTATTGGTGCTTTCGTCCTCAACCAAGACGGACAGGTTCGTTAAAATTTTAAATATGATATAATTTGACTTTACACGAAGTTTAAGAAAAAAATATTATTTTTTTAAAATTTATGATTTCAAACATGCTAAAGATATTAAGGTCTTTAAATTTGTTATACGATTATACAAATTTATTATTTAAGGTACATTATGAAGTACTAAAGTTATTTATTTTCAAATTTAATTAAAAATATGGCATTGGCAGGTACTGGTAGTTAAAGAAATATCTGGAAAAATTACTGGGACTTGGAAGCTTCCTACTGGTGTTGTTGATGAGGTTTAACAAATTTATATTTTCCCCTTTTTTGTTAATTTATTTTATTATTAATTGTTATGACATTGGCATGTGTTCATTTATTTTTTTATAGTATTAACATTTTTTCCGAGTCATTTCCATTCATAGATATATTAACGGAACAGGAAATTTTATTAGCTTAATTGATTGATTATCTGAATTTTAAATTGTAAATTCTCGTCCGCTCGACTCTAAGCGGAACTTTCATAATGAGAATCAGAATTTAGGGACAAAGAAAACAATTTAGGTGAATAAACTTTTTAAATGAAATTTGTCAATACATTAAGTTTCGAAGAATTAACTTGGTGCATTTTAAAACTTATATATATATATATTTCTATTAAAATAAAAACGACAAAACCATTTTGGACCATTTCTATTTTCATACACAAAATGTACCAAAGTCAGATTAGCTCGATTTGACGAAAAAAACATGTCAATGATATACACGGCTAAAAATATAGAGATTGTTATTGACAAATTTTATCGCTAAACAGTTAAATTCGTCAATGATTCTACTTAGTATTCTAGTATGTTATTAAAAAAGTTATTAGTGATTTAGCGATGAAGTTCGTAGCAAGTTGGTTATTTTTTTTTTAACGAATTCTACCAATTGTAGGGGGAGGATATATGTATGGCTGCCGTTAGAGAAGTGCAAGAAGAGACAGGAGTAAGTATATATATCCACTACTAAATTCTTCGATATGAAAATAAAAATATTTTTTTTTTGAAAAATAAATAAAAATATAGTGCTAGAAAACTAATTTAGAACCTTTTTTTATTTTAATTTTTTTTATAGATTGAGACAGAATTTGTTGAACTCCTTGCCTTTAGGTATGAATTTCCATCCACTTTCAATCATTTGAAAGTATAGTATTAATTATATTTGATAAAATGTCAATATAAGTTAATTAAAATACCTTATTTATATGCAGACAAAGTCACAAATCATTCTTTGGAAAATCTGATTTGTTCTTCATATGCATGCTGAAACCACTTAATTTCACTATCAACAAGCAAGAAGCTGAGATTGAGGAAGCTAAGGTATATATATTTACTCACTCTAGTTCAATTTATATGTCATACTTTTCTTTTAGTTGGTTTCAAAAAATGTAACGTTTCATATATTTAGTACTTTCTTTGTCATAATTTAAGTATATTTGTTAATCTGAACACAAAGTTTAATAAATAAAAGGAGATTTTCGAATTTTGCTGCCTTAAATTAAAGATATATATATTTTTTTTTAAATCTTGTGGTCTTAAACTTGTCATGTAAGATGTTAGGTATGGAAAACTTACTAAATATGGAAAGACAGATACTCATATTTAGACAAACCAGAAATAATAATAAGACATTTAAATTGGGCAAAACTAATAATACTTGTTCTCATTCGGTATATGTTTAAGACTATAAAATTCAAAGTGCATTTTAATACATTACACACATGCTTAATTTCAAATCACAAGATTCAAAAGTCTCTTTACTATTTCAAAGTCTGTATCTATTTAAATTAAGACACGTAAAATGAAATAGAAAAAATAGCTTCTTTACCCCTATTTTTTTAAAATCATTGTAGTGGATGCCAATGGAAGAATATGCAAGCCAATCAAAGGTGAACCAAAGTGAACTCTCTCAAATGATAGCCAATATATGTGTAGCCAAGAAAGAGGAACAGTACAATGGCTTCTCTGCTCTTCTTACTACTACTGGACATTCTTCCAAGAAGTGCTATTTATACTCTAATAACATATAGTATATGATTAAAATTATGTTTTATGCATATGTTTGTAATAAGAATAATGTTGTGTGTATGTTTGTAATAAGATTTTTCCATTTGGAAGAATTAAAATCTAGACTAAGATTCTAGTTTGATCATATATAATGTGTTGGCAATATATAAGCCATATTGATATTTGGAAATATAATAATAATTTGGATAAGTTTGAAGTAATTGAACTTTGTTTCCTTTTTTTTTTTTTTTGCTTGGATAATTCAATGCAATGTTTTTGTAATCACTAGCAATTTGCTACATATATATGCTTGTTATGTGAAGCATATATGAAGTAGTATTGTTTACTACATTATCTTGTTTGTATTCTCTATAAATTGAACTAGTGGCGGAGCCAGAATTTTCATCAAAGGGTGTTAAAGAATTTTTTTTTAATGAGTGAGTTGAATGTTATTTGTTTAACCTAGGGATTCTACATGAACGATCTCAACATTTGTCAATATCAAATATAAACAATTGAGTTTTTTTTTTTTTGATGTATTGATTTTATATGATAAAAATATATGATTATTGTTTTTAAAGTGAAATATTGATAGAACAAATGCGTCTAGCTTTACGAAACATAAATCACACCAGTAGAAAAACAAATTCTTAAAAAAGAAGAAGATAAAACGCATATATTGATTTTAGCTTTCGGTTTAAAGTTGTTAACATATATAAACACAAATTTTTAAAGTAAAATGTTGGCTTTTTTGTTTTCACCATTTGAAAGTGTATTATATCCTAGATAAAAATTAGAAATACATGATATCTAAATATTCAAAATTAAAATAATGTATTCAATATGTTACTCTATATTATTAAAATTGTAATATTAATAATTAAGAAACTTGAGGAACATAATAATGGTGTGTGAGGTTGTGTTCTGCTCTCAAAATAAAATCAAAAATGTTGTGCGCAAATTAGAAATACATGATATCTAAATATAAAAAATTAAAATAATGTATTCAATATGCTAATAATGGCGTGTGAGGTTGTGTTCTGCTCTCAAAATAAAACCAAAATTGTTGTTTGCTCTGTGGGATTCGACTCCGCACACCTGAGGTGGAAATGAGCATGCTTAACCACTGTGTCACGGAAGAGTTTATATCAAGATTGTTCAACATTAATTATTTACCCCATCAATTCAGAATTTGACCTCTCTATAAAATATGAGTGATTCGGGTCATTAAATATGGATTAAATGAATTCATTTCATTAATATGGGTTGAAATTGTCACCCCTAAGTGTGACTTTAGCCCTAAAATGTTGTAGTGTTGGTATCGATTGTAAGAAACTTGTCCTGTAATTATGAGTTAAATAAAAATAGTCGAACAATAGCATTATTGGAGTCCAATTGCCGCTATAGTAGGGTAAGTTGCTATAAATGTAGAAAAACACTAAAATCTCTTGTAATCCCACAAAAACGTTTTGGAAAAGAGAAAAGGCGAGCGAGAAAATTTCAAGTAGTCTTTTATTAGGAATTTTTGTGAAAGTGTGCAATTTGATTTTCTACTTTTATCGTTTTATTTCTAGAGCTTAGAGAACATATTTGGGGAACTAGGGAGGGCTTGAAATCACCCTAGAGCCACAAATATTTTCTGTATGCTCTAGAAATCAAACAATAAAAGTACAAAAGTAGGGATCTGATTGCTCACTTTTATGAATATTCTTAATAAAAAATGGTTGAAATTTCCCTAGCTCATCATTTTTCTTCTCCAAATCGTTCTTAGATAATAATNGTGTAAAAAAATAAAAAATTGAAATTAGAAATATCTTTTAAAAACAACTTTAAATATTTTTTTGGGAGGGGTGATGGTAAGGGGTGGGGATAGGGGTGAGGGTGGGGTAAAAATATTGAATTTAAAAACAAACTTTAATTTTTTTTTTTATTTTTGGGGTGGTGGTTGGGGGTTGGTTTGAGGGTAGGGATCAAATAAATTGATTTTTTCAACAATTTTTTTTTTAATTGGAGGTTGGAAGAGAGTTTTGGAAAATGTTTTCCTAAGTTTTGAAGGGAATTCATTTTCCTTAAATTTGAGGAAAATGAGTTGATTTGGAAAACATTTTCCAAAACATTTAACCCAACCAAACATGAGAAAATTGGAAAACATTTTCTATTTTCCTTCATACCAAACACACTCTTGGTCTGAATTGTAAAACAAATATAGATAATTGCAAAGTAATCAAAAAGATATTTCAAGTAAATCAGCTTGCAGGATAGAAAACTAGATATATTCTCGAATATTGCGGATTGTATTATTTTTGTCAAAGCCTCCCTAAAAACTATTCTGAATCATGTTATGCAATACCTCAAATTGATTGTTAATATTTTCAAACAAATTGATCGTTTACAAAGAAACTTCATTTGGGGAACTAGTAACGCCAAAAGATCTTAATTCTGAAGTGAGATCTAATTACTAAAAATAAGGATTTGGGGGTTTAGGAGTCCAAAGGTGCAAGATTAAAAAAATAATGTTTTGCTATCAAATATGAGTTGATCTTCTTATTAAGAAGGTTGAACCATCGGTGACCCCTTAAAGTTGACACCAATTATAACACCTCGGAAATTAGTAGGCTAAACTAAGATTTAGTGTGAGGGTTAGAGCCAAGGGTGAGGGCAAGAGCCAAGGGAAAAGGGTAAAGGCTGCCCAAGTTGCCCATGCATTGCCCACCTTCCCACGTGAGCCTTCACGGCTCGTGGTGGTCACCACGGCCCGTGGGGAGGCTCATGGTGGTGAGGCAGTAGCTCCCCAAAGCTGCCCCAAGTTGGCCGCATCTTCACGAGCCACTTCACGGCCAGTGGTGATGACCACGGCTTGTGGGAAGGCTCGTAGTGATGCCTTCAACTCTTAGGGGCCGAGGAAAGGTGTCCTAGCCACTGGTCCAGGACCACGAGCAGGACCACAGATAGTGGTGAGGACCACGGCTCGTGGTGCCTCTCGTGAAGGTTGGGAAGTGGGCTGCCAAGTGGGGGTATTTTGGGACTTTCCAGTTTGAGTTAGATTAAAGTGAGGTCGTTTTACCTAAGCCTGTACACCTATATAAGTGATTTTAATCCTTTAAACTCACCATTCAAGACATTATTTCCAAAACCCCAAAAGAATCTCAAAGTTCTACTCTCAAATATTTCTCTCTCTAGAACTTGAAGAAGAAGAAAGAGTTCAAGCTAGGATCAAGGTCAAGTCTCCAATCCTCAAGCATTTGTGGGCTTTGTAATCAAGGTATGATAGCTTTTCATCCATGGAATCCTTTCATCCATGGAGCCCCCATGATTTCCCCAATTTAGAAGAAGAATTTCCCAATTCTAGTTAAGGTTTCTTCTAATATTATGGGTTTTGATCCAATTGAGTGGATTGTGATTATTTATGATTGAATTGATAGTAATACATGTTTTTAGGATGAATTTACATGTACCCATGTCTAGAAAGATGAAATTTATGTAAATGGGTTTTATGCCATGAAAGGGGAAATTGAGGATTTAGAGGTAATCTTCTAGGATTGATGAAATACATTGTAGATTGCTTGAGAGTTAAACATATAGACATGAATTGATTGAGATTAAGGTATTCATGATGAATCATGATTAGTAGTGTTTGAGATTGGGGGCTATATGATGAAATATGATTAGATTGATTTGAGATTGAAGCATATAGACATGAATTGCTTAAGAATAAAGCATATAATCATGAGTTGATTGAGATCAAGTATATATGATGAATTATGACTTGTAGGCTTTGAGATTAAGATTGCCTTGGGACAAGGCATGTATGATGAATGATAATTAATAGGGCTTCTAGAGTAAGGCTAATATGATGAGTTATGACTAGGGTGGTTTTGAGAGTAAAGCCTATTTGATGAATTAAGATTATTAGGGATTTGAGAGTAAAGCTTATATTATAAATGTTGTTTGGTAGATAGAATTATATTGTTGTGGAAGGATTTACCTACATGACCTACTCTATTAATGCATGAATGTATAAACGTGAAAGGCTTTCTCACATAGAATGATTCTAGGTTGAAAGGCTTGCTCACCTAAAGTGAATCTAAGTCAAAGGACTATGAGATGTGATGAGGGTTGAGGTGATTCCCCAAGACCTTCATATGAGAGGGATGTGAGGTGATCTCCCATATTCCTAAGTTGAGAACATGAGGTGATTACCCATGTCAAGATATGATGAGCATGAGGTGATTACCCATGTCATGTGATGATGAATGCGAGGTGATTACCCTTATTATATAACTTCAAGAAACAAGGCAAGAGGTGAATACCCATTAGCCTTTACACCAAAGATATGGAGGTGAGTACCTATGATCCTTATAAAATGATGTGGAGGCGAATACCTATATCATATAATGTGGGGCATGGAAACGAATACCTATGATTCTTATAAAATGATGTGGAGGTGAATACCTATGTCATATAAAAGTGAACATGGAGACGAATACCTATGAGCATGGAGGCAAATACATATGGCTATACTAATAAGACGGCTATACTAATAAGACAAGAGGTAAATACCCATTAGCTTTTATAATAGACATAGAGGTAAATCCCTATGTCTTTAAAAGTAAAGCAAGAATAATGTGAATGATAAAAGAAGAATGAATTGTTTGGATTGTTGCTAGATTGGTCTTTCATGAGATGTATGACTAGAGGTGATGACCAAAGTCTTGACTAATGATAAGTGAGGTTAATTCAATAAGTACTCATCTTATGATATGATGATATATGTGCATTGACTATGCATATGAATTATGTTGTTATCTCTTATGCTTATGGATTATGTCTTATGCTGACTAATGTTTATGATATGCTTATGATGTTTTAGATGGTTTGAGACAAAGTGTAATAAACTTCCGCTTAGTTTTATGAAACTTTAATGTTATGAAAAATATTTTAAATTTCCGCTCATTTCTATTATTTTATGTTATGATATGCTAAGAGGTTTGTATGAGGCCTCTTGGGGTCATGTATACCTTGTTACATCTAGGGGGTACCCCTTGGTCGTGACAAACTTGATAATCAGAGCACAATGTTTAGAATGATTCTAGAATGTCTCAAAACCACGTCTAGTAGAGTCTTGTTCATAAGTGTGAAGCGCGCCATATTTATGAATGAGAGGCTATGAGAAGCTTAGGAAATTTCACTTCTTCATTACTCTAAGTCGTGCCATAGAGTTTAACTCTATAAGGTCTTTCTCCTAATCCTTACCCGATGGTCTACATGATATGACTACTACAAGGGCTAATGCTAGAAAGAATGAGGAAAATAATGTGGAGCAAAAAGTTCCTCTACAGGCTCCTCCTCAAGCTCTGATTGACCCTTTGGCTGAGAATGTGACAAATGTGGAGTTTAGGACGGCTTTTTAAGTATTAGCTCAAGACGTGACGGCCCAAGCCAATAGAGAGGTGGTAGCCCTCGTGAACCCAAATGTGGTTACGACAGCGTCAAGAGTGGGGATTTTATGAGGATGAACCCTCCAGAATTTTATGGCTCCAAAGTGGAGGAAGATCCTCAAGAGTTAATAGATGAGGTCTGTAAGGTACTTGCTATTATGGGAGTGACTCCGGTAGAGAAGGCGGAATTGGCCGCTTATCAATTGAAAGGTGTTACTCAAGTATGGTACAACCAATGGAAAGAGGCAAGGCCGGTAAGATAGGGTCCCGTAGAGTGGGAAGTGTTTAAATCCGCGTTTCTTGATAGGTTATTTCCACTTGAGATGAGGGAAGCAAAGATGCATGAGTTCCTTAACCTTCGTCAAGGAAGTATGAGTGGGAAAGAGTATGCCTTAAAGTTCACCCAATTGTCAAAATATGCTTCATCTTTAGTGGCCGACCCTAGGTCGGGAATGAGTAAGTTTATGTCGGATGTGTCCGATCTAGTGGTGAAGGAATGTCGTACGGCTATGCTTGTTAATGACATGGATATTGCTCGTCTTATGACTCATGCCCAACAAATTGAGAAGGAGAAACTTAAAGAGAGAGCTGGGGAGAAGAAGAGGTCTAGAATTGATGATGATAATTCCCCTCAAGCAAGGCCCGATGGACATAGTCGTCCTAAGTATAGACAAAAGTTCCCCGGGCAAGGGCCCTCGAATACTCATAGGTTCAACCAAGAAATGATGTCTAACACTAAGTCTCAAGGTGATGTAGATGGGTTCTATTGCCAGGGTGTGATAAGTGTGATAGACATGCAGGTGAATGCCTAGCGGGTTTCAATGTTTGTTTCGGTTGTGGTGAGATGGGCGCCAAAATTTGATACGATCAAATTATACCTCTCTGAAATAAGCATAACTGATCGTTATCAAGTAAAGAACTCAACTTGTAGGTTGGGGTCGATTCCACGAGGAATATGGTTTAGACTTAAACTTAACTCACAATTATCTCTTTTTAGTCAAACTATTTCTAAGAAAAGTAAACAGGGTTTTTTTTAAAATAAAGTAACATATTGTTGATTTAAATTAATAAGTAACAAGTAAGCAATATTCACAGTTTGAGCTATCAATATAAGATGGAAACTAGGGTATGTGTGTTTCCCCACAAGCTTTTAAAGCAGTAATCCTAATAATAGTTATCTTATCCTAGTGTTTGATATGCAAGGCCGATAAGTTAGGTATCCCTAAGTGATTAATAATCATCGTAAGGAATTTCACTGGCGACTTGGTAAATCTACGAAATATGTGTTTTACTAACCCTTACCTTCACCCCAGATTAGTCATCATGTCAATTAACTTAGGGTATTCACCCTTTCCTCTATTTATTAAAGTCAGACTATTAGATGGCAACAAATTTTTAACTAAATCTCTATTGTTAATCTTTCTCTCATTCATTATCCCCTTGGTAAGGCAAGTAGGAACGAGGCGAGCTCTAACGTTACGCACCGCCAGAAAGACTTCTGAACGAAAAGATTAACAATACATGCATAAACACTATTCAAGAATGACTTAGTTTTATTTATACTTTGTTAATTGTTCATTTTTCCCATAATCCTAGTTGTGGATTTAACTACTCATGCTTGATAGTTCACAATTATAATTAGGTTAAAAGAATTCATGAACTTACAATTAGAATAGATGAAAATCGAAATCTTGAATTGAAAATCAAAGTGCAAATTGCATAAACCAACTTTTGGAAATTAAATTGCTAAGAGTTTGCAAAATAATTCCAAAATACCAAAACAAAAGTATACAATAATGTCTAGCTCCTAAAAATGGAAATATCAACTAATATTTATAGTACACAAATCCTAAACCAAGTACGAAACAAAATAAGGAAATAACTGCTCAGACGCGGTTTCAATCGACGACACGACTTACGGATCGTGGGTCAACCTACGGTCTGTGATCTCCCTCTGTGGATCAACACTTGCAAATTATTTAAGGTCCTCAGACGATGGTTGGACCTAATGTCCGTCACTTGCCTCCGTGGTTTAAGTACTGGAACTTCAACTTTCTGATAACAAACGAGGACGTGCAAGACAGTCCTTCATTCGATCTGCGGGGAGTCGATGGCCTCTGTGGTTCCACACTTGGTCAGACTTCCTTGAACCCTCATCTACGCTGCATCACCTATGGCCCGTCAAAGGACCTACGGTCTGTAGTTGGCTCCGTCACTGGCCACTTCTGCAATTTTTAGCTCTTATCAGAATCCACCGCATCTGAACCTATTTCCTGCAAGAATTACACAAAAACCATTATTTCCAATAATAAAATAGCCCAAGACACACACAAACTCTAAGTGAAACACATCAAAAATATCGTAAACTCATGGTATATCAATATGGAATATAGATCACTAATAGGGTAGTTTGAAGTGGGTGATGTGAAGCCTCAAGGCGTTAACATGGTAAGGAAGATTAGTAGAAGGTGAGGGGTATCCAATCCAAGTTGTTGGCAGACCAGAGTAGAAACAAGAAGTATGCGACCGCAACGTAAGGAACATGACATTTCAGGTTGGTGAATAAGTTTTATTGAAGATGTACTCACCAATGAAAATGATGATGTTGTTCGATAAGAAGGGTAAGTTTATCCTCGCTATATTGGTCTATTTAAGGTTCTTAACAGTATGGGGCCAATAGTTATAGGTTAGTTTTTCCGCCCTGTTATCCAAAGTCCATTTAGTATTCCATAGATCCATGTTGAAGAGGTGGCACATAGATGGGAAGTATATTATCAAGTGGGACTTGAAAGTGCTAGACAAGGATCTACAGTATGAAGAAGAGCAGTTACTAGGCTTGATCGAGATGTCTGAAAGTTGAGAATATAGGAAATTAGATCGGGTAAAAGTTCAATGGAAGTATCGTATGATTGAAGAAGCTACTTGGTAAATTGACAAGGGCAAGCGGTACAAGTACCCTCATTTATTTGAGAAGTCAGGTATTACCTTCTAGTTGACTTAACCCAGTTGTTTCCTGTGTGATTGTTCGATGACAAGCGATGGGTAAATTGCACTACAATATTTTATGCCTTCAACCATCCTAGTAAAGTGTGGCCTAAATAATAAAAAAATGTGACCTTGATCAAAGGCCACACTTTTTGACTTTAGGCTATGATTTTGTGGAGTGGCCTAAAGAAGAATAACCTTAGACTTTAGGCCACACTTTTCAATTGTTGCCTTATCAGCTACGCTTCAAAATGTGGCCTATAAGGTAAAAAGGCCACACTTTGCATTACCTCTTATATCAACATTTCTATCGCCTACAACTACACATTTAAGCGTAGCCTTTTCCTTCTTATTGGCTACGCTTCTAAAGGTGAATTTTCTGGATTTATGTGGATATATATATTTTGAACCCCCTCAATGACAAGGTGAAGGAGATAGCCCAGTGGCAGCTCCCTTCAAAGTTAAGCCTAACGTCCAAGGATTGAATCCCTGGTTAGCATTTTATTTTTTAGTTTTTTACTTTCAGTTTTTTTTTTTTTTGTTCCAGTTCCGATTTTAATGTTTTTTTTTTTAATAAAACGTGCTAAAATGTGGTGTTAAACCCAAAAAATTCAAGGGCCCCAACTCCCATACATCCATAATCCCATTCCTAAAAGCTAATAACTTTTTCACTTTTCAAATCCCTAAATCACTTTCTTGTTCTTTCCCAACTCAAAACTCAAATATTAAAATCATCTCCCATAATATTCTATTGTTGATTGTTTCATACTTGATACTTCATGCTTGAATCTCACATTCAATTCGAAATGAAAAATCAAAACTCATGCTTATTGCTTAAAAGGTAAAAGCTTTTTTCTCTTCTTCTTCTTTTCTTTCAATTTTCAAGAAATTAAATGGTTCTTTATTTTTTAAGGTTGTAGACTTGTAGTATCTCTGATTATCTGAAGTGGAGGCTCAAAGCTAAAATTAAAAGGATTGATTGTTTGTCTTTTTTCCAAGGTAAGCTTTTCTCTCAATTTTCTTGAAAAGTTCATCTTTCTTGATTGAATATTGACTATCTTCATTTTAAATTGTGAAATTTTTTTGATTGTTTTTTTCTATTCTTTCTTTGATAGTCGTAACTAGATTGATGAACCATTTGAATTTCGATGGTAATATCTAATGTAATTTGTAAAAAGTTATCTTTAATGCATTTAACAATTAACTATTTTGTATAGATTCATAGTCAATGGAGAAGTACTTTTTTAAAGTATCAAATTCAAGTTCTATTACTCAGAATCAACCTAACCGGGAAGAAAATACTAACCATTTGGAAGTACCATCACACTCTTCTCAAGAATTTGATTTAAGTTCTTTAAAGGCTGATCCAGGTGAAAGAACTCAAATCTTGGAATTTCATCCAAATCACCGTGACGCTATTAGAAGAGCTTATCTCCAAAAAAAACCTTGTCAACCTCTATTAAGAGAGTTTCCACAAACAAACATTTTTGGAGATGTGCGTCGTTTTAATCATAAATGGTTTGATGAATTTCCTGATTGGTTAGAGTATAGTATAAGTAAAGATGCAGCCTTTTGTTTGTATTGTTATTTATTCAAGCAAAATAACAATCTTCAAGGCGGAGGTGAAACATTTTCGAGTGTGGGGTTTAGAAGTTGGCATAAAAAAGCTAGTTTGCAAACACATGTTGGTGGGCATACTAGCATTCACAATCAGTCAAAAAGAAAATGTGAAGATCTAATGCGACAACAACAATCCATACATGCTTCATTTGAGAAACAATTTAATCAAGATAAGCACGGGTATCAAATCCGCTTAGCAGCTTCAATTGATGTAGTAAGACTTCTTGTGAGACAAGGCTTGGCATTTCGAGGTCATGATGAATCTAAATTATCACTTAACAGAGGTAATTTTCTTGAGATTCTTTCATTTTATGCCCAAAAGTGTGATGAAGTTCGTAAGTTTGTATTGGAAAATGCTCCTCAAAATGACCAAATGACTTGTCCAAAAATTCAAAAAGATATTGTAATTGCTTGCAAGATTGAAACAATTAAGGGCATCATAAAGGAACTAAATGGTGATTATTTTTCCTTATTGGTTGATGAATCTTTTGATGTTTCACGCAAGGAGCAAATGGCGGTTGTTTTACGATATGTTGATAGAAGAGGATTTGTGATGGAGAGACTTCTTGACATTGTTCATGTTAAAAATACTAGTGCTTTATCTCTAAAAGAAGCAATTGTCAATTTACTTTCTCAACATTCCTTGAGTCTATCTTATGTGCGTGGACAATGCTATGATGGAGCAAGTAATATGCAAGGTGATATCAATGGCCTTAAGATGTTGATTAAGAAAGAAAGTAGATCGGCTTATTCCATACATTGTTTTGCTCATCAACTTCAATTAACTCTTGTTGGTGTTTCTAAAAGATGTCTTCAAGTTGGAGAACTTGTTCATTTGGTTTCAAATATTTTTAATGTTTTGGCGGCTTCTTATAAACGTATGGATGATTATCGAGAATCTCAAAAAAAAAAAATTCAAGAAGCTTTTGATATGGGTGAGCTTAAAACGGGTAGAGGCTTGCATCAAGAAGTTGGTATTTCTAGAGCTTGCGATACTCGTTGGGGATCTCACTTCAAATCTTTTAATTGTTTTATTCTCAAGTTTGGTACAATTATGGACATTCTTGATAATATTGTTGAAACTGCACATTCTATAGATGAAAGATCCAGGGCAACAGGATATATCAGAATTGCTCAAACTTATGAGGTTGCATTCATGTTGCATTTGATGAAAGAAGTTCTAGGAATTACTAATGATCTTAGTACATGTTTACAAAAAAAGGAGCAAGACATTGCAAATGCCATGCTACTTGTTAAAGTGGCCAAGAGAAGGCTACAAGAGTTGAGGAAAAATGAAAGATGGGATTTATTTGTTGTTGAGGTTTCTGCATTTTGTATCAAGTATAATATTGTGGTGCCTAATTTTGATGAGTCGTATGTTAATTCTGGAAGATCACGGCGTAAATCTGCTGATTATACTGTTTTTCATCATTATCATATTGAAGTATTTTGTAAAATAATTGATTGACAATTGCAAGAACTCAATGATCGTTTTGATGAGGTAACAACCAAGTTGCTTTATGGAGTTGCTTGTTTGAATCCGGTAGACTTATTTTCAAGTTTTGATATCCATAAAATAATGAGAATGGCTGAATTATATCCTGATGACTTTGATAAACTTAGCATGTGTGCACTTGAGAATCAACTAGCAAATTACATTATTGATGTCCGTGATATCGATAAAAGGTTCTCTGATTTACATGGGCTTTGTGATCTTTCAAAAAGATTGGTTCAGACAAAAAAACTTTCATGTTATCCTCTTGTATTTCGTTTGGTGAAATTCGCTTTGCTTCTGCCAGTTGCCACTGCATCCGTTGAAAGAGCTTTTTCGGGAATGAAATTTATTAAGAATGAATTGCGAAGTCGAATGAATGATGACTTCTTGAGCAGTTGCATGGTTCCTTTTATGGAGAAGGATGTGTTTAAGGATGTTTCAACGGATGATATTATTTTGTCTTTTCAAGCAATGAAACCTCGTCGAATAGTATTGTAAACGTGCTTGAGAAGTATTAGCACTGACCTCTTTTTGGAGTTTGTAGTTAGCACTCTAGTCCTAGAGTGAGACATTACGAAGTGCTAATTTTTTTTGTTCTAGTTAGCTCCATTTTTTGCTCTACTTAGTATCCTAGTTCTAGATTGACATATTGTAAAGGGCTAACTTTTTGTTTCACTGTAATCACTCATGTTAGTTTCGGATTTCTGGTAACGAAACTAACTTTTTGTACCTATAAACTATATACTACTACTTCCTTGAAATTTTATTTTGTTGGTTTATTTACACGTTTATACTTTTATTTTTCGAACCCCCTGAACGAAAATCCTGGGTCCGCCACTGCTTATATAGCAATACTTTATATACTAGCAATAAATTTCACAAAACCAAATATAATATATTCAAACTTCTACAAAAGTTCAAAAACTCTTCATCATCCGCCTCAAAGATATTTTCATCATTCTGAATGACCCTTAACTTGAAATGAGGGAGAGCCTGAATTGGAAGCCTCAAAAAAATATAAAGGTCAAGTTTTTTGTGAATGTCAACTATAAAATACCTTTTAAAGAACCAATGCATGAGTTGAGCCAGAAGATTGTGGAATATTTTGATCTTCTACAGCTTATGAATTAGTTGCCTCAACAGATAAAGTAAGGTTAGATCCAGTACACCTTGAAATATCTTGAACATTCAATCCAAGATTGTTTTGCAATAATTGACTAAATAAATGTCGCATTACTTCCCTCATTTCATGCATTTTTTTCCTTCAGAGAAATGATTTCATTGGCATACTTTTGTTTAAACTTATTGATTTCATCATCTTTTGTTAGAGAACTTGTCATCACTGATCTACCATAGCATCTAAGTTAACCAGTATGCTTCTTTCCAAACACTGTCCTAAATGCATCATCTGTTGTTTCCCCAGAATGTTGGTGATGCTAAAGTTCAATCTGTCAAAAAAATTGGTGAACACAATATTCTCCTTTTCATGATAATAATGCCTCTTTTTACTACAATAGTGTCCATAACTATTAACTTTTACACACATATAAAGACCAAGTATAGGCCAAACTTTTAACTTTTTGCTTTTGATAACACCGGTTCCCTCGCGTGAGACCCAACCTATGTACAAAACCAACAATACAAAAATAGTTCAACTAAGGTGATATAATAATCCAATTGCAAAATAGTCCTGCAACTACCACAAAGATCTGAAAAAAATTAAAAATAGTTCAGCGACTACAACCAAAAATTGAAAAAAATAGACTTCCCCACCTAGAGAACTGTCCAGTGACTAGGACCAAGAATTGAAAAAAATGACATCTTATCACACTTGCACTCGCAATAGAAGGAGGAGGAGGAAGAGAAGACATACCTGAAACAAGACAGTGAAGTCACACTCTCCTTAATATAAAAATTACATGTCTTAATAAAATTCACCACTAATCCTCTCTTTTTTATATGTTTTATTAGAAAGCATCAAGGAAATGGTTACAAGTAACTGAATGACAAAAAGAAGTATTTAGCTCATTTCAGCTTCAATAAAAAGTGTTAATCTAGAATTAAGGTGCTAACAAAGTCTAGAAAATATCAAACATTAGGTACTAGGGTCAACTTGGACCAAAAAGTGTTATATAACCTTTCAGTTCTAAATTTATGAAGACAAAGAGTAGTCTTGATCTAAAGCAGGAAATCATAATCAAATTTTAAGTGCTCATGATGTTTAGTCCAGCTCAAAAACTTGACAAATACATAAATTTATTAGTTTAAAAGGGTCGTAGACAAATTATGATCCGTAAACATCTTGCACAGACAGAGTCGACCAAAATAGAATTAAAACACCACTGCCCTCTCAGTTAACTATTGTAAAGGGTTCCAAAAACCTATATGATACTTGTTCATACTGCAAATTATTCAATTTACACTATTTAGGTTGAATGAATGCTCAAAACTTGTTCAAATCCCCCAAGTTTTTCAGTTCATGCCACTTACCTTTACTTAAGTAACTATTCATACAAAGTAATTTAAATTTACACAAAACATACAATAAAATTACTAAGTTTAAATAGTTAAACATGTTAGTAAAGACCTAAGTTAGACTAAGTTATACTCAGACTTTCACATTTTCTCAAATTACAAACCACAAGTAGTTCTTCCAATAATCAGTAGTAGTGAGAGCTTATTGAAACCTTTAAACATAAAATACTACCATAACAAGTACATGTACATGTAGAACAAAAAGGGCAACAAAAGAGAAATTCAAACTAACTATTTTACTCAAACCCTTTTAATTACTGTCGACTATTTCTATTCATACAACACCATTCAATTTTTTTAAATCAAATCAAGCAAGAACAAGGATTCAAAACTCTCTTGGTTAAAGATGAGAAAGAGAGTTGCCTCGTTACCTTGGATAAGTAGGAGCAGTAGTCCATGCATAGTTTTTTGAGCCTTTAAAGATCTGACAACAATTTCTCAAATTATGTGCATGTGAAGCCATATGCTCTCAACCTGCAACCCCTCTTGGATGAAGAGCCTTTGCTATAGAGTCAGAGAAAGCCTTTACGAACAAATCTTGGCTGGACCTGAAAAGTAGCACTTCCCGATAGGATCAATTATGACATAAGAAACTACTAATACATGTAATTAGAAGAATCAATCACATTTCTCTACCTTTAGAGGAGATGAAAAATGTCAATGGTGTCCAAAATATACATTTTATGAATAAGCATTAGCATTAGAAAGTCTGCTTACCTCGACTACCATCTTGTCAATCTCACATATATCAATATGTTTGACAGAAGAATGGCGTGATACCTCACGCAAGACACGACTATCTCCTCCTCCAATAACCACCACCTGAGGGAAGAAGAATCAACTTAAAATTTGCATACAAGTGAAATAGACAAATCACAACAATAGCGTAAACCATCATACACATGTAAATATGAAATATCACTTGCTTCATACATACACAAGGGTACAATTGACTTAGAAGGTGTTTGGATTGACTTTAAAGTTGGTCAAACCTATTTTTAAGTTAGTTTTTGACTTCTGGAAGTGTTTGGTAAATATACTCCCTCCATTCCTATTTATATGTCACCATTTTTGGTTTCACGTGCATTAAGAAATTAAGTAAGTTTACTATTCTGCCCTTATTTAATTTTTTTTTTAAGTCAAATTTTCAATCAATGAATATGAATTAATTGATTTTGATTAATTAATTTGACCAATGAACATGATTATATGTTGGTCAAATGTATATTTTCAAGGCTAATAAAGGGTAAAATAGGAAGAATATTGTAATTCATGTATTGATTTTATGAAATGACAAGTATTATGGAACAACTATTTATAGTAAGGATGACATATAAAAAGGAACGAAGGGAGTAAAAAAATAACTTAAACTAAATCAAAAATGACTTAAAATAAGTTGGGAAGTGTTTGTCAAGGTCAAAAAGACTTAAAATAAGTCAAAAACCAAAAGTAAGGGCCTGTTTGGATTGACTTTTGGCTTATGACTTATAAGTCAAAGGCCATAAGTTAGGATTTCTATCTTATGGCTTTTGACTTATTGTTGTTATTTTGGCTTTAAAATAAGTGCTTATAAGCACTTTTTAATTTTACTCAAACACTTCAAAACTGCTTAAAAGCTATTTTGGCTTAAAAGCACCTAAAATAAGTCAATCCAAACGGGCACCAAGTCTCCCCTCCCCCTTCTTTTTATTTTTTGACTTAAAAGTCCTTTCAGTTTGACTTTTTATTTTTGACTTAAAAACTACTTTCTAAGCCAATCCAAACGGGCTCTTTATCTGTTCTGAAATACAGTAACGAAAATATACAAACACATTTTTAGGACGTTCTGTAGAATGCGATTTAGAAGGGGAAAACAAACAAACAAATGAGGCTAGTTTTAAAAAGGTACAGTTTTGTTCAAAATTTGATGATCAATTTGATTAGTACATAAGTAATATGGATAGTTCAATGTGTACGTATGTAAATGATTCATATGGAGATATGATCATTGAGCTAACTCAATTACGAATTTATATTTGATTTTTGACACACAAATTATTTCTCTTTTGAATAATAGTATTACATAAAGTTACTAAAATATATATACAAGATCGTCTACAAATAAAATATACGAGAAAACAAAATGATATTTCCTAAGAGATGTTAGAACTTGAACTTGAAGTGTCCTGAGGGGTTCAGATTGTACCTCAACTTGGGGAGCAGGAGCTTTAACCTTTTGCTGCATTTATTGTTTATAAGCAATGCTCATTTATAAGTGCATTCCACCACTCAGAAAACACCCCCACTCACCTTCTCTAATCAAACCGAAATTTTCATAAATAACTTGAAAAAGGCACTATGCTTTACAAACTCAATTTGATATCTATGTCTGTAACCATTGAAATATTAATATCATCTAGCAAAAACATGTGTACCTCATAAATAAAAGACAGACAAATAATAACATATCAGTAAATTCCAAATAATTAAATTGACATTTTTCTTAGAATCTTTTGAACCCTTTCAAGAACCAGCACCAACAACAACATACTCATTATAATCAAAAACATACCTGATATAATCTCATTAGTGAATAAGAAATATTGTATATGCGAATCTTATCCGTCACCACTTTGGACCTCGCCGAGAAGATTTCGTTTCTTGTAGCCTTGTTCCTTGAAGCAATTATCTCATATTCAATTTCACCAAAGAAGAGCTTACCAAGGAAATCCTTGTCGGTATTGGTAGAGATACTAAAACCCTTTTAGCTTTTGAGTATAATATTTGACTTTTTAGAAATTAGGGGGAGATTTAGATATATGGCGGGAATCTAA
The DNA here is from genome assembly GCF_019186545.1 of Solanum stenotomum. Taxonomy (NCBI): domain Eukaryota; kingdom Viridiplantae; phylum Streptophyta; class Magnoliopsida; order Solanales; family Solanaceae; genus Solanum; species Solanum stenotomum. Next base: position 10,763,650 of record NC_064290.1, on the reverse strand, counting down.
CTTGAAATAACAAAGTTACTAACTTGAAATAAAGTAATTACATTAATTTTTTAGTGGAGAATCTAACTTACTGTAAAAAAAATACCAAAAAGGGTCGTATTTGAATATAAGTAATTTAAAATTTAATTGATTGCACTAACTCTAACTTTGAAAGACAAAATAATTTCCTTAATGTATGTACAAAACAAAATATTAATGTACAATGAAGAACATGAAATATATATATAAAAAAAACATTAAAATGAAAATGTGAAGAGCATTGCATGCATTGGGGTCTACCCGTATAATAATTACCTAATAGTAGATCTGTGTCACATAGGCAACCGCGGAGCATTTCGTCAGAATTTTTTCCATTATATATTGATTTTATTTTATTTTCAAAAAAAATTATGTTTTTTTTAAAAAAAAAATCCACCTTTGACCCCCACCCCTTCTCAGCCCCACCCACCCTCCAATATATTTGAAAAATAAATTAATATTATTGAAAAATTAAAAATTAATATTATAATTTTTATTTTTTCGCACAATTTAGAATTTTGAGTAGAAGTGAGAAGTGAGTGATCTATTATGGGTCTATATGGATACCCATACTATACCCATTTTGACCATATTTGTAGGAGCTCTTAAAATAGCTTGAAACTCATATTTACCCAATTAAAATATGAGTGATTCAAGTCATTAATATGGGTTGAAATTGTCACCCCTAAGTGTGACCTTAGCCCTAAATGTTGTAGTGTTGGTATCGATTGTAACAACTTGTCCTGCAATTATGAGTTAAATAAAAATAGTCGAACAATAGCATTATTGAAGTCCAATTGCCGCTATAGTAGGGTAAGTTGCTATAAATGTAGAAAAAACACTAAAATCTCTTGTAATCCCACAAAAATGTTTTGGAGAAGAGAAAAGGCGAGCGAGAAAATTTCAAATAGTCTTTTATTAGGAATTTTTGTGAAAGTGAGCAATTTGATTTTCTACTTTTATAGTTTGATTTCTAGAGCTTAGAGAACATATTTGGGGAACTAGGGCGGGCTTGAAATCACCCTAGAGCCACAAATATTTTCTGTATGCTCTAGAAATCAAACAATAAAAGTACAAAAGTAGGGATCTGATTGCTCACTTTTATGAATATTCTTAATAAAAAATGGTTGAAATTTCCCTAGCTCATCATTTTTCTTCTCCAAATCGTTCTTAGATAATAATGGATGATTTTTGGGGCTTTTCTACATTTACAATAACTTACCTCACTGGCCCAATTAGACCACTAATCTTATTGTATCTGCCCAAAACCCACTATAGTAGCACAGAAATGCCCAAATCCCATTATAGTAGCACAGACCTGCCCAGATCCCACTATAGTAGCACGGATCGACAATTATTTTTTTTGTAACGGCGGGGCAGATTGTTACATAAAGAAAGGTTCTCTTCAAAAAAGTTAAATAAGACTTCAAAGTGGAAGTGACTAATGCAATAAGTAAACATATAGCATCACAGAACACTTGTGATCAGCTTTTACAATGTTGCCTAAAGTAGAAGCTGCAGAGTATGTGACTCAAAACCTTGGTGAAAAGATGGAATCTGACTTGATTCTTTTCAAAATAGGTTAAATGATCTCTTATATGGTCTATCCTGATCGACATTCAAAAATAGCTATTATTGCACCATCCCACCACAATGTCCAATAATAAACTGATAGATCTTACTAATAAGGATAAGTTCAAATGGAATTCCACAGCTCAACAGGCCTTTGTACAATCAAAAGAGGCATTAAATCAAGCACATATCTTGTCTTTGCCATATGCAAACAAGATTTTTAATGTTGAAACAAATGCAAATGGTTTTGGGATAGGGGTTGTGCTTATGCAAAAAGGGCATCCTTTAGCTTTTATTAGTAAGGTTTTATCTCTCTAACATGTTACCTTATCAGTATATGATATGGAGTTGTTGGCAATTGTTCTAGTTGTTACTAAGTGGTCTTAATATACTTACTAGGTCAGAGGTTTGTTATCATGATTATCAGAAAGCCTTAAAGTTTCTTATGGAGCGAAAATTGCACACTAGTTCTGTCACGACCCAAGCTTACACCCTGGACGTAGCCGGTACTCGAGAACCATTGTTGGTCCCAAGCGAACCCTCATCCTGGCTGACTACAAGCGGAAGACTAACTTAAGCATGCAAAAACTTAAAAACTGAATAAAATTCATGAAACTAAAATACAAAGCTTTAACTCAAATAAAAACTTTGAATAAAAATAATATATTCAACACGCCAAAAAATTGGCAAATTAAGTCTTTAAAACATTTAACAAAATAAATGAACAGACATCTGAAACTCTATTGTCTATCTATGAAGACTATAACTGACAAAGATAGAAGTCGGGACAAGACCCATGACATCCTAACAACTGATATGACTGAAAAGTAAATTTAATCCTCCAGAAGCAACGAGGCTCACCATAGCCAACTCGAACTCCATGTGGTATCAACAAAACTCCTATTGATGATCCCAAATACCTGAATTTGCATCATGAAATGATGCAAGCCATATGGCTCAGTACGTGGAATGTACGAGCATGTAAGGGAAATTCTAAAGCATGAACATAAGCTTAAAACTGGTAAAAAGGAAACATACTTACCTCTTCTCAACTCACTCAACTCAACTCAAGAATAAGATACTCAACTCAAAGATTAGATACTCAACTTCAAAGATATAATACTCGACTCTGGGTACTCAACTCTGGATACAGCAACAATACACAAGCAATATAATGAAAGCTTTTAAAATGTGGAAAACAACTTAGTTCGTTAAAGAAAATGCAATAACAAACTCAAATTTACTCATATAATAAAGTAATATAATTTATGTGGGAGTTCCTCTAACCGACAACCACCACTATGGGCCTAAGTGGTGATACAATGTCTGGCCTATGCTGCCAGAACTATCTATACTTTGCCGTCATATAGAACGTCTTAACTAAGTGGATCCACTAGTCTATGCTAATAAGCACTAAGGAATCATCTAAAAAGTATGATCCTTTCTACCCATGATGGCTACATGGTTTATGGAGACTTGAGTTATTATGAACTCGCGTCCCCATATCGGTGCTCAATACTACTCCCAAAATATACTCAACTCATATGTTTTTAAAACAAAACTCTTTCTTTGGTTTGAGATAATTACTCAAAACTTAGCTTAAAAGCTCTCTTGAAAATCAGTATTTCCTTTCTTGAACTCTACTCTTAACTCTCTCTTGAATGTGAATTATGAATTCAAGAGTTATGGTTCATGATATGAAGGATATCAGGATGATAAAGTAGACTCATGAATACATTCTCCTCACTCTCATGCTCACTTACTTGAGTCTTGAAACAAGTTACTAGAAATTGTAGAAGACTCCACAAAAGGACTCAAGGGACTTTCTTTGAATGTTCGTAAGAATTCTCAAAACTTAACTTTAACTCTACCTTGAATTTGAATTATGAATTCAACGTTATGATTCATGTTATGAATGATTTCTAGATGTTTAGAAGCAATTTAGAGTGTTTAGAATTAAAGGGGAGTAAAGGTACCCTTTGAAAGAACTCAAACGGACGAAACGATGAAGAACAAGTGGGGGCAGGCGACCCTAGCGCTCTGGGTGGCGCGGGGCGCCAGCCCCTAAACTTCAGAGAAGTGTTTGGGGCGCTCTGGCTGGTGTGGGGCGTCAAGCCCCAACCCAGAAAACTTCAACAACTTTCTTTGCTCATTTTTTCACCCTAACTCGCCTAGAATCGAACGGTTTCTTTCCCAATCATCTCAAGAAATCATCAAAACCCCAACACAACAAGATTTAGAATGAACTTCAAGAACTCATCAAGAACTCTTATCTTTCACCTTCAAGAATTGAAATTTGCGCTGAAAATAACATGATTGGCGTGTGGGTGAACAAACTCAATACCATGAAAGCTTACATACCTCTTAAGGATTAAACCTATGGCGAAAATCCGCAACAAAACGCAAGACTCTCGACGAATGCTTTGATCCGCTCCTCTTTTCTCTTCTTGAACTCCCAACTAAAACCCTATGCGTATATTAGGATTATAAAACTGAACCTAATAGGATTAGACTCTTAAAACCTTACTAAAAATGAATTAAATCTGATTGGGTAAGGAAAAGACCAAAATACCCCTTACTATTTTCGGGTTAACTTTTCTTAACTGGACAGTCTGACTTCAAAAAGGCATATCTCACTATCCGAACTCAAAACTTAGAAAAATTGGTGGCGTTGGAAAGATAATTCAAAGACCTTTCATTTTCCATCTCATGGAACACCTAACTCATCATGTGCTAAAAGTTATGGTCGTTTGAAGTTGTCTCACAACTTAGAAGAGCTTAGGAATGACTTCAAAGAATTCTCTCTAGTTCTTCTTGGAACTCAAGATGCTACATCTAGTGACCTTAACGCTTAGAAAAATTTTAAATTCCTTGGTAAAAACTCACTCACTACGAAGGATGGTTCGAGTCTTAGTTCGGAAATTTTATGGGGTGTTACAAGTTCTCAGTTGTTGTGGTTGACTAAGCTCATGCCATTTGACTACTCTATTGAGTACAAAAGGAGAATTGAGAACAAAGTAGTTGATGCACTTTCCAGAGCTACTGGAGCTGAGTTGCTGGTTTTGATCATTTCACCAACTAATATTGATCTTTTTTCAAGTTACAGTGGCTAGTTGGTATTCAAATCAAGAGTTGCATAAGTTAATCACAGAGTTATAGGTTGTTGACATTGTTTTATTGGAGGAATACTAGGATAAAGGTGAAGGAATTCATTCAAAAATATGATATATGTTAAAGGAATGAGTCTGATTTAGCTTCATATCCTGGTTTGATACTCAGAAAATATGGTCTCAAATCAAATATGAATTTCATTGATGAATTTCCTAAGTCTAAAGGGTATGAGGTGATTTTGGTGGTGGTTGATACTCAGAAAATATGGTCATTTCCTTCATTTGAAACAACTCAATCAATTGCTCAAGTTTTCTTGGATCCTATTGTCCAGATACTATTACCAGTGAATTCAAAAGTTATTGGTAAGAGCTCTTCACTCTGCAAGGTGTATTGTTGCATACCTCTATAGCTTATCATCCTCAGTCTGATGGACAAACTGAGGTATTAAATAGATTCTAGGAAACCAATTTGAGATGCTACTGTGATGATAATGCTTCAAATTAGTTAGTTTGTTTACCTACGACTGAGTATTGGTATAACACTTGCTTTCACTCAGCCATTCAAACAACCCCTTATGAGGCATTACATGGTCCACACCCACCCCCTCCATCTTCCTTATCTACCAGATGAGTCAGCCTCTACTGAAGTTTGACACTACATTGATGAATAAAGAGCTCAAGTTGTAGCTATTGATACATCACTTACTAAGATGGTTAAGAGAGGCAATAAAGTTGTTGCTTGCTCATGTAGCTAGATGGTTGTTTTCTTTTCGAAAGCATGAATACCTAATCACAATTTCAGTTTCCGCTAAAGCAGTTGTGTCTGATCTGCATTGCATTCATAAATAACATTTTTACATATTCGTATGTCCAGTTTGACTGACTCTACATTTGCTGCACACATGAGTCTCCGCCCACTTCCTTNAAAGCTTTAACTCAAATAAAAACTTTGAATAAAAATAATATATTCAACACGCCAAAAAATTGGCAACTTAAGTCTTTAAAACATTTAACAAAATAAATGAACAGAATTCTGAAACTCTATTGTCTATCTATGAAGCCTATAACTGACAAAGATGGAATTCGGGACAAGACCCATGACATCCTAACAACTGATATGACTGAAAAGTAAATGAAATCCTCCGGAAGCAAGGAGGCTCACCATAGCTAACTCGAACTCCATGTGGTATCAACAAAACTCCTATTGATGATCCTGAATACCTGAATCTGCATCATAAAATGATGCAGACCAAATGGCTCGGTACATGGAATGTACGAGCATGTAAGGGGAATTCTAAAGCATGAACATAAGCTTGAAATTGGTAAAAAGGAAACATACTTACCTCTTCTCCTCACTCTCATGCTCACTTACTTGAGTCTTGAAACAAGTTACTATAAGTTGTAGAAGACTCTACAAAAGGACTCAAGGGACTTTCTTAGAATGTTCGAAAGAATTCTCAAAACTTAACTTTAACTCAACCTTGAATTTGAATTATGAATTCAAGGTTATGATTCATGTTATGAATGATTTCTAGGTGTTTAGAAGTAATTTAGAGTGTTTAGAATCAAAAGGGAGTAAAGGTACCCTTTGAAAGAATTCAAACGGACGAAACGATGAAGAACGGGTGGGGGCAAGCGACCCTAGCGCTCTGGGTGGCGCGGGGCGCCAGCCCCTAAACTTCCGAGAAGTGTTTGGGGTGCCAAGCCCCAACCCAGAAAACTTCAACGACTTTCGTTACTCGTTTTTTCACCCTAACTCGCCTAGAATCGAACGGTTTCTTCCCCAATCACTTGGATTCGATTACTTAACATAATACACTCTAATCTACTCAAAACAACACTCAAATCACTAAATTTCATCTCAAGAAATCATCAAAACCCCCAACACAACAAGATTTAGAATGAACTTCAAGAACACCTATCAAGAACTCATCAAGAACTCTAATCTTTCAACTTCAAGAATGAAATTTGCGCTGAAAATAACATGATTGTTGTGTGGGTGAACAAACCCAATACTATGGAAGCTTACATACCTCTTAAGGATTAAACCCATGGAGAAAATCCGCAACAAAACGTAAGACTCATTTTTTCTCCTCTTTTCTCTTCTTGAACTCCCAACTAAAACCCTATGCGTATATTAGGATTATAAAACTGAACCTAATAGGATTAGACCCTTAAAACCTTACTAAAAATGAATTAAATCTGATTGGGTAAGGAAAAAACCAAAATACCCCTTACTATTTTCGGGTAACTTTCCTTAACTGGACAGTCTGACTTCAAAAAGGCATATCTCACTCATCCGAACTCGAAACTTAGAAAAATTGGTGGTGTTGGAAAGATAATTCAAAGACCTTTCATTTTCCATCTCATGGAACACCTAACTCATCATGTGCTAAAAGTTATGGTCGTTTGAAGTTGACTCACATTTTAGAAGAGCTTAGGAATGACTTCAAAGAATTCTCTCTAGTTCTTCTTGGAACTCAAGATGCTACATCTAGTGACCTTAACGCTTAGAAAAATTTTAAATTCCTTGGTAAAAACTCACTCACTACGAAGGATGGTTCGAGTCTTAGTTCGGAAATTTTATGGGGTGTTACAAGTTCTCAGTTGTTGTGGTTGACTAAGCTCATGCCATTTGACTACTCTATTGAGTACAAAAGGAGAATTGAGAACAAAGTAGTTGATGCACTTTCCAGAGCTACTGGAGCTGAGTTGCTGGTTTTGATCATTTCACCAACTAATATTGATCTTTTTTCAAGTTACAGTGGCTAGTTGGTATTCAAATCAAGAGTTGCATAAGTTAATCACAGAGTTATAGGTTGTTGACATTGTTTTATTGGAGGAATACTAGGATAAAGGTGAAGGAATTCATTCAAAAATATGATATATGTTAAAGGAATGAGTCTGATTTAGCTTCATATCCTGGTTTGATACTCAGAAAATATGGTCTCAAATCAAATATGAATTTCATTGATGAATTTCCTAAGTCTAAAGGGTATGAGGTGATTTTGGTGGTGGTTGATACTCAGAAAATATGGTCATTTCCTTCATTTGAAACAACTCAATCAATTGCTCAAGTTTTCTTGGATCCTATTGTCCAGATACTATTACCAGTGAATTCAAAAGTTATTGGTAAGAGCTCTTCACTCTGCAAGGTGTATTGTTGCATACCTCTATAGCTTATCATCCTCAGTCTGATGGACAAACTGAGGTATTAAATAGATTCTAGGAAACCAATTTGAGATGCTACTGTGATGATAATGCTTCAAATTAGTTAGTTTGTTTACCTACGACTGAGTATTGGTATAACACTTGCTTTCACTCAGCCATTCAAACAACCCCTTATGAGGCATTACATGGTCCACTCCCACCCCCTCCATCTTCTTTATCTTCCAGATGAGTCAGCCTCTACTGAAGTTTGACACTACATTGATGAATAAAGAGCTCAAGTTGTAGCTATTGATACATCACTTACTAAGATGGTTAAGAGAGGCAATAAAGTTGTTGCTTGCTCATGTAGCTAGATGGTTGTTTTCTTTTCGAAAGCATGAATACCTAATCACAATTTCAGTTTCCGCTAAAGCAGTTGTGTCTGATCTGCATTGCATTCATAAATAACATTTTTACATATTCGTATGTCCAGTTTGACTGACTCTACATTTGCTGCACACATGAGTCTCCGCCCACTTCCTTCCTATAGTAAGCATAACTTTCTCTCTTTTTTTATTCTCTACTTCTCTGAATTCAAAATTTTCAAGTGAAAAGAAGATAGATGATTGAGAGTCATAGAGTTTTGAAGGCGCCACTTCTAGACTTTCAGCTTTTTCAAATAGATGATGCATACAGAGCGATTGCCACTTATAGGCTCCTTCACTATCTAGGATAGTATTATTTTACACAATTTGAAATTTTATTCAATTTGAGCAACGGATCCTGACGTGATACATCCTCATAATGAAAATGGAGTGGAACTAGCTAATAGTAGTGAGTTTTATTCATTTAATTTTTTCTAGTAATTATTTTACACATTGTATATTTCTTATGTGTATATATAGTGAATTTCATTTCCGACAGCTCATGTTCTAGATGTTCTTTCTTTGAAGTCAACCTAACGTACTTTACTACAAAATCATTATTTTGTAGATATAATAAGGAACTATTAATAGTGATAACTTCGACAACGTATGATAAAATTGTTATTTTTGCATATATATAAGTTGCTCAATCCTCTTGGATATTTTTTTTCCTCAATACCAATTTAAACTCCTAATTTTGTCGAAGAATTTCAGATACCTCTCTTTGATTTCACTTCATTACACTAAATGTTATTACGATTTATAATAGTATACCTATTATTTTTTTTTAAATCGTAACAATTGTTTTTAGCTCTTTAGAAAATAGTGATAAGTTGTAATAGTTTGGAGCAGTGGCGGAGCCAGAATTTTTAATAAGGGGGTTCAAAATCTGAAAAGTTAACACACGAACTAGTGGAAGGGGGTTCGACTCTATTATACATATCTAAAAAACAATTTTAACCATGTATAAATAATAATATTTTCCGTCGAAGGGGGTTATATGTTGCCTCTGCCCCTGGTTGGGAGATCACCTTGTCTTAGTCCCCTTGTAGGAGATAAGAGGCCAATTGTAGTGTTATTGATCAACATTCACTTTATTGTTGCTCTCTATCGAGAAACGAATTTCAATTACAAATATTTTTTCGCTTATGGAAAGATGTGACCTAAAGGTCAATGAAATGAGTGCTAATGCGGAAAGATGTTAGACAAAATATTAAGTGGTTTTTTTCTGTTTATCTAAGCTTTGGCAAAATTATGAGATGCGCACCATATTGTTTGGACAACAAACATTACAAAAAATGTATTTTATTTTGTGGATAAGGGTCAAAAATACCCCTAATCTATAAGAAAAAATCTAAAAATATCTTTAATTCACCTGTTGGTCTAAAAATACACTTCTATTAATCTTTTTGGTCTAAAATACCCTTCCATTCATAGTTTGGCTCACTTATACCTTTGAAACTAACAATACTCTTTTTATTTTATTTTCAAAAATTTATTTATTATGTGTCATTTTTTTATTGGATGTAATAAAACCCCACCTCTACTAGATTTTTTTTCTCATAATTCATCCAAGCTAAAATAATATACCTCTTCAAGACCCAAAAAAATAATTAATAATCTACTACTCGTTTTTTTTTTTATATTTGCTATAGTTTTTTTTTAAAGTTTGTTTTGGGGTCACGAAGAAGGATATTATTTTGAATTGGATAAATTATGGAGTAAAAAAAATTAAAAGTTGGCTAATAGTTTTCTGTATTTTTTGTAGCTTATTTTTTTAAAAAAAAGTTTTTTTGGACAACTGCAGGTAGATTATTTTGAATTGGATCAATTATGGAGAAAAATCTAAAAAGAATTTTAAAAAATCTAAAGTTACAACAAAACATATTTTGATAATTTAAAAGTATTATTGCACATACTTATATTCCATTTAGACAAAAAAAAAATCAATCTTTTAAGAATCAAAGTGTTTTTTTTTAATACCGTACTAGTTTTCTTTACTTTTCATTTAATGAAATTTGAATAGTTTTCTTTATTTTTACCATCACATTAATATACAGAAAGTACAAAAAAAAATTATAATTTCTTTAAAAGTTTTTATAGATTTTTCTCATAATTTAGCCAAACCAAAATAACATATCTTCTTCATGACCCTAAAAAGAATTAAAAAGAAAAGGATATAGCAATTACAAAAAATTACTAGTTTTTTTTGAATTCTTTAAATACTTTTTTTAAATTATGGGGGAAAATCTAATAGAGATGGGGAATTTATTTCATCTAATAAGAAAACAACACATAATAAAACAAAATAAAGAAAGGGTTATTAATTTCAAGGGTTTGAGTTAGTCAAAAAGGTGAATAAAATGATATTTTTAGACCAAAAAGATGAGTAGAGAGTATTTTTAGATCAAAAGATGGATGAAGGATATTTTAAAGCTTTTCTTATAGTTTAGAGGTATTTTTGGCCATTTTTCGTTTATTTTATTGACAATGTTGATTTCATTAAAAGATAATTGAAGAAGAAAACATAGATTGTCTTCACAGGACTTTGAACCTATAAGAATTGCAATTTTAATCTCAAGTTAAAACTAAAACTCATTGAATCTTAAAATTTGATAAGTATAATCCACGCCAAATTTATTCTAGCTCAACAAGTTGTATTATAATAATTTGACAATTAAGGAAATGGACACACCTCTCATATTTCGAGGCTAAACTGATTAAGAAACAATTAATAAGAAAGCTACATAAAGAAATACTTCTTGTAACATTAATTATACTCTCCATTACGACATTAATTAATTAATTAAAAAAAATTACACTATATATACCTAATAATATTGAGGTTCAATACATTGACAATCCTTTTAACTTATCAACAAATTTTATTAGACATTAATAATAACATATTTCAATTGAACACCTGACAATATGTTTTTATTAGACACTTACGACTCATACATTTAAAAGTTGGTGCGTGTGTTCTCAAACGCGTGTCACGTGCGTGGATAAGTTAGTTACATAGATATGTTTCCTTCTTTAATTATAAACATCAATATCAACTAAAATAAATATAAAATTTTACGACTTATTGAAATATCTATGTATCGAGCGATTCAGAATGTCTAAATAAAATTTAATAACGAGTCTAACATTAATAGACTTATTTGTCTTGGATACTTATCATGTGAATTGTGATAAATTTATTAGCTGGAAGAGTGTGGGTGATTTAACATGTAGGTCGTCTTTTCTTGGAGAAAATGCAATTGGCCAACTTGTCATTAATACAGCAGAATCACAACCCAAATTATTAAATTCAATACTACAAGATTCATAAAATAAAAAACATTATAATAAAATTTTACAGTAATTAAAAGGCACCGACACTATGCCACGTTTAAATCTCGTCATATAGCAATTATTAATCTAGTATGATTTTATAATTCCAAATTGCATTATTCAAACTTGCAATTATTTAACACATCTTTTTAAATATAAAATTGATCTGTCATCAAAACATTAAAGTCTAAAAAGCAAAAAAATAAAATAAACGGCTTTATTCCCTTGTTTGGTACTTCACATTATTTATGCAAACATATTAAACCTTAAGAGGAAAAGGGAAGATATGGAGATCATATACTCCTATTCTTTTCTTTATTTATCAAAAAGCAAAAAAAAAAGGAATTTCCTTCGCACCGACACATGAGATGTAGCCATTATTTCTACACTTTGTCATTTCACATCTATCGTCAAATCTCTTTATAATAACATTTTATCATTTTTTAGAATCAGAAATAAAAAAATTAGTATTAGATCGAATAAGTATCACAATTGAGTATTTGAGTGCTAACAAACAGAAGTCTTATTTACCAAATCTTCGATGATTAATCGAGTATTTATAAATTAAATTTGATAAAAAGATGCAATTTATTGTATTTTTTTTTTTCAAATACAAATTACAATGTGGATAAAAAGAAAAAGAAAAAATTGCACAATACAATCAAAATTAAATACCAAAAAACTCTTTCAAAAACATAAAAATAAAAAAAATGATATCTATGTGCAAGCCAAAATAACATTATGGTCCCATTATTATCAAATAATGGCAACACAAATAATGCTTATTACAACTGTAGCAAACAATCCACTATTCTTCACATTATTTGCCCAGTTCAAATTTGCAGAATCATCCGCCGGATCTTCATCGTCGTCCTGGCTGGGCTCCGGTGCATCGTCGTCTTCAACATCATCGGCTCCTCCCTTTTTGCTGCTCTTCTTCTTTTTCTTCGAACCTTTCGGAGCTGGAGCTGGTTCTTCAGCTACAGTACCTTTGAATAATTCTCTGGGGAGTAAAACTTTATCGACTTTGTAAACGGATAATGGCTCTTCGTCGTATAATGTACCGGAGATCGTTGCAGTTACGACTTTCGTTTCCAATTTCACATCGTCTCCGTCGTTTTGTACCGTGAAATCGTATTTTTTTTTACCTTCTGTAGCAAGAGTGTTCATTAATCCATTGTTGGATTTCAACATACCCATGGAATTATAAACAGGGATTCCATGGTATAGTAGTAATGAAGCCTGGCCGTCTTTTGTTAGGTTTTTGAATTTAGGCATGAAGGCGCTGATTACGCCGTCGGTGGGGCAGAACACTGTTAACCCACTCTGTACATTTTCTGCGAAGGTTTTGGCGACATCTGGGTGAGATTTTAACAGATCTGAAAATGATTTGCATCCCTGTTTCGACATTAATGTGGTGACGTTAAGGTCACTTGGAGCAGCTACCGGAGCTTCAGCAGCGGCGGAAGTGAGAATATGGCTGATTTGAATAACGGAGATGTTGTACGGCATTTCTACGACGGATTTAACGAAAGTAGCAGCGAAATGGCCGTCGTTGTCTTCATTTGCGAAACCTACTTTCCCACCTTTCATATTTGTGATATTGATGTACCCTGAAGTTCCCGGAGCTTCGCCGGTGGCCTGGAACATTGTGGCGGTGAGGGTACTTCCTTTAGTGATTTGATGGAGTTTCTTAGCGCCGAAGTAATCGGCGAATACGTGGAGAGAAAGGACGTTTTTGAGAGTGTAAGTAGGGAGGTGTTTTTCAAGGAGGACGTTCATGGCGGCATTGTCAATTGCGCAGACAGTGATGGTCTGTCGGCGGTTGATTTCTGCAGCTAAGTGTGTGACGGTTAGGTAATGGTTGAAGGTGGAGAATTCAGGGTGTTTTGCGAGGATCTTAGTAATGTTGTGGGCGTAAGTGGTGGTGGAGAGAAATAGGACGAGGAGGAGAGTGACGGAAAGTGGTACCGCCGGCGAGACCTTCATTTTTGCCGGCGAGAGGAGAGAGATGGAGATTTGTGTTTTGAAGAGAAGAAAGGAGATATAGTAGTGTTTCTATAGAGGGGTGTGTGTGTATATATATATGCAATGATATTGTATTTTTTTACTAATTAATATCTTAACGTTCAATTCAATATGCAAATCAACATTTGTCCATGAAATTTTAATGAATTATTAAGGCTTTAGTTTATATAAATTGGCAGAGGATCAAGGAGAGCTCGAGAAAGGGTCGCACTAATTTTTTTTTATTAATTTATAGGTCTCACTAAATTAGAAAACTTAACTCCTATTTTATGTTGGGTAATGTTAATATTTGCTCAGGTTGGAGTCATGATCGAACATGACACTTACATGATAAACTTAGTTATGAAATAAAGTAATATCTTTATTATCAACCATAACTTTTAAAATGATCATAAGCATTTTATCCTAAAACTCTAAAATTTCCATTCATTTATAAATGACATATAACATAATAAAAACTAATTTGTCTATTAGGGTGTTGAGTATGAATGAATATTTTGATGTGTTTGATATGTGAATAAGAATTTATATTTTTGAGGTGGGGTAGGGGTGTGGGATGGGGGCTATATGGTGAGTTAAACGTGAATATGAGGTATATTGAAGGGTGAGCGCACAAAACACAATCAATATGAAATGTCGCTTGTGAAACTTATTTTTTTACTTTCATGAGAGAAATTATTTTTTTCGTTTTTTAAGAAATTTGTTTTCCCACCAAACACACCATAAGTATTTGTAGGAATTGTTATCACTAATGCATTTTCATGTTATTTAAACTATCATCTTCAGTGACGGAGCCAGAATTTTCGTTAAAGGGTTAAAAAAAACATGTTAAATAGTATTGACAAATAAGTTGTACTAAATTTCAAGCTTAAACATTGGTAAATGTTACTAGCCGGATTTAAACCTGTGCGTCTACTAGTTTTTGAAACCCATAGCCATTGAACCGGCCCCAGGGGCGGCTCAACGTAATTAGGGGCCTAAAGCGAAATTTTAATTTGAGGCCTAAAATATAAACAAACTTCATATACATATTTATTCAAAATTTATTTTTCTTACACTATTTAAATGAAAATTATTAGTATTTAATATTATTTTTTCAGTTATTAGTTTTAAGTAAGATTTTATCAACTCAACATTGAAAAATATCCTCTCAGCGAAGCAATTATTATATGAATTGTTAACATAATTCTATAAGTAATAAGTTAGACAAATATTAAATAAAGATAAGAATTAGAACCATAGAATTTGACTCAAGAAGTTGATGACTTGGTATACCTCATTTTAATATGCTTCTAGAAATGCTTGAAACTAAAATTTAAAACGAAATAAAAAAGAATTTGTAATTCACTTTGTTCAACACTTTTCACTATTAATTCTTATTTTTAACAAAGGACAAAAATGTTAAAGTGGATAAAATAATATATTTTTTAAAAAAATATACTTTTTATCATAAATAATCAACTTTTTCTTTAAAATTTTTAACACATAATTTATTTTTGACAAAAATTTGAGGCCCTCGAAATTTTGGGGCCTAAGGCAAAAGCCTTATTTTCCCAACCATAGAGCCGGCCCTGACCGGCCCCTTACTTGTATTAAGGCATTTCAATATAAAATATATAGACATAAAATACAAATTTGATCCTATATACACAATATACTTTTACAGGGGTTCGGAAACTCCACGTAGATCAACCCTGATCATTCCTATAATTTTGTAATTACTTGTTGTTACAAGTCATATTTATCTTTTATCATATGGTATAAAATCATGTTTACCCTTTAAATATACACGTTNATAGCCATTGAACCGGCCGGCCGGCCGGCCCCTTACTTGTATTAAGGTATTTCAATATACAATATATAGACATAAAATACAAATTTGATCTTGTATACACAATATACTTTTACAGGGATTTGAAAACTCCACGTAGATCAACCCTGATCATTCCTATAATTTTGTAATTACTTGTTGTTACAAGTCATATTTATCTTTTATCATATGGTATAAAATCATGTTTACCCTTTAAATATACACGTTACATTAATCATTTTTTAAAAATAATCTAGTGCTAGAGGAAGTTCCTTTTTAACTTGATAAAACTTAAGTTGGGTAAAGTAGAAAGAAACAAACAAGAAATTTAAAAGAGAAAAAGGTGAATAGATTGGCCAATACTACTTTAGTATTCTTTTTGCTCCCCAACACGCCAACTCCAACCACTGTTTAAAAATCAACTTTTAAAATATTTGCAGTTTTCTTCTAATCACATTTGCTTAATTCCTCTAAACATTAATTTATACACTAATGAAGAGTATGTAATATCACACATCTTAATATAACTTAATTACTAACATTTTAAACTTCTTGTGAAGTCACACACCTTTATCTATGTTAGGTGTACTTATTGAAAATATAATATTGTGAGAATATATAGAAAATCTGAATTTTTTTAAAGTAAAATTGTACAGACTTGATCCAAAATGAACAATATTGATTAATTAAGAGTATTTTTAATTTAATTTACTTTACTCTAACAATAATTAATGTTAGAAATAATGATTCAATGAAACGACTATGAAAATATGATAGAGTTTTAGCCTAATTTTTGATTTATTATTGTTATCATGCTAAAAGTAACTTAGTGACGCACACGCATAAGAAGGTAGTTTTGGTGACCATTAATGCTTGGTCATGACTCATGTGGGTGACACACAATAAATCTCAAAAAATGACATGCAGGGTGTGACAATAAATCATGCATGTAGAACTTAATTCAAAAAGAAGATTTGTGGATCGAATATTTATGAGACATATGAAACTTAATTCAAATGGAAGATCAATAAGTGTGCGATTAAAAAATTGATTATTAATACTTAACTAATTAGTTGTATCCAGCTTCAAATTCCAATTGCATATTATATTATATAATATAGTTTAATTATCAACAGATGTAATGTCCTTATCATGCTATGTATACAAATGATCATCAAGTCAATTTTGATTAATTTTCTAAAGACATTTAGTCGTATCACACAAAACAAATACACCAAACAAATAATGAGTTTTATTCTAAGGTTAGGTAAAAGGGAATTCTCAAAGATTTCACAATTGATCCTACCACGTAAAATATATTCGTACGACAATAATTCAAGATTTAGAAAAATTGCTAAAAAACACAAAGCCAAAGTAAACCGACATAGCAAATAGCAAATACCAAACAAAATTAAAATGTTCAAAGTAAGTATCGAACACCAAATGAAATAAAAAAAATATTTGTGACTTTAGGATAATATCTTAGTAGTGTTGTGAAGTAAAGTGATTTTTAACTTTTCAAGGTGTGTATATCACTTAATTTGACTTAGTCACGTGGAGGAAAAGTTCATAAAAACTTAATAGACTCATATTTACAGCTCAAAATTCTTGATGCTAATTGGTGGAGTAAATTACATTCACATTATATTTTAAAATTTGAAAAGAAAAAAATTGTTAGTAGGTAATTAATTTGACTAAATATTATGTCTTTTATAACATTTAGAAGACAAGGTAGTACTTTCTTCTAAAAATAAAATAACCTTCATTAACATAAAGTTTAGTTAGGCAAAAAGATCAATAAATTGAACATTATAATTTGAAAACAAATTTTAAAAAGTATAATTTACATAAATTTCATAGTGTTAAGAGCTAATTATATTATTTCTCTGCTCTTGCAAATTACAAGAATCCCTTAAAATTTATGGATTTTGGATACATCACCTGACTTCCGAATACATCAGCAATCATCCAGATACATAGGGGAGGGATGTATCCGAGAGGGGAGGGATGTATCAGAGAGGGGATAGGACATTCGGATACATAGGAGAGGAATGTATCAGAGAGGGGAGTGATGTATTCGAGAGGAAAATGATGTATCAGAGAGGGGAAAGATGTATCCAAGTCCCGAGAGGGGGATAGAGGTGTATCAGCGAGAGGGAATTTTTGAATTTTTTTAAAAATATAGGGAAATTTAGACATTATGGTAAAATAAGATGTATATTTAGGTTTTTTTTTTCCTTTGTGGATATAACATAAATACCTGTCTTATGTTTTCCTTATTTTCAATATCCCCTTCTATTTCTAAAAATCTCTAAAATCCCTTATTTATTTAATGTATTCGAGCTACATATAAATGTATCCGAGTCAGTATTTAATGTATTCGAGCTACATATTATGTATCCGGTTTATTTTATAAAGTATGAGCTAGTTTTTAATGTATCCGAGCTAGTTTTTAATGTATCTGAGCTACATATTATGTATCCGGTTTATGTTATAATGTATCCGAGCTATATATTATGTATCCGGTTTGTGTTACTCTTTAAGGGATTAATGTAATTACAAACTAAAGAGGGATAGATTGTAATTTCATATTAAAACTATGTGATTCCTAAAAGTTAACCAAAATTCAATTGAACCAAGCATTTTCAATATAAAGCATAAAAAATATATGAAAAAAAAACTATATTTCATAAAATGCTAAATTGTGAATCTTTATTATTATATGTGTGATATATTCATCGATTAAAACCTTATATATATTAGTAAGCAAAACAAAATGAAAAAAGAAGAAGCATAAGTTAATTATCTCTAATGGTTTGTCGATGGAGTTAGTAGATATTGAAACCCTGACTTTTTCATATGTTTATTTTTTATTATTTTTTAATAATTAATAAAATAAATTTATGTTTAATTTTGCAAACTTGTTTGGAATGGCAGGATCAGAGAGTAGGTCCTCAAACACATGCAGGAGTTCCTATGTGATTTAAAGGATGTGTTCGGTACGAAAAAAAATATTTTTCTTAAAAAAAAGTTTTGTTATATTTTTTTACTTCTTTTCTTTTGCTCGATAGAAGATGGGTCAGTGAGGGGCGTGGCCGCGTGGGGGTAAGGAGGCTATGGGATGGTAGGGATGAGGGTTATGGGTTGAAGATGGAGTGCATTCGAGGATGAGAATGCACAATGAGAGTAGAATATCAGTAATAATAAAATTTGTTTTTTCTACTTTCATCAAAGAATTCATTTTACTTATTTTTTTAACGAACTTATTTTTCTCAATCCAAAATATTTTGACTAATCGAATATTAAAAAAAAATTGGGAGCTATACTAGTACTTTTCATGATGAGCAGGTAGGAGGGCCCCCTTATTTGTCCTCCTATATGGTTTCCAGACTGTCCTCACAACTCACTGTCCATAGGATTAATTAGAAATACTAACAAAGAACAAACTCATAATAGAGATGACAACAATAATAATAATGAAAAGAATAAAACAATAGTATAATTATTATTGTCATTTGATTGCTGCTAATAAAACGATCCAAAGACGTTGGATTATATAAAAGACAGTAATACATATTTTAACTTGATTTTACCTCAAATTTATATGTCATTCAACTTTAGGGGTATATAACTAGACACTTAAACTTGTATAAAATTAAACAAGTAGACACAGGCATCCTACCTAACATAATACACATAGAACGCCACACAGGATACAAATTGTCATATAGGACGTGTCGAGGACGAATATATGTATTTATTCATTTTTATACGAATTTAAGTATCTATTTATACACATCTAAAAGTAGAGGATATATATATCAGCTTTGAACCAAATTAATTATGCCTACATAAATTAATGTTTGAAAGGCAAATGAATTTGTAAGAGAAAGTAATAGTGAGTGTCGGTAGAGAGAAATCGAGGTAGGGACAGCCTTAATAAGCAGCAAAGAATATAATTAAATAAAAAAATTACAATTTGAAAATTTTAATTAGTTATTTCACATATCGTGAAACTTTTAAACTTAATATTGTGAACCAATATATTTTGTGGAATCAATTTCATCTCCAGAAAGTTAGAAAATTATTTTCTTTTTTGGTGATTTTTTATTATTTTTTTTCATATCAAACACACAAATATAATTTTCTAATAAAAGAGTCTCAATCACATTAAATACAGCAAGATAATCGTGTAAGAATAAAATTATGCTTTCTGGTTTGCACACTTTCTATCAGCAAATTATTTTAGCAATATTAATAACTTGGACCTTACATATTTTTTAAATAAGAAAATTACTTATATAAAGAAAAAAAAATCATTATCAACCCATATATCTTTATAGACCATTTAAATTTGTGTGTATAGCACCTGCATGAGTTTTTTTTTTTTTTAATAGTTGTGTTATTTCAATATAATTCACTTTATACCTGCATATATTTAAATCCGCCCCACTCTATCTCGCAAGTATCTAAATCCGGATTGCTCCACACGCATATCCGTAAATTAGCAAATCATGTCTGTTTCGTTTGGTAAGTGGTTATAGCATCATTTCTTCGTAGTCCATTATATTTAATGGAAATATATATTCATATAATAATATTCTTTGTCATAATAATGCACTGAATTATCAAATTAGTTGGTCAAAATTTGTAAACCTATTATGAATAATCTTAGAGATTTCATTTCTATAAAAATGGTTAATTATTGTGTTATAGAAAAGTAATTTTACAAAAAAATATGTTGTTATAAAGATGGTTGTTGTTGTTACAAGTAAGAAAAAAATTATAGACATAAAATATTAATACGAGAAACAAACTTGATTTTTGTAAGTAAGGTGATGTTAAGAATGTTGTTATAGAAAGGTATAATTTGTACTCCCTTGTCACATTTTATCTGATATATTTGTGAGCAACTTTCATATATAGCAAATATAAAAATCATATTTGTATGTTATAGCTATAGTTTGCATAATTGCGCTTCATAACAAACTTTATGTTTGCTATGGCTATTAATATGTATATTTCGCTATACATATACAAAAGAAGAAATTGTATAATCTGTTTCGGTATACATATACAAAAGAATCAATTGTATAATCTGTGTTTGTATAAAGCTAGAAAGAGAGAAAGACAAAAGAAAATTAGGCAAGGAAAGACCTGTATTTGTGTAATCATAAGTGTATAGGACGAAAATATATGTGTTTATATTTGTATATACAATTTTCTCTCACTTTATACAAACACAAATGCAATTTATACATTTGTGTTTGTATAAAGTGAGAGAGGCGACTGAGAGTAGCGAGCGAGATCTGAGAGAGTTGCAAGGGAGATCTGGGAGAGGGGAGTGAGTGGAATGAAAAGATATGTATATATACAATTTCCTTTCGCTTTATACAAACACAAACACATTTTATACATTTGTGTTTATATAAAGTGAAAGATGCGAGGAGAGACTGCCCAGCGAGAAACGAGAGTGGCGAGCGAGAAATTCAGGGAGAGAGGCGAAATGGCAACAGTTTGCTACGGGTTACAATTAAATCAGACTGTGGTTATAGCATTTAATTTGAATTAATAGTTTGATATTTTATACAATTTTCCCTATATATTTTTCTGGTAATCAATCCTAAAAAGAATGATATATTATAATATTTAAAAATAATTTAACTTTAATTTATTTTTTTTTCAACTTTCCTAAGATAATTTATATTTACTTTAATATCTATAACTTATTTTAAAATATATTTTTTTTTGGGAAAATTGTATGAAATAGCAAACTATTAATTTAAATTAAATGTTATAGCCATAGTTTATTTTAATTGTAATTCGCAGCAAAATCTCCTTTTTTTGCCATCTGATTTGGTATACAATTAGCCATTTTCGGTATACAATTAATCATTTTATACATTTCTGTATAAAATGTATAAAATGCGTTTGTGTTTGTATAAAGCGAGAGAAAAGTGTATATACAAATACAAATACATATATTTTTGTCCTATACACTTATAATTATACAAATACAAATCTTATTATACAAAATTACAATGTATAAATGAATTTATACAAAACTGAACAATTTGTATAAAATTGGATATTTGTAGCGAATTATACAAATCAAAAGCTCCATAGCAAACATAAAATTTGTTATGGAGCACAATCATGCAAACTATAGCTATAACATACAAATATGATTTTTATGTTTGCTACATTCGAAAGTTGCTCTTTTTTTTAACTAGAATATCTTAAATTTCATCAATCAAATTGCATCGACTTTGCCAGAATTTATTTCATTACATGTATCATTTTGGAGCACTTATTGAGTTAGTGATGAGAAGCTTGGGCTACTTGAAAAGCCCATATTAAATGAAACCCAGCCAGACCGGACGGCCCAATATTTCCTTGATCCTCCAGTGGAATTGGGCTGTACCGGTTCATTCCACTTTCGGGTGTAAGAACTTAATTAACAATATATGTATATACTTCTTTTTATTTATAAAGTTAGGTTTTTAATTACAAACATGACAAAATATTAAATTATCGTTTTTTAAATTTATATATTTATTTTCCGATTTATTTCTTTTTTTTTGGGGGGATAATGTGCTAAATTTATGGGATTGATAATTACTGTTTACTTTTTAGTTTCCAACCATAATTAAACTCTTTTATATTATTATTTTTTGCCTATATATATTGAATTTTTGATTTTTAAAAAAAATATATTACTATCCGGTTTATTTCTTTTTTTGGGGTTATGTGCTAAATTTATGGGATTGATAATTATTGTTTACTTTTTGGCTTTTCAATCATAATTATACTCTTTTATATTATTATTTTTTTGCTCATATATTGATTTATCTCTCTCTTGATTTTTTATTCAATCAAATCAAATTATTAATTGTAGCCTTCTCTCACCTCTTTAATATTGTTTTCATACAAATATCGTTTTCCTATATTATGACCAAATTAAATTATTATTTTTTATGAAATTTTGAAAGTCATCTACATTATATTTTTGACAAAATATATTAATTTGTTATGGTATGACTTAAATAGCCATTTGAATCTAGAAAGTTTAATAGATTTCGTACAACTTTGATGTTAAGTCTTACATAATATTATAAAAATCATAATTTTCATTGATTAAAATTTATAATTATTTCATAACCATTTACGTATATAAATTTGTGCATAAAAAGACAAGTTAATATTAAAAACATGCAAACAAGAATGTTATATCATTCAATACATCAATAATATGATTCATCGTACCAACATAAACCTAAAAGTTTCAACTGCATAATGTTTTAAGTAAAAAAAAAAAATCACTACTATTAAGCCTGATGCGCAAATTTGAGGCAAGTCTTCTTGTTATACTAAAAGTGACTTTCCTTCTCTTGCATTTTTCTTCGTTGAGTCCCCTCTTACGATCATTATTTGGTGTTCGCATCATATATCACTCCTTTAATATTGTAATCTACGTACTTGCCTGTTAGATTAAAAAATAATTAGCGAAATTATTAAATAAGTATTACATCTATAACATGATACAAATTAAAATATATAAGAAATTAAGCAATACATACATAATAAGAATGGTATTTTCACAGTAATCAAATTACACATATTAGTATATAGAATGCTTTTATCTATATAAAAATTGTAATCATGTTGGTATACAAAATGGTTTTACGAACGAAATTAGTTTTTTGATTTTTTTGTTGTTTGGGTATGAAGTATACCAACACAAAACAATAAATATTTTAACCAACTTAGTAATTATTCAAATTGTTGTCTATAAACATCCCAAAAGACACTATCAACTACACCCATATATGAACCCAAAAAGTATCACGAAAGTTGGTGTTTATATACGACATAAAATTCACGATTTATGATGTTTATTAAAAACATAATATACACTATCAATTACATCAAATCATCTACACCAAGTAAACTATCACTTACACCTAATATTCTACCAAAAATTATTAACGGAATTTAAAGTTTAGATACGAATTAAAATAGATCATCATTTTCACCAAATCATTTACCAAAAAGATATCAGTAATTTGTTGTCTATAAACAACCCAAAATA
This sequence comes from Solanum stenotomum, assembly GCF_019186545.1. NCBI lineage: Eukaryota > Viridiplantae > Streptophyta > Magnoliopsida > Solanales > Solanaceae > Solanum > Solanum stenotomum. The sequence goes on along the minus strand of NC_064290.1, from coordinate 10,740,106 downwards.
CACTATCAACCATACCAATAGATGTACCCAAAAATTATCACGAACGTTATGGTTTATATACGAACTAAAATATAACAATTACATAAAAAAAATCAACGAATTCTGATTCTTATTACAAACATAATATACAATACCAACTACACCAAATGACCTACACCAACTAAACTATCAATTAGACCTAATATGTACCAAGAAACCCTACATATTAAAAAATATTAGCAATTTTGTTGTCTATATACAACCAAAAACACACTATCAAGCACACCAATAGATGTACCCATAATTTATCATGAAAGTTGTGGTTTATATACGAACTAAAATATAACAATTACACCAAAAAAAATCAACGAATTCGGGTTAGTATTAAAAATATAATATACCATACCAACACTAAATGACCTACACCAACTAAACTATTAAGTAGCAAAAAAACCCACATATTAAACCCCATCAAATACCAAAAAAAATAATCACAGATTTGATATTTAACAACAACGTAATATACACTATCAATTATACAACTCAACCCAAAAAATTGATTTTTTAGAGGAACGATCTTGAATGCACCATCATATTCAATCCTAATATAACAAGATTTCGAAGTAAAATTAAACTACTAAACACCTAATTTCGTTTTTAACACAAAAACACATAACAAGATTACAAGATGACGATCACAAAAAATATACTTGTCGCATCGTCTGTCGTGTTGAATTAGAATTGAAAAACTATTTGTATCCATAATTGAACAATCGAGCAATGGGGAGAAAGAGAGTTTTAGTTTTGTTTAAACACCTTTTTTTTATGAGAGAGAATATATAACCAATCTGAGTAAATGGTGGAACGTAAAAGAATTGGAGAAAATCAGGGAAAGGAAGGAAATTGTTGCTGATTATTTAAACGGTACTTTTAAAAAAAATTATTAATTCCTATTTTTGAAAAAAAACTATTGTTATTTTGTTAAAAAAATAAACTATTGCTATGTAGTGGTTATTAAGGTACTTAATTTGTATACTTAAATTTTTTACCCAAAATATTTTCTTATTTTTTTATGTTTATTTGGACAAAATTTTTGAAAACATTTTCTCTTATAATTAAGGAAAATGACTTCCATAATAGAAGTAAGGAAACAATGATATTCTATGTTTATTGTATTCTCCGCGCCATGCCCCCAACTCCCCACCACCTCTCATCTCTATTTTGCTACATTATATTATATATACAGAGGCGTATTTAGAGGGAGTTCCATGGGTTCATGTGAACCCATGCTCCCTTCTCTAGATCATATATAGTAGTGTTATATTTTTTAAAAAAATACTTAAATATAGATGTGTGAGCCCACATTCAAAGTATCTTATAAAAATACGATGATAATTGGGTGCACCTCTACTCTGTATTGTTTTTTGAGTAACACCTCTCCAAGTGGTTATCGGTAACACTTTTAACGTTTCAACTAATTTTTCCTTTATTTTTTTGCTTTAATCTTTCAAAGTTCAAGAGTGTTACATTGAAAATTCCCAAAAAAATATATAATTAAATCAAATGCGTATATTAAAATTTAAAACTAGTAATATTGTGTATTTTAGACTTGTAATTTTTAAAATTTAACGGTTCATATTAAATTTCTAAAGGTCAAACCGTTCAAATTTATATCTTAGATGCACTTTTTCGTAATAGTGCACCATCCTTCTGAAATCCTGGAGACGCCTTTGATTATATATAAACGCTCTTGAAATAATATTTGTTTGTTTACTTAACAAACATTAGAAAATAAGTAAGACTAACTTGTTTTTCAAGAAAAAATTCACTATAATGAAAATAGTTTTTAGCGGCAATAAATATGCACATTAATAAAGAGTGTTAAAATCGTTCACGGCAATAGTTAATTACCATTAGATTTAGTGTCGCTATAGACTTTATGGACATTCACAAAGAATGCTAATTGCCTCTAAGAAAATATATTTAATGGTCATCTTTGGTGCAATAATTTTCCATGGACTTTGCCTATTTCTGCACTTCGCCCATGTTTGTGACCCCAACCCCTAAATTGTTAAATTGTCACACTTTGTATTGCTCTTCCTTTCCCTGTTTAGCAGTCAATTTCCCTTCATTTTTTGCCTCAATGTTGTCATTAAGCTCTTTATTGATATGACCCTTCCCCAACCCTACTAACGTGTGATACTTTGTACACCAAACTGTCTTCTTTTTAAAATTATTAATATGGGTTTATGAGTTGGGGAAGCTTACAAAAACTGAGGCATTTTGCCATAATGTGTTAGAAGTCTCTATGACAGGACCTAATGACCAAAGATCACAAAGTATGGTTCAAGAATTGTGTCTTTAGTAAAAAAAATTCTATTTGAGACCAAATGTTGTCTCATTAGGGCTTGGTTTATATGTCTCCAAGTAGTTATATTGTGCTTCTCAATCTTATATCTGTCTTCACTAAGGTACCATCTAGCCAAGAAAAATAAAAAAATAAAGTTATTTTCAAATATTTTATAATCATTGACTTTAGGGTTTTATTTAGCTCATGCAAATTATCTAAAAAAAATATAGACATGTTAACTTTGACCTATTGTCAATGGTTAATGAAAAAATGAAATTCGAGTATACATCAATATCTATTACGAACAAAAGATAAAGGTCAAAATAAAAAAACTTTTGTGAAAATCAACCCATGGTCAATTTCGTAAAAAATCAAATAAATAGAAATTTTTATTTGCACCTCCTAAATAAACATCCAAATTGGACTAAGATATCAATTTTTCAAGAGGAACATCAATCAGTTTATGTATAATAAAGCATTTCAACATGATGTGACCTTGATCAAAACTTAGAAAAATGGAAAGGCTAACCACTTACCTACTCATCAAACATGATTCATGGGTCAATTACAATAGATTCTTGAAATACGGAAACGACAAGTCTATTAAAAAAGTTCAATAAGTAACAAGTTTTGTACAAATTTTATGTAATGACCCTAAAGGTCATTTTTGGAAATTTTCATAAAATGACCATTTTACCCCTCCCGAAAGTTGCCCCGAGTCCTAATTATTGTATTTTTGAAGTTGGTTTGAAGGAAAATTGATGAAAAGTTGAGTTTTTGGAAAGTTGAGTTTTTAAGAGTTAAAGTTTGGTTAAAAGTGCTATTTCGAGTCATTTGGAGTTTCGAGACTCGAATCGGATTTCCGTCGATTCCAGCAGTTTAAGAATGTCGAAACGGGTCTATAAGAATTTACGGAGTCGAATTTGGAGTTAAAACGAAGATTTGAGGTCCTAAGTTGCAAAAATTGTGAAATTTTGATCAAGAGTTGACTTTGGTCAACAAACGAGGTTCCGGTGCTCGAAATGGAATTCCGAGGGCACCGTTGGATTCAAGGGGTGATTCTAAGTCTAGAATGAGTCTTGGTTGAATTTTTAGAGGCCCCGAGTGCGTTTCGAGTTTTTGAGCCTAAAGTTAGTTTCTTGACGCCTTATCGGATACCGGGTCAAGGAGACCTCAAATCCAAATTCCGACGATTTCATTGAGTCTGAAATATCATTTTTGAGCTAGTAGCATATTTGGTTCGTGTTCGGGAAGTGCCAAATGAGTTTTGGGTGAGCTTTTAAGCTTCTTGGATACTTTGATACTATTTCAGCAGATTGTGACAACTAAATGGTTCATTATTAGTTTTAAAGGTCGAAAAATTATTCCGAAGGTTCTGAAATTTTGGGCATGAATTATAAGACTTATCTGCAAATTTTGGTGCTTTTTTGCTAACCCAAGATTGGACTTTTATCGCAAATAAGAAATAATTGTTTACCGAGTAGAAATGATATTTGACTGGGCAAACGAGAATGGAATTGAGCTCCGATTGAACGAACAGGTCCATATCATTATTTAAGACATTTACAAAAAAGAATCGGGTCATTTCACTATCGTATGAGGAAATTACGGCCTTTTTAGTGAAAGATTAACTGTTGTTTTTCTGGTGCATAACAGTCATGTACTGTTATAAAAATCTCAGACTGTGTTCATTTGGTATTTTGAGCATATCGGGAGTTCTAGAGATCGGAATGGAGTGATTCTTACGGGTTTCTTCTTGAATTAATATAAGGGTTAGTATTCAATCTTCAATTCGACATTTTCTCATAATTTCTTTATCTGTTTTTTTTTTCCTATCCGTAAATCTCTTGGAAAAAATTGGGGTTTTATCTATTTGGACTCCCTTTGTGATGAAAAAGGTATATTTACGATCCTTATGTTATGGGTAAACTGATTTTAACATAAAATTATTGATTCATCGATTATTTTCATCATATTAACCGCGTACAATTTGGACTTTCCCGGTAAAGTTAAAGTTTGATAAATTGAGAATTTCAAGGTCAATCTTAACTCCGTTTTTGATGAAATTTCATATTTGAACTTATCTAAGCATGGGTAAGATGTTTTTCAAGAGATATTTCATTTTCGAGTCGGGGTTTCGGATCAGAATATTTTAGGCTTCTTCAAGAACGTGGATTTTCCTTCAAATTGAGTTTGTGAATTGATTTCAACTCCGTTTTCAAATTGGTTTTCACCATTAGCTTCCAAATACTTTAAGGATCATTTTACATAAAAAATTTCCAGCTTTGGGTATCGTTTTCCGGTATGAGACTTTTGGACCGTTTTGCCCTTTTTCCCTAAATTTCTTGATTTTGGTGTCATTGGACTCGAATTGTGATTGTGAATAATTGTTTGAATAGATTATCGTGATCCGGATTATACTCGGAAAGGAAAGGCTCAAGTCAAGTAACTTTTGGAGTTCGTTTTAAGGCAAGTGGCTTCCAAACTTTGTAAAACTCTTAGACTACGCATGACTACTTTCCTAATTGTGTTGGGGAGTAATGGGGATTGAGGATGGGTTTTATTTGTTGATTGAAATTGTTGTAAATGAAAGATGGGGAATAAAACGAGCTAAATGTGTTATATGTGACTTGAATTTGTTGAATAAGTCATGTGATAACTGATATTGAGGGGATAGAAGAGCATGAGTAGGCTATGATTGATACAGACATTGATGTTGAGACAGATGATGTGTAATACTATGATGTGGTCGTGATATGGTTGTGATTGAGACAGGTGATGTGTAATACTATGATGTGGTCGTGATATGGTTGTGATTGAGACAGGTGATGTGTAATACTATGATGTGGTCGTGATATGGTTGTGATTGAGACAGATGATGTGTAATACTATGATGTGGTCGTGATATGGTTGTGATTGAGACAGGTGATGTGTAATACTATGATGTGGTCGTGATATGGTTGTGATTGAGACAGGTGATGTGTAATACTATGATGTGGTCGTGATATGGTTGTGATTGAGACAGGTGATGTGTAATACTATGATGTGGTCGTGATATGGTTGTGATTGAGACAGGTGATGTGTAATACTATGATGTGGTCGTGATATGGTTGTGATTGAGACAGGTGATGTGTAATACTATGATGTGGTCGTGATATGGTTGTGATTGAGACAGATGATGTGTAATACTATGATGTGATCGTGATATGATTGTGATTGATGACATGTGCATATTCATTATTCATCCCATGTGTGAACTATCTGTTGCATGAGTTCTGAGACACTGATATGAGGATGGATGGATATGAGACACAGTTGAGACTAGCTCCGGCTAGAGATATATGAGATGGACTAGCTCCGGCTAGCGATTTGGATGCCGATGGGATCTGGTTCCGGCGGTGATACATGGTCCATGTGTGGCCCCCATGGGTTCTGATTTGAGTATTCAGCGCGGACTGATTACGTCAACAGATGTGTATCGTAGGACAGACATGCATCACGACTACATGACATCATTATTGCATTTTGCATCGCATTTGCCTTATCTTTGTCTGTGATGTGTGGATTGTATCGGTTTACCCTTCTTATGTGGAATTTGATCTACTTGCTCTTATTTGTTGATCTGAGGTTGATGAGGATATACTGTTGGTTCTGGCTGTTGAATATGATCTGTTTAGTATAGGTTGGTTGGTTTGCTGCTAGATTGAAGTTTCGGTGGTTCGGTTGGGATTGAAAGGAGTTGTTTGTAGCTGCTAGTTTTGCTTAGTTTAGAGTTACTTGCGAGTACCTGTGGTTTTCGGTACTCACCCTTGCTTCTACACAATTGTGTAGGTTGACAGCTCTCTCTCAGATTCGGCTTAGTATTTTCTTTAGCAGATTGAGCTTCGGGACATACTCGAGAGGTAGCGGTTCATTCCAGACGTGCCCTTGAGTTATCTTTACTTTCAGTTTTGTTCTATTCGAGAACTATACTTTGATACTTGTATATTTTTATTCGAATCCTGTATTTAGAGGTTTGTACATGTGACAACCAAATTCTGGGTAGTGTTGAGTCTTAATTAAAGTCTTCCGCTTATTTATTATCTTTTATTCTCGTATTTCTACTTCTTTATCGTTGTGGTTGGGTTAGGCTGACGTGTCCGGTGGGAAATGGACACGTGCCATCACATCCGGCTTTGGGGTGTGACATTTTATTTCCAGAAAATCTGAATTGGAGCCTATTTGGATTGACTTAAAAGTTGATCAAATCTACTTTTAACTTTTAAGTTATTTTTAACTTTTGAGAGTATTTGACAAAGTTAAAAATAACTTAAAATTAATTTAAAATGATTTTTTAAAAAAAGTTAAAAACCAAAAGTAGGACTGTCCCTACTTTTTATTTTTTGACTGTCATTTAGAATTTTATTTTTTTATTTTTTGACTTAAAAGTTACTTCCTCTATCCATTTTTAATTGCCATGTTACACTTTTTAAAAGTTATTAAATTATATTAGTTCGATATTTTTTTAAAAAAAAATAGATATTCAAAAACCATACAAAAAGTACTATAAATTCCATTTTTTTGCATGTAAATATGATGAAAAAATACATCATAAAATGTTGGTCAAATTTATTATTATTTGACTCTAAAAAAAAAATAACAATTAAAAGTGAACGACTATAGTACATTTTTTAAGTCTATCCAAACGGGCTTTTAGTTAACACTCCTTGGTGTATCTGAAATGTTTAAAATGAAAATCAAGAAAATGTTACAACAGGATCAGTACACTGTACATGTGATATAGATCGTAAGATTAAGATATGATTCAACAAATGGAATACTAAGATAAGGCCAAAGACAGCAAAAAGAAGATTAAGACATAAAGAAATGCAAATAGAATAATCTTATTTATTTATTTGCCTAGGAACATGATCTTTTAAACTTTTAATAACACTTTAATGTACATTAAGAGAAAACAATTTATTTTTATTATTATTTTTTTTTATTTTTTTTTTAAGAGAAAACAATTATGATTGGTATCCAAAGTCTCTTTTCATTGGGCAAATTCAATGTATTAGCAAGCACAAACTTCACTGTTCACAACCAAAGAAAATGTAATTTGGCTAGCACAAAATCGATCAAGGATAAAAAAAACTTAGAAACTTTCCCGCTTCCTAACATAGATGATTTCGTATTCAGGAATTCAAATTCGAAATCTCTTGGTTAAAAATGAAAGATTACTCATCGCTCCACCACAACTCTGATTGGTAACTTGATAAAAACAAATTAGTATTAGACAAGTAGACATCAAGAAAATTTAAAATATAGACACTTTATGCTGAAATCTCAAATCCTGAACATTTGATGGATCCCATGGATATGTCAATCTCTATCAAATTGTCTTCTTCATAGACATCACTTATATCTGCCAAGAAATCCATTAAGCAATGTTGTTGAAAGATGGATTTTGGTACTAAATCTGCAAATACTACCTTTTGGTGTTGTTGATGAAAAGATGATAATTTGGGACTATCTTTTACAAATTGACCACTTGGAAGTGCTATTTCAATAAGGCTTTCTTCATCAGAAATTGAACCATCTGAGCATAGTGGACTCTGTTCTAACTCACCAGAGAATGGCCACTCAATATCTGAATCTTCACTTGAAGATAAGGGGCCACCAAGACTCTCACTTTCTGAAAATAAATCATGAATTTGAGTCGCCCCATTTTCAATTCTTGGATTTTGGACTGATGAAATTTGCTCAACTTGTTTAAAGTTAACATTTTGAGCAACCCCATTTTCAATTCTTGGATTTTGGACTAAAAAAACTTGCTCAACTTGACCAAAGTTGCCATTTTGAGACACCCCTTTTTCAATTCTTGGATTATGGACTGATAAAACTTCTTCAACTTGTTTTTCAATTCTTGGATTTTGGACTGATAAAACTTCTTCAACTTGTTTAAAGATCGCATTTTGAGCCACCCCTTTTTCAATTCTTGGATTTTGGAGTGATAAAACTTCCTCAACATGTCCAAAGTTACCATTTTGAGGTTCTTCTTCTTGGACTGATGATTTCTTGAGGATTTTATGTTTTTGTTTTGAGAATGTGAAAGCTATGGTAGATACAACCAAAACTGAAGTTGTGATGGAAATAGAAACAACCCCATGACCTGAAAAACTGGCAAATAACAAGTATGGTGGAACCAGAACTGCAATCCATGGTATTGAGCTTCTGAGAAGAGACATAGATGAAGACATTTGATTTGGGGTTTTTTTTCAAGATTTTGCAAAAGAAATAAGAGGAACAAAAAGGGCAAAAAAGAGGAAAGTTATACCCAATCAGGTAGCACCTGAAAAAGTTAAATGTTGGATAAAGAAAAGGGAAAAAAATGGGAACTTTGTTGAATGTACTGATGAACAATCAATAAGATGATTGACACTTGCAATCTTGATTTAAGAGTGTATAAGAAAGTGTCAAACAATACATTTTCAAGATTCAGAAAAGCAAATATAGCACTTAACTAGCTTGAGTCAAGTGCATACAAAAACTTGGTAAAGTAGACAGCAAGTGAAGTACACTAAACTGCCAAAAGAAGGAGCTAAAAATTGGAAGAAAACAAGTGGTTTAGTAGGTTTTAAATAATGAGATTAAGAATTTCAAACAAGAATTAAATTGATGTGCTGTTTCCTCTTCATAGACTCACATAGAAAAATGTATTTTTTTTGTTTTTCTAAACATTAATCTAGTGGTCTTCCTCTGTCACTGATTCTCTTGAAATCCTAAAACCCCTCTACTGTTTCAACACTTTGAAGTATGAGAAAGCCATGTGCTGACCTCTGAGCTTACCACATGGCATTTACACCTCCAATTTCCATAACACAAAAAACAAACCCCTTAAGTACTAAAAGAAATGGTTATTCTATTCTATGATTCAAAAAAAACTTTGTAACTCCAAGAAAACCATTATCACAGCAAATACCTGAAAGTTTGCTTTGAAGATTCAGATGGATAAACTTAATAAAAAGCAGCAACCTTTTTTTTGTTATTCAACTAAAGAACCTTCTTTTTTCACTTATTTGTGGCATTGGCTGAGTTTAAGTACCACCAATTACTCTTTTTTGCCCTCTTTCTTTCTGCAACTGTAACTTGACTTATAAGCTAGTCAGAATCTGGCTTTCCCAGCTAGGTAGATTCAATGCAATAAAAATAATTTTTAGCGGTAATAAATAGATACATTAATAAATAGTGCTAAAATCTTTATCGACATTAGTTAAGTGTCATTAGATCCAATGTCGCTAAAGTCTTAAGGGACATATACAAAGAATGCTAATTGCCGTTAAAAATACATATTTAGCGGCAATTGCTAATTAATTGCCACTAAAGATCATTTTTGATGTAGTGATTGTCCCTCCGTCTCATGTTATATGAGTTAGTTTGATTTAGTATGGAGTTTAAGAAAGAAATAAAACTTTTGAAATTTGTGTTCGAAAATAAGTGATAAGTATTTATTTGTGTAACTATAAATCATTATATCAATGATAAAATATATATTTTAAAATTAAATTATTACTTAATATAGAAATGTGACATCCCTTTTGAAACTGACTAAAAAAAAGTAAGTCATATAAAATGGATCATGAGAGTACTAAAAGCCTATTTGGATTGACTTAAAAGTTGACCAAACCTACTTTTAAGTTATTTTTAGGCATTTCAAAGTCTGACAAGATTAATAACTTAAAATGAATTTGAAAACAAGGATACATTTTATTTTTAGAGTTAAAAATTATTTAAGTTTAACTTTTTTTTAATTTAAAACCTATTTTTTAAGTTGATCTAAACGGACTCTAACCAAGGAGCTGACAAAATTTTGGTCAAAATTTCAAGTAACTTTTCCTTGGTGCCATCAATAGGATAGGAGTACTTTACAATGACCAAGACTTGTCAGGAACCAAAGTGATGCTGAATTGGGCATATAGAAACAATTTAACCAGAATTGTTTATCTAGTAATAACAAAAAAATAAAGATGATACTATAGTCTTTAAGTATATTTTTTGTAGCCTTTTTGAAATAATTTATCTAATGGGAAAGAGTTGTTTTTTTATAGTCTAGTTAGGTAGGGAAATAGTAGGAAATGATAGGAAGGTAGATGAAAATTCAAAAACTTTAGTGCCTGCCCTTTCTTTAAATCTTCTTCAACTGCATTTTTTTTTCCAGTTACATTATTTTATGTTGGGGAAAGGGTTAAATATATCCTTTAATCTGTGTGATTTAGAACAGATATATTCTTTGATTAAGAAAATAGTGTATATATATACTTGGAGTCTTGCTAATGATGTATATATACTTCGCTGTTTAACAAATGGTGATTTTTTAAATATACGAATGTGATAAAGGGCATGTATGAGGAGTCTTTAAATTTATTTTAGCATGATTTAGTTCTTTTAAATTATGATAATTTTCATTATGACTTGTTAATTTGCAATATTTGTTTTACACGATTTCATTATTATTATTTTGTTGTTGGATATTTTAGTGTCATTATTCATATCAAATTTTGTGTTATTTTCTTAAGAAACACCTTAGATAGTTGTATTTTGATAGGACTAAAGATATATTTGAAGTACAAGTAAATTATATGTTTGTATGAATACTTTACCGGAAAAACCAAAAAAACCCGAAAATCTGAAAAAATTCGAGGTTGAAAAATCCGAGTTTTATTGGTTTGGTTTGGTTTATAGATTTAAAATCCGATACAAATGGTTTGATTTGATATTTGAAAAATCTGAATCAATCCGGTCATGTACACCCCTGCTTCATAGGATTAGTCAAATTATTGAGAATGAAGAGGTGCTAACGAGGTGTTAATTATGTGATACATAGAAGGATAAGTTATACACAATAATTATAACATACTGTTATACGATAGTGAATGTTGAGTTATTAAAGTCCAACATATCCAAAAGATGAGTATTGCATTAATGCACATGCTAAAATTGATATGCGATCAAAAAGTAATATTAGGTAATAAATTGTTTGGAATTGTTGTTGTTGGATAAACAATGGGATGAATTAGTGCTTTCCTGATGAAATTGATTAATGTTGATTCCCCATTAATCTAATCTTTTTTTATACAAAGGGGTTCTCAACTTTCTTGTAGACCATCATATAGACATAAAAAGATTGCAAATTAACCAAGAATGCATCATTCTTCTAATAATAATAATGACCTAATTGCTTTTTCTCTTTTGGTTTGTGCCTTTAATGATGGCTTTTTGCATGCTTTTAACATGTGGGACATTGTAATTTAGAATTTCTCCACCTACAAGCAATTTGACTCTCCCATCATCCAAGCACCAACTTGTTAATTTAATTTAGAGAAAAAAAGAATACAGTACATTTTATTTTCCTATTCCAAGGTCCATTATTGATAATAGGGTTATTCTTTTGTTACCTAAAAAAGGCAATATGGCTTGCCCAAATTATAACTCATTTCTAATTAAAATGGAAAATATACCTACTACTTTTTTTTGGTTTTCAACGTGATGTTCGGTACTTATATTGAAGCCCGATTAAAATTGGATTCGCGTCGTAACGTCTCACATTAGTGGTAAAGCTCTCCTTAATAAAGACGATTTCATGCCTCAAACTCGAACCTCTGATTAAGAATGAAGGAGTATTTACCACTCCACCACAATCATTATTGGTATGCCTAATATGTATTCCGTCTGCATTGGCTATCATACGAAGGAGAAAAAGATTTAAGCATTAATTCAACTCTTAGTAGGTGTTTGTACATATATAAAAGTTTAAATATAAACACCTTTTTAATGTGTCTATGTTATTCTAATACAATTAAACAATAACAATAATTATATCTCAATTCCAAATAAATTAGGATCAATTATAGGAAGCTTTTATTGTTGATTATGTCCCTCGATCAATTTAATATCATAAAAACTTTTAGCTTTAATTAAAAGTGAGAAATTTTACTGGATAAGGCACAAAAATCTCTATGAATTGTGATCAAATTGTCAATTATGTAAGAGTTCTATTATCCTCCTAAATATGATTTACATATCTAAATTATACGAGGATCCTATTACTCCTTCCCTTATGCGAGAGTCCTTTGAACTTAATTGTCGATTTTTATATATTAAACATGTCGTGTCTATTAAGATAATAATGTTGTTGCATAGTTAAAGTGCACTTTTGCACTAATTTTTGTATCTATGAAGTTGCATCACTCATTTTTAACATCTATAAAATTATTCTTCATATTTTCCACATGTTTTCTTTATTTATGAAGTTATCATATTTTAAAGTTGATATTTTGCACAAATTTTCTTCATTTATTCGGTGTCTTAAACTTGTAAATTACTATTTTTTTTTAAAATTATTTTTTTTTTACGCAAATTTAAATTTGTCTGACCTTAGTAGATACTACTTATTATCAAATTAAAGATCAAGTAAATTGCAGATAACCCTCCAAAAGTCGTAGGAAAACCAAACTTGATTAAAAATTCAAACAATACAAATTTAAATTAATCGAATCCAGAAATATCGGTCATTGTAATCTTAGTCCTCCAAAAGTCGTTGCTAAAACAGTAAAACTTGAAAAAAAAAATGAAGCCACATGTCAACAAATTGCAAGTGCTACATGTCGCAAATCGAAAGGAAATTCACATGAAGTGTGAACTCTTTTGCACAAGATTAAGACTACAACATTCTTAAAAGAGTCTTAAATAACATTATTTACTCTTCTAATTGTCTTGGAGAAAGTAACTTAGACAAAAATAACCGACCACTATTTGGGATTTGTAGTGTTGCTTAATTACTGATTTAGGTTGTCAAAACATGGATTAAGGAGAATATGAGGGGACCATGTCTTAATCTTTGTGAATTTTTCTCATTGTAAAATGGTAATTATGTGGAGAAAAGCATAGTCTATACTTGGAACACAGAGCTAATTGATTTTGTCATACATTTCTCTTTAATATAATTCCACTTTCGTTTCAATTTATATGACAAATTTTACTTAGACATAAAATATAGTGGAGAAAGAATTACTTTTAAAATATGTAGTGTAAATCAGACTAGACATTTGTATAGAAAGATAAAATACAAAATTTAAAGTTAAGTTCTTGCTTAGGTCCGAATGGAGCAAGTCTAATTTGTCTTTTCGAAACTGTTGTCATAATGAATTCTTCTATTTGAAAAGAACTCTTTAATATAAGAAAGTATATATAGATACTACCCACTCTGTATTCGAGATATGTTTAGAAATTGATTCTTAAGTAATATATTCTATGTCTCAATTTATGTAATGTTATTTAACATGACACGAAATTTAAAAGGAAAAAAAAAAAGAGAAAAACTACACAATTCAGCCACCATAAGCTTGAGGGGTCAAAAAAAGAAATCAAATATACCAATATATCCCACTTCATTTGGTGACCTAAGGTACTTATTATTTTTCACCAAAATAAAAAAAAATGTGAACTTCATTACACCATACAATCAATTCGAGTCATCATGAACTACAATAAGCCAAAGGATGATTGTTTGGCTTTAATATTTTCTATCACAAAGAAACTCATAGATTAGGAGGATGACCTTTTCTTGATATATGTCTAAAGGCATGATTTGTATAACATTATATCCGACACTACAAAAAATAATCGTAATGAGCTATGAACTTCATCGTTAATTCTAGTTTTTTATTTTCCTATTCCAAGGTCCACAAGATTAGTCTTGTTAGTTTTTGCCAACAAGTATTTGGGCTGAAAACACATTGTAAGGCCCAGATATATACTTGATGTTGAGAAAAGGGGCCATGTAATAATAACCATAACAACATACTTAATTTCCACTTTAATTATTACATTAAAATTACTAAATTATTTTTTCTAGCAACAAAAAATCATTTAATTTTATTTAAGTATCATAAAAGTAACTAAAATATTTCTTATAACCAAAAAGTCACTCAATTTCGTCAAACAAAAACTAAAAGCGGTATATACAAGTAAACTTTAAATTAAACCTGGAATTCAATAGATGTCCCCCTATATATATTACAAAAAAAAAAGTATGTGTTGGCTTCATTTCACCACCAAAAAAGACTGAGAATTTGATGTTTCTTCTTTGGTTTAATTACTCACATGTAATTGCTTCTTATCTAGGCTTCCCACCTAAAACATGAGCTCACATAAATAACCATCTACTTAACCGCTCAAACTAAAAATAATTTGTGGATATATAATATATATGTATAGATTATACATAACATGTATATAACCATGTATACTTAGTGTAGAATTTATGCATATCAACTATAAAAAAGTAAGTTATAAATTCGATCGGCTATAATTTACACGTTGCCCAATCTATATATTCAACTACTAGCCAACAAACAAATAAAAGCTTATCATATAGGATAAAGTATATTTCCTTAGCACAAAATGGTCCAACCTAATAAAAACAAAGGAAAAAAAAGCTATAGTTAGAAAATTCTTGTTCCCTTCTTTACATTATAAAGAATCCTATTCAATAAAGCACTACAAATAAGCGTTCATCAAAGACCCTTTTCACCTTTGCATATTAAAGAAAGATTCCAAGTAAATAATGCTCAACAAAACTCTCTATGCATGAATTTTAAGTAAATAACAATAAAAAACAGAAGTGTCCAAAAGATTACTTTGGGCTTGTGTAGATAAAGACTTTGGAAGTAGCCCAAGGGAGCTAGTTGGACTTTGAGTTGGTCCATTGCAACATGCAAGTTATAAATACCCGAAACTATCATAAACGGTATCTAAATACCTTCTGTTATATTTTTAGGACATTAATGACCTTACCATCGAATTTTTGGATTGTATATATCCTTTGGACTAACGGAGGGACACGTGTCTTGATCTTAAAGACCTACCCGAAATTCATTTGATTTGCTGTTGTTGTTGAGTGAAAAGACTGAGGTGTCTTGTTTCAACTGTCATAGAAATAGACCTAGGCAAAGATTAAAGTGCTCAATTTAGTTTTTTTTAGAGCATTTTAATTTTTGAATTTGTCTTCTAATGGGTCTTAGATATGATACAATGTTGTTGAGATTTCTAATAAAGTTTTGATATTTTCATCAATTTGGTCTTCAAAGTGTTCCATTACTTCTTTAAGCATATTAGGGCTTGTAATTTGTTGGTTGAAGTAGAGTGAGTTCTTAACCAAGACTGATTTTTTTCCTTGAAATTTGAAAGTTAATTTTGATTCTTTGATATGCTTCAATGTGTTGCTTTTTATTTGAGATGTATGTTGTAGCCTATGGTATCAAGATTTGAGTTCTTTTAGGAATGAAAATTATTTTTTATTTTTGAAATGGGCATATGAAGATTTTGGGTTGGATCTTAGTTATTTGGGTGGGTGTTTAATTTGGGTCTTTTAATCAAATAAGTTTTGAATAGGTCTTTAAGATCGAGACATGTGTCCCTCCGTTAGTCCAAAGGATATATACACTCAAAAATTAAATGATAAGAGCATCAGTGTCCCAAAAATATAATGGAGAGTATTTAGCTATCATTTATGACAGTTCGAAAGGTATATTTGTCTTTTTTCCTATTAAAAATAACCTAAAAATTTGTAATAACAACTGTAACTCATTCGTACACATCTCTTTTTATTTTCTGTGCCTCCAGTGAGTTAGAGACAAAATTCAAAAAGATCAATTTTTCAATGATATCTATGATTTGAGTTATGAATACATATTTATTGTGTGTATAATAATTGTATATAATCTATATACATTGACAGAGAAAAATAAACAATGAATATGACAAGTTATTTGTGAAAAGATACTTTTTTTTCTTCTGAAAACCTACATTAAATATATTTTTATCCATTACTTGAAGGAGGAGTTGATTAATTTCAAAATTTCAAGTTTAATTTGTATGAAAATTTCTCATATATGTGTACTTAATTCATGTATTATAATAGTATATAATTAATATATAATTTATATATATCGGCTAAGAAAAGTAAACTGTAAACGTGATGACTACTTATGAAAATAACTTTTTTATTCCTTCCGAAAAACTACATTTGATATATTTTTATCCATTACTTAGAGAAAGAATATATTAAATTTCAAGTTTGTATGAAGATTTCTCATATTAGTACGATAAGAGTTGCACTTGCCTCACTAAAATCTCATAATTGATACGCAATATTTAAATTAATATAATAAATATGTACGTGTATAGTGGTGGAGTCATCAATTTTATTAAGGGATATGTCGAAACATAAAGAAGTAAACACACACAAAAAAATAATTTACTAATGAAAGTACAACATAATTACATATTATAATCGTACTCGACGAGAGTTTATATCTTGAATTATTTTTAAAATGGCATTATTAAAAATATTACTTAATATATACCATAATTTTTTTCTTCATGAGGTATCAAATAATTAGTCAAAAGTTTATAATTCACCCGATTTTGTAGTTCATCTTAATAAATTTTATTGTCAAAAAAGCTCTTTGAACAGATTTGATGATTTTTTTTATTTTGATTGATGCAAAACTAAAGGAAACGTTTATAATATAATGCTATTATGAAGTACATGAATTAACTTAACTCGTTTTTATTTGACCTAATGAAGGATTGATTCAAAAATTCAATTGTAAAGTCAAAAGATTATAAATTGAAGTAAAAAAAGGTTATAAATTCTTGTGAATTTGGATTCAAACGCATGACCTAAATCAATCTTTTGCAGCCCATCAACCGTTCTATCGACTAATCACCTTGTCTAAAGGTGTCAATTTTAATATATACACTATAAAATCAAAATTTCATTTATCTATATAACGTAATTTTTCAAAAATAAAAAATATGGGTTTATTTTTTCATGTGTTTATTTTTTTTAGTTTTACTACAACTTGCATGGAAAAGCTAAGGTGATTTTTAGAAAGAGAAAAAGGACAAATATACCCTTGAACTATCGTAAATGGTATGCAGATACCCTCGATCATACTTTAGGGACATTGGTGCCCCCTGCCGTTCAAAAACTAGAGCATATATGCCCTTCACTCTAATGGAAGACTAAATAGGGACACGTGGCGTAATCTTATTCGTCGATCCAATATTTAATAAACATCGGGTCGGTGGATAAGATTATGACACATGTATGTCCGTTAGTATAAAGGGTATATATATATGTTCTAGTTTTTGGACGGCAGGGGTACCAATGTTTCAAAAGTATGACAGAGAATATCTGCATACCATTTACGATAGTTCATGGGTATATTTATCTTTTTTTCCCTTTAGAAATAAATAAAGACAAAAAAACGTCGTATTGGTGGTGTCTTTATTTCTTTTTCTATATATAAATTATTGACTTCTTGTACTACTAGTGAATAGTGATTGAAACATTTGAAGAAACTATTAACAATACAACACTAACTTTAATTCACGGTACCTATTACTTGAAACTAAATGAACAATAAAAAATGAGTGATCTTAATCTTATTTTGTCGGCTAAAAAAATAAACAGCAAATATAATTGACTATTTATATAAATATCTCATTTTTTTCATCTGAAAATTAAATTTAATATATTGTTATACATAACTTGGAGGAAGAGATTTAATTTCAAGATTTCAAGTTTAGTATGAAAATTTCTCATTTTAATATGATAAAAGAATTGCACTCTTCCTTTTTTATTAGAAAAATCTTATAACTCATATCCAATATTTACACTAATATAATGATAAATATACATGTGTAATTTACATAGACTCGTATCATTTTATAATATAATCAGGGTTACTTAATATATATTTTTATAAGAAAATTTAACCATGATAAATAACCGTAGTTTGATATAAATACAGGGTGCAAATAAAGTCTACTATAAAAATATTATAATTATGAACTCTGTTGATATATTATTCATAGCTAATATTTTTTTTAATAATTCATCCCTAAATAGAATTAACGATAATTTTTTTGTTTTCTACATAATTTGTTCATTGCTAAATTTTTTTTAATAGTGTTTGTTTCCATTTTAATCCTTGCTTTCCTTACGCCTAATTTAACACTTGCATTCGGTGATGAGAATCATTTTTGTTTGAGAGGTGTCAATTATTAGCAGTGTAGAATTCAGTGGCGGAGTCAAGATTTTGAATAAGAGGGTTCAAAATCTGAAGAAGTGAGCACACAAACTAGTCGAAGGGGGTTCGACATCTATTATATATACCTAAAAAATAATTTTAACTATAGATATATAATAATATTTTTCGTCGAAAGGGGTTCAAATGAACCCCTAAGAACATGCTGGCTCCGCCCCTGGTGTAGATAAGTCTTACTTTTTTAAATATAGATTGATTACTTTTTAATTTCTTCATTTATTTGCTTTTTTATTACTTTTACTTGCCGAGTGTAAATAATGGTTCCATTATTGGGTGTATCTAATGGTTTAATTAATTTCCTCCGTTCGTTTTCCTATAAACAAAGGGAGATGACCTTGAATTTTTGGCAAGATTGGTCATATTGCAAATGAAAATGTACTTTCTTCAGTTTCATTTTATTTTGATCTCTATATTAAAAATAAATTATTTTACTTATGTATTTTAGTAAATCATATTCTTTTATTATTTTTCTTTATACTATCTTTGGTATTAAATACTTAAATAAAATAATAATAGTTAAATTTAAAATTTTAAAATATTATTAATAAAATAATTAAAATTTTCTTAAAGAGTGTATCAGGTTACATAGAGGAAATAATACTATAAAGCAGTACTTGTTGTACTCCCTCCGTCCAACAATACTTGTCCACTATATTATTTTGGGATGTCCAACAATACTTGTTCACTTTATGAAATCAATGGATAATTTTACATTTAGTTGCTAATTTACCCTTAACATTAATTATAATCATTTTCCTATTATATTTTTCAAGACATTTTGTTTATTATATTCAAAGGACGATATAGTAAAATTATCCTTTTATTAATAATTTCTTAAAGGTTGTGCCAAATCAATATAGTGGACAACTATTGTTGAAAATGGGAAGTACTATTTAGTGCTTGAAACCTTTGGCAAAACTAATTAACGACATAACACCAACTTTCTTTTGACTTTATTTCAATAGTACGAACTTAATTATTTGGTTGAAACTGATTAAATGAGGCATCAAACATCAATGACATTAACTTTAATTTGTCGGCAATTTGAGATGAACCAAAACTATTTTTAGAATAAGGAAAAATCTTTTTGGCCAGAATTATATTTTACCTATGTTATATTATTTTTTAAAATATTTTTACCCTTTTAACTTTAATACTTCTTAACTAAAAAATAGAAAAAAGATCAGTTTATTTTAAAATAAAAAAAAATATTATAGTTTTTTTAAATTTCTGGCCAAATTTTCTGGTCATTTGCCATTACCTTAATTATTATGTTTTTATTCATCATGATAGAGACCATTAATTAGGAATTGTCTTTTTCATTAAGGATGATAATGTCCATCATTAACCATAATTAGCTTTAAATTAGTCCTACTCACAATAAAATGGCGGTGCTTATGATAGTTACTTAATTAATTGTTTTTAAGTAGAGGAAGTGGTTTTAATTTATGATGGCTTTCATTATGTAATTACACTTTTACTGCAGGATTCCCCATATTATTTTATCATATAAACTATAAAAGAGTGGCATTATTATTTCTTTTTTTTGAAATAGCTCGGCCATTTGTTGTTTATAATCATCATAGTTCTTTTTGAGCTGAGCTTAAATTAATTTTAACAGAATAGGGTCAACCATACCTTTGAGCTATGCAAAATTGATTAAAAATATTCTCAGTTAATAATTTAGTTTAAAAATGCTTCTTTCGTTAATAGTTTGATCCAAAAATGCTTCTATTATTATTTAATGAGTCAAAAATACCGTATTTTTGGATCAAACCATTTGCTATAAGGTTCATTTTGAATATATATTGTTAGAGTGGGTTAAATTCCCACATTAGTTGGAAAATAAACTGGTTGGGATTGATTTAGGTCCAGATACTATATCTTTATATGATATCAGAGCTAGGTCCATCAGTTTGGGCTCCCGACTCATGCTCCAGTAATTGGGCGTAAGTGTGAAGAGGGTGTCAGAGTGGGTTAAAGTCTCATATTAATTGAGAAATAGACTCATAGTCTCCTTATATGAATTTGGACAATCCTTCCGTTATGAACTAATTTTGAAGGTTGAGTTAGGCCATTGTACCATATTAATAATATGACCTGAGCCTCTACAATAAAACCATCCTTAAATTTTCCTTCCTTCTTTTGGCTGTTCCCAAAAAGAGAAGCAAGAAAACTAACTCTTCTTCTTTAATATAATATTTTAACAGCATGTTGTATTATTAAGTATATAATTAAGAAAAAGTGGCTCTTGATTAAAAGAAGAAATATTACGTAATGAACTTTATCTTTTGGGATTCTTTCAGCTTTATTTTTTATAGGTTTCGAGTGTGTAGTGGTTAGTACAAATATTTAAATCAAGTAGCACCTGAAATTATTAATTAAACAGATGCACATGCATTGAATATAATTAATTGAAAACCTTTATTACAAACCAACCTGTAATTGCGCCACAATTTTGTTGTACTATCCCCCCCCTGGCCCCAACAATGCCTCTTCTTTTTTTTTACTCGAAAATATTGGCGAATTCAGAATTTTCATGAGGTTTGAAAAATTAAAAATATAATGTTGAAAATTTGAAATAGGAATTATAAAGGGAATTTTGAATTCCTCAACTAACCTCTAGTATTATGTATAGGGAATTCAAAATCTCTCTCTATATAAAATAATAATTTTTATCAAGGGAGTTCAGATAAATCCCTTACGTTCCTAGATTCGCCTTTGCTTAGGAGTTAAAAACACTAATTCTTGTCTTCAAGAGTAACTCTCACACACATAGAGTTTTGGGGTTCACCAACATGGATTGTGGTGCAGTGGTGGGACTGTTTCACCCTTAATCAGAGGTTTCGAGTTCGAGCCTTGGATATGAAAAAAATTCTGGTGGGAGAGACATCCCCGAATGGACCCTGCAGAATTTAGTCAAAGCTCCAATGTAGTTCCTGACACCAGGTAGAAAACCCCAAAAAATAAAATTAGGGATTGGGGGGTGGGTAGGGGTGGTGTTCAAAGAATTTCTTTATTAGTTGTTGGTTCTATAGAATTTTTTGAAAATATTATGTTATTATATAGTTCAATGTACTAATCAAATTTGTGAAATGCTAGTAGTTCCATCTATTTTATTGATAAGAGTATGAAAATAACAATTATATGTGATATCTATATTATTGAGTCTCTATCGTTATATTCTCAAAAACTCAAAATTATAACTAATTGCACCCAAATCTCAAAAAGTTAGGAATAAGTTATATGAATAGTCAGTTCTCTATTTAATTCGATGTCTACTCATGTTATTTTCATATTAAAAAATAAAATTGAAAAATAAGTTTAATATATAGTAATAATTTTAAAAGCTATAATATAACAAGACTAAATCATATTCTCCATTAGTAGATATTTCTTTTCTTTTCTTTTCTTTCTTACTCTTACCTATTATTTTTTTTTTAACCTATATAGAAGCATGAGTTAGAAAGTTGGTATCAACATATATGCTTGAAGTCATTAGCTAATTTGTATGTGGCATTTTAGTCTTTTGAGCTTGGTTCTAAATTTTGATAGGTAGAAATGAGTCACATTTTTATGCATGCTTTATTAATGTTTAATTGTGTCTGACCTTTTAGCCCTTTGGTACAATCTTATAGTTACAAAAAAGTGGGCCCATTTCTCATTATAATTGTGGGTTGGAGTTGACAATTTCTTTTCTATTTTTAACTTGCATATTTCTCTTATTCAATTTTAAAAGAGTATTGCATAATATTTATTAAAGGCGTTTAGATATGAAAATTAAATACTATTTATTATATTAAAAAATTTAAAATTTAAAATTTAAAATTAGAGTTGTGTTTGACCATATTTTCTACAAAAAATAAATAAATTAAAATTTAAATGTACTTTTAAATAGAATTTATGTCCATAAATTTTTAAAAACTAACAAATTTTCCTAGCTTGACTAATTTATATAAAGCATGTCGTAAAATCTTCTCTAAAAGAATAATATCTCAAAATGGATAGTTTCATAATGTCATAGATTAGATCCCATAATTTAAACTGAAAAGATTCAAAAAATTAATAAAAGAGAAAAAAATTAAAAATTAAAGTGAAGAGGGAAATTAAAATATGTTACAATGAAATATATATATATAAGTTTTAATGTCAATAATTATGTGTAATTAGTTGTAAATAAATCAATTAAAAAAGGACATGTGTCTATTTTTTCGTTATTGTTCATTACTTGCTTTCAAGAGAGAGTGCACATTCTCTATGTAACGTCAGCATTTAAGTGTATCTATTTCATTTTAAAATAATTTAGGAGAATAATATGACTTAAATTAAGTTAAAGTGTGTCATTGAGATTTATACTATAGTTTTGATACTTCATTATGACTTTGTGGCAAGTGATGATTCATCGGAACTTTGGACAATCCACCAAGTTTACTACTTCATTTATATTAAGTGAATTTTTTGGGCTTGTTTCATTGTTTAAAATAATTGAATTGTTAAAAGTTCAAGATAAATGTTTAATTTCTTTTTAATATTTATGCTTTCCTTTAAAGAAGTTTTATATTTTATAGGAGATAAAGTACACTATTTAAAAAGCTATGTATATGATTTCATAGAAGGAAAATTATGAAAAATATGATTTAAATTATGTCCTTGAATGTTTTTCTTAATATTATGTATTGGTTCACAAATTGATCACTTAATATAAAATAGAGGTAGTATCATATTTTGATACAAAAATTATTTTTTTCAAAATGAGTCAAATCTTAAAATTGTGTCACAAAATTTCATATTTATACAAACCAAACTGCAATATCTTAAAATTGAAAATGTTGGCCCCGCGCTTTGCACGGGCAAGACTTATCTAGTATATTACATATATGGATATGTATTTTTTATTCTTTCACTCTATTGATTCCAAAACTCATAGATTTTTCAAAGTAACTTCCTTTTATATGATTTTTGAGTTTATCTTGTAAAATTTCCATATTTTCACTTATAATAGTAATATCATAATTGATTAGGGCACATGTGATTAGCGCAGAATATATGATCAGATAATCTCAAGCACCTTTTCTCGTTATGTCACGATTCAGATCGTCGTGAGTGGTATCCACACTAACCCTCCGGTGGAAGAACCATTACTACAATTCAAATTAACAAATTCAATCACAACTAAGGCATTTAAAGTTACGGAAGCAGGTTTAAATGCTAAGGAAAAGAAACAGGAAGTTCCCATAAACTCCAAACCAAAAGTCTAATAAAAACAAATGCGGAATAATACCTAGACCCGGAAAGTCAATGTACCAAAACACCTAAAGTTCAACAAGTTTAAGAAAATGGGTACAACCCAACTAAACATAAGAAATCCTAATGCACTAGTCTAAGTCCTAAATGGGACATAAACGAAAGAGAACTCATGGCAGCCCAGAAAAACTGGCTCACCCTTGAATTCGATGATGATCACTGATCTTCTGAGCGAGGTCTGTCAATAGCCGCCGGAAGATGCCCTGTACTCAACAAAGAAAGAGCAAGTGCAGTGTCAGTTCACAACCACCGTGTACTAGTAGGATCATGCGACTATCCCACTAAGTGCAACATACATAAGCCATTACAACATAATAACAACATGCATACACCGAGCATATACAATATCAATATCATTACGAATAACGATCAAGTTCACAGTTCTCAAATTACACAGTTATGTCAAGTCAATGGTCTTCTCATGGAATCAACACCCAAACTGTTAGTGTACCGATACGTGGTACTCGTTCCAAGTTAGCGTGTCGAATCGTGACACCCGTTCCAATATTTATGCCGGTGCGTGGCAACCGATCCCAGTTAGTGTGTCGAAACGCAACACCCGATCCATTTAACAAGTCATAATCACAATCACAAACATATTCTCATAATCATACAATCAAGTCACGATTCCTGACATTCAATCATTCAACTATCCTCATTTACGATTTGTGTGATCAATAATGCAACATTCACTTACACACATGCATCATAATGAAGCAAGAACAAACATATATCACACAACATGAAATCACAACCATCACCTACCTCGAACAAAGCTTGAATCCCCTAAGAAACTTGATTCTTCCCTTCCCGGATTCTTTCCGCTTGTTCTTGGTCTACAAACAATCATAATAATGCGAGGATGAATAAACAACACCTAATTACCCGGATTATAAACAATAATATCAATCCTAGGTCAAACCCTTGATCCCCATACACATATTAGGGCTTTTTCCACCATAATTTCCAGATCAAAACCTCCCCCATCGATAATTACCCACTAGCTTACATTCGACGGATCGAAAAACGGATTCGGGGAGTTAAAACCTTACCTTTAGCCTTAAGAATGGTGAAAAATGGTCAAGAACTTGCCTGGGGTCGTTCCTTAGTTCTCAAAGTCGAAAAGTGCAGAATAAAACATTTTTGGAGTTTATTTCTGACTTAAATCACGATTGTCCCGCCACAGTGGACCTTATCCTGCTACAGTGGCGCCCCGCCCTGACGAGAATAATCTCACCCTAGCGGCTTGCACGGAAACAGAGAGCTAATTTAAGAATTCCAAACTCCCATTTCACAACACACCTTCAACTCACGACACTCAGAAACTACTCGTTCACGCTAAGATCAGTTTCGGAAGTTCTTCCCGCCCGAATTCAATTTCGTAAAGTCTCACGGGTTCCTTAACGTCTTAGCTATCTATTCATGTGATCAAAATCATAGTTAGATCACCCAATTGTTACCAGATTTCCCTAGACCTTACTGACTTGGATTTCGTCCAAATCTGGACTAGGTTGGGAAATTCTAAGTTACTAGAAAAAAGTTTTCCGGCCCAAAATCTTTTCCTGTTGACTTTTCTATAACGACGAAAACAGGTCGTTACGCATTATATTTTCAATATCTGCTACTTGTGAGTTGGGACAAATATAGCTATTTGTAATCTTATTTAATTTTATATGATAGCGTATTTATCTTAAATCAAAATTAGCAAATAACTCCAAATAATTTTTTTAGGTCCAATTTCAATTCTTATGAATTATAACAACATAGTCCATACTCATGAACACATCCAACTGACTTAACAATTGATAGATTTGGATGTTTTATTCCCAGTACAATAATTTGTTTCAAGATTATGCTTGATTAATTTGAAAGTACTTGCATGGTTCTATCAAAACCTACAACTCTATTCTTTTAGGAAATTTATATATTTATATATATCTTATAATATAAAAGAGTCAAGGTCATTTGAGTATATATTCTTTTTCAAAATAAGGTCATTGGATCACCAAGGAACGCGGCGGGATGGTGGAGATCCTTTTATTGATAATTTAAAAAATGGATTCGAGCACTTGAACGGAAACCCCACTTTCTCCTAGAGTTTAATAGAATATATACGTGGCGCGAATCTTAATTAATCGGGCCAATACATTTTAAATACTAAAGTTAAGTCTAACCCTCAATAATTGAGGATGATCATCTTTCAATGGAATAATTTTGTCCCTTGGTATAAAATGATTCCAAAAGACAACATCAATGGTGCCAAATATTCTGAGTCTTAATTTACCCATATTTTAATTAAATGCCTAAATTTTATTATATCTTCATTTTAAACAAGTTGAAATTGACTATATAAATTTTTACTATCAACGTTGCTCCACCATAATTCGTTTTAACACAATATTACAAGAAAAAGAAAATTAAAACGGTTATATTTTAACCAAAATAAGCCATTATTAAAATCAATTCACCAAAATAGTACATTTTCCTAAAACTTTACGAAAATGATATAAATGTGATTCACAGTAACGTTTTAGATTTGTTTTATTCAAAAAACTTAACGAGAAAAAGGACTAGCTCATTGGTAAAAGGCGTTTGATACTAACACATTGCTGGGAATAACATTTTAAACATAATACGTAACTGAGAATAATGTTTTAGCTTGCATGTAATACAACACATTCTTTCATATCAATCGAACAAAACCCATTAATTGAACAAAAAATCATGGAGATTCACATCAGCCACCTGCAACCATGGCCGGAAAGAAAAAACCCTCACCTCTCACCTCTTTATTCATTGTTGCCAGAAAGAAAAACCCGCCTCTCGCAGAATCGACACACTAACTACACTAGATTTGAAATTCTTTTGATCAGTAAACAATATTCAATAGCCCCTTTGGCCTACTTTACACTATGTATAGGCCAGATACATCACTTTATGCGATATATCGAGATGTACGCGATGTATCGGGACATTACTTTACACAATGTATCAATCGGAGACATCACTTTACGTGATGTATCAGTTGGAGACAGCACTTTACGTGATGTATCAGTCGGAGACATCCTTTTACTGGGTGTATCGGGACGTAAGCGGTGTATCGAGACGTTGAGTGATGTATTCGAAATTGAGACGCGATGTATTATTAGGACGTTGAGGGATGTATCTGAAATCGGATCGCGATGTATCGGGACGTTTTGTAATTTGTAAAAGAATAAGAATATGATGTAATTAGCTCTTAACACTATGAAATTTGTGTAAATTTATTAAAATTAATCAATTAATTTATGATAAATTATAAAATATTTTGTCTTCAATTAACCACCAAATTTCAAAAGGAGGACATCTTTTGATGTCATATTTCCATATTGCCCACTGGAATATTAAGTTGATGCTATTTATGATGGGACTATATAAGGACTAAAACAGATTCCCCTCTCACTGTCACATCCCACATCTATATGCTGATGCAAACATCTAACTACCAACTTTTTGAAAAAATAAATATTTTCAACAAATCAAAAACTCAAATAAGTTTGGATTGGATTTGTTTTCTTAAATTTGATTTCGGATTAATTGATTTGATTATTTTGAATTTTCGATTTTGAGTCTATGTAAGTTGAGTTTATGAATATCCTAACAAAATATTCATGTCAAATTGCCTTAATAATTTCTCATTCCCAACACAATCATCAAAATATAATGTTCATTCAAACAATGAAACCATTCTCAAAGAAATTTCTAATATGAGCAAAGTAAAACCATGTCTAAATAAATCATATATTTAGCTTATGTTAATTCAACTCATTTCAATTCAGATAGCCTTTAATTTTGGGTGGAACAGTAGATCTATTAAATTGAGTAATACTTTGTTGTTTAGCTGATCTTGACTCACTTATAGATCTTAGCTAGTAATTAACCTTTTTTGGGTGGGTCAATTCATGAGTTGCACTATGACCTATTATTTTGCCTACTTCAACTCATTCAAATTTAATATAATTATATTTTATCCGTTTAAATTCAACTTACCCCATTCGATCGACCATTTAACACCCTTACACTTAATTTCAAGTATACTCCAACACCAATAAATAAAAAGAATTTCGAATATAACACTACCAATAAATTATCCAGATTAAAAGATATTCAAGTAAAAGAAAGATTAAAACATAAAACATTTTCACTATAACAACTTCATATTGATCTTAGGTCACACAACTAGCTAGGCCCCATTTAATAAAATATCCATATGGAAATGTGTAACCTTATTCTATGACTAGCATCTCATATTGCTTTTTAATTTGAGCTTCTTGTTATGCTATGATTGGAAGAGAAAAAGCTACTAAAGAGATAACCCAATTTTTTTCCATAAGTTGCTTTATCATGAAAGATACCATCAACCAGGAGCTGTCGTAGTAAGATGGATAAGATCTCTTCAAGCCTTCACACTTGGAATATAAAAAATATATATGTTAGAACATGCTTCTTTCTTAAATAGTTTTTCATAACGTAAATTTAGAAATTCAATACGAACATCAAATACGTAACAAAATATCGAAAAAAATTAATCATGAAAGATACCACTTTGGCTTTCAGTGTCAAAGAGTGTACTTTAGGTTCCTTCGTGCAATTGACACTTAATATATATAACCTTTCATATATTGATTGACCAAGCGTGATACAAGTTGAAAGTGACAAATAATAATGTAAGTCCATAAAGTAACAAAATTGTTCAATTAACTCAGTAAAAAAGCCACAATGTAAGGGTGAAATATTTTTATTTTACCAAACTATAGTTTAATAATCACAAATTGTTGCCCCACTAACCCCTTTTTTTTCCCAGATACCATCAACCAGGAGCTATCGTAGTAAGATGGATAAGATCTCTTCAAGCCTTCACACTTGGAATATAAAAAATATATATGTTAGAACATGCTTCTTTCTTAAATAGTTTTTCATAACGTAAATTCAGAAATTCAATACGAACATCAAACACGTAACAAAGTATCGAAAAAAAGTAATCATGAAAGATACCACTTTGGCTTTCAGTGTCAAAGAGTGTACTTTAGGTTCCTTCGTGCAATTGACACTTAATATATATAACCTTTCATATATTGATTGACCAAGCGTGATACAAGTTGAAAGTGACAAATAATAATGTAAGTCCATAAAGTAACAAAATTGTTCAATTAACTCAGTAAAAAAGCCACAATGTAAGGGTGAAATATTTTTTTTTTACTAAACTATAGTTTAATAATCACAAATTATTGCCCCACTAACCCCTTTTTTTCCCCTTTATTTGAGTTGAATAGTAAATTGTTTAAACATCCAACGTTGTTAACAGGTCGTTATTATTGTTTGCATACATGTTTCAACCCTATTATGATGTCTTTTGATTCACATATTTAAGTTTTGAAACTTTAATTGTCTTTTTACATGAATTTTTTGCTAAAGGCCACATTACTTAAATCGGTCGTGAGAAAGAAACTCTATTTCCTTTAATGGTGGTTTTACTTACTTCTTATAGTCCTTCAATCATAGTCCTAAAAGGGTAACACACTCTGGGGTCGTTTGGTAGGGACTATTAGGATAAATAATCTGTATATTATGTATGATATTATTTAATACTATATTTTGTAGGAATTTAGATTTATTTATAACTAATTCATGGATCACTTAAAAACTCTACATGGTATTATAGAATATATAATTAATATCTTCTATTTGATTGTATTAGTAATACATAGCATGTAATACCATGAGAATAGTATATGTAAAGACAAAAAAAACATCTCATATCTTTTTAATCATTTTGTTTATTTTCTTGATTTTATGTTTTATATTTGTACTAGTAAATTTGAATTACTATCTTAATGGTAAGCACCCCTCACTTCCAACCCGAAGGTTGCGAGTTCGAGTCACCAAGGGAGCAAAAGGGGTGGGAGCTCCTAGGGAGGGGTACAAAAAAGAAGAAAAAAGAAAGGTCATTGAACTATGAAAATTTATCTTATAAAGTCATTAAACTTTATTTTGTATAAATTTAGGAAAAATTACCTAAATACACATGTTATTTTACTATATTCTCTAAAATTCCCTACCATTTAAAAAAAATTCAAAAATCTCTTCTCGGATACATCGCTCCCCTCTTGTTGATACATCCCTCCCCTCTTTGATATATCCCTTCACTCTCGGATACATCCCTCCCCTCTTTGATACATCCCTCCCTTATGTATACGGATGTCCAGCTATCACATATCTGATACATCCCTCCTCTTTCAGATACATCTCTCCCCTATGTATCTGGACTTCTGTTGATGTATCCGGAAGTTTAGTGATGGATCGGAAGTCCAATGATGTATCCAAAATTCATAAATTTTAAGAGATTCTTGTAATTTGAAAAATGATAGGGAAATAATGTAATAAGTTCTTAACATTATGAAATTTATGTAATTATTTTAAATAAACTCATAACATATAAAATAATTTGTATATTTGTATAACAATTGCTCAATTTTAATAGTGTTATTTATTTACTTGGTAGTAGTATTATTTTTCTTTATTTGTCTGGAAAAGGAAAAAATAACTCTTCTTTGAAAAGACTTATCTGTTGTTTAGATCATATAGCGAAACTATCATTATGAATTTTATGGAGCAACATTGTTAGTGGTGATAATGTGTATTAGCTGATTACTGGAAAAAAAATATTATTGAGGGATTCATAATAATTTCATTTCACCATTAAAGCAGCAACTATCAAAGTTGAGCTATGTATAAATAATAATTTGTGCATCAAAATGTTATTCCTTAAGAGTTAATTTTTTAAAAAAGATTGTGTATTTATAAGGTTTATACTTATATGACATATAAAATAATTTATTTTGTCATATCAAATTTATTTTCTTAATAAATGTAGTTGAGTGAGTTTGGAAGATAAAAGTCTTAAGTTGGGTATTTTATTACTTCAAGAGTATAATTAAAAGAAGCTTTTTGTAAAATTTTAAACCAAACACAAGATTAGATAGGAAGCAATGAACCAAACACATGTTTATCAAGCCTCTATTTATTTTTTCTTTTCTCTATTAGAATAGAGGTTTTTTCTACTGCAAATTAATGGATAATTTCCTCATTTTTTTTACTGAACTAGCTCACTAGGAAGATTCATGGTGGAAAACATATTTTTACTAAAATACTAGGAACCTTTCTAACTTTTCTCATGTTATAACAATACTATTTTTTCTTTTCTTATCGATTTAATTATAATAACCATAAAAATAGTTACTAAAAAAAATTAGTCAAAAAATTTAATTAGAAAATAGAATTGTTTTTAAAGTAATGTTTGATCTTTTCAATTCTATACACATGTATATATAGCTAGGCTAGACAAAATTGAGTGCAAATCGCATGAATAAAGGGATTTGGAGTTTTTTACATGGTAATATTGGCTTGATAAACAAGTGTGTTTGGTAGGAAGGAAAAATGTTTTTCAAATCAACTATTTTTCTCAAGAAAGGATAATGACTTACCTTCAAAAAATAAGTAAAATATTTTCCAAAACTCTTTTTCAACCTCACACCTCAACTTTTCACAATAACTCAAGTCTCGGGTACCGATTCTCAATACTAGTCCAAGATTTGAGTCATGGTTCTCAATTTGGGATTCCTCACCCGACCCCGATTCAAGGCCCAAATCTTGGGTCTCAAATTAGATTGGGGTTGGATCTCATTTCGGGTGTTAGGTCTCGAGTCAGAAATTGAGGTCAAATCCCAAGTAGGTATTAAGGTTAGGTCCGGAGTTAGGTGTTAGGGTGGGGTTTCGTGTCGTATGTCAGAGTTGGGTTTCACATCGAGAGTCGAGTCGGGTCCCATGTCAAGGGTTGGGTTCAGTTTCAGGTTCTGAATCAGTGGTTGGGGTCTAGTGTCGAGATCGGATCCTGATATCAAAGTCAGTTCTTGTGGTCGGTTCCGAGTTTGGAAGTTGGATCTCGAATTGGGAGTTGGTTTTGAAGTCATGTCATAGAACCTAGGTCGAGTGTCGAGATCAGATCCTAATTTGAAAATAAGGTCTTGTGGTCGGATTCCAAATTGGAATTCGGGTCATAGGTAGAGAGTCGCGTTCAAGTGTCGAGATCGAGACTCGATTCAAAATTTAGATCTCGTGGTCGGCTTATGGTTTGGAACTTGGGTTTCTAAATTGAGAGGTGGGGTATAGTCCCGGTTTGGAAGTCAGGTCCTAGGTCGGGAGTCGGGGTCGGGTCTCATTTTGGATAACAAGATCAGATTCTTAGAAGTTGAGTGCAGGGTTGGATTTCGGGGTCGAGAGTCGGGAATTGGGGTTAGGTCCCGAGTGATTATCTGTATCAGATTAGTCATTGAGGTCGGGTGTCGGGGGTACGTCAATGTTTAGATCGAATCCAAAATCGATCGTCGGGATCATGTCTAGGTTCAAGTATCAGAGTCTGGGTCAGGTTCCAGTTCGAATGCTTTGTCTCAGATCGAAAGTCGGGGTCAGGTCATAGTTCGGATCTCAGAGTCGAATTTTTGATTCGTCAACGAGGTCATATCCTAGTTCAGGTGTTAGAGTCGGGTTCTAGTTCGATTATCGGGATTGGTTTTCGAATCAAAAACTATATTCCTAAAAAGTATTTGCTACTCTATCGGGGTTGGTTTTCGAGTCACAAAGTTGTTTATCATAATGGTGTATTATTTATAGATAATTGATAAGATTGATGATGAAGGCTAACTAATGTTCTAATAGTACCCTTCGGGGTGGCCAAGTTGTTTGGGCTTGGGACTTCCATGTTGGAGGTCTCAAGTTCGAAACACTTTGCCAGTGAAAGCAAGGAGTTTGCCTTCTGGGTCAAGCTCGTCGCACCGGGCATGCCTAGTGCGGGTTACCTCTCCTATGTGGTTTGCAAGATATTGCATAGGAGCGGGGTTTTACCCTGTGCGCATCCAACCCTTGTCATCAAAAAAATGTTCTAATAGTAACTAGCACTCTTTATTATGAGTAGTTCCAATATAATGACATTTTTCATTAGACATAGCTTCAAATGAATCAAATTAATGAATTGTGAATTCTAAGAATCCAAAAAAACAATAATAATAATAATAATAATAATAANATGTCATAGAACCTAGGTCGAGTGTCGGGATCAGATCCTAATTTGAAAATCAGGTCTCGTGGTCGGATTCCAAATTGGAATTCGGGTCATAGGTAGAGAGTTGCGTTCAAGTGTCGAGATTGAGTCTCGATTCAAAATTTAGATCTCGTGGTCAGCTTATGGTTTGGAACTTGGGTTTCTGAATTGAGAGGTGGGGTATGGTCCCGTTTTGGAAGTCAGGTCCTAGGTCGGGAGTTGGGGTCGGGTCTCGTGTTGGATAACAGGGTCAGATTCTTAGAAGTTGAGTACAGGGTTGGATTTCAGGGTCGAGAGTCGGGAATTAGGGTTAGGTCCCGAGCGAATATTTGTATCAGATTAGTCATTGAGGTCGGGTGTTAGGGGTGCGTCAATGTTGAGATCAAATCCAAAATCGATCGTGGGATCATGTCTAGGTTCAAGTATCAGAGTCTGGGTCAGGTTCCAGTTCGAATGTTTTGTCTCATATCGAAAGTCGGGGTCAGGTCATAGGTCGGATCTCAGAGTTGAATTTTCGATTCGTCAACGAGGTCATATCCTAGTTCAGGTGTTAGAGTCGGGTTCTAGTTCAATTATCGGGACTGGTTTTTGAATCAAAAACTATATTCCTAAAAAGTATTTGCTACTCTATCGGGGTTGGTTACCGAGTCACAAAGTTGTTCATCATAATGGTGTATTATTTATAGATAATTGATAGGATTGATGATGAAGGCTAACTAATGCTCTAATAGTACCCTTCGGGGTGACCCAGTTGTTTGGGCTTGGGACTTCCATGTTGGAGGTCTCAAGTTCGAAACACTTTGCCAGCGAAAGCAAGGGGTTTGCCTTCTGGGTCGAGCTTGTCGCACCGGGCATGCCTAGTGCGGGTTACCTCTCCTATGTGATTTGCAAGATATTGCATAGGAGTGGGGTTTTACCCTGTGCGCACCCAAAGGGTAGCGGCTGCGGGTTTCCGTTGTCATAAAAAAAAATGTTCTAATAGTAACTAGCACTCTTTATTATGAGTAGTTCCAATATAATGACATTTTTCATTAGACATAGCTTCAAATGAATCAAATTAATGAATTTTGAATTCTAAAGGATTAAATCCAAAAAACAATAATAATAATAATAATAATAATAGAGCTCTATAGTAGTCTATATATATGTAGACTGATCCCTAGGGTTTAACATGGAAACTTGATATTTATAATTCATGGTGGCATAGCTAGTTAGTATCACACTTAGCTATTTTTGGCTATTATTTCAGATTGGCTATCTTGTCATACATTTTATAGGTAGGTATATATAAGGGCATCTCCAACCCAAATATCAAATTTTACATCAAATTTGGTGTCAGCACTATTTTTAGTGTAATCAACTCCAACTCACTGCATCAAATTCTACACCAAAAAGGTGTCAGCACTATTTTTTATGTAATCAACTCCAACCCACTGCATCAAATTCTACACCAAAAAAGAATATTTTTCTCTCTCTTTATTATTATATTATTATTTCTTATTTCATAAAACAAATTCTTTCTAAAACATTCACCATATATAATTCATATTATTTCCTTTTATAATCGTTTAATATAAAATTATTTTGTACCATAATTTTTTAAATAATATAAATTGCTAGCAAATATTATACATTATACATAATAATGGATAATACAAATAAAAGTGAAATCATTAATGAAATACAATTAAATAAACATTACATAATTGAAAAAATTATTTTAAATTCTACATAAATATTCAACTTTCAAGATCACTACGGTGCTCCCATAAATGCTCCATTAATGCATTACGTAGTTCAAAATGAGCAGTGTTTGCATTTTTAATTTTTGTGAAGGTTAATTGTAGTTATATTCAATTATAATTTATAGTAGAATTAACATAAATTTAATTTTAAAAAAAAGTCATACATAGAAAAATTAATTTATAAAAAAAGCTAAATTTTATATCTAAAATTAATATTATAAAAATATTACATAAAAAAAATATACAAGAGATTTAATTAAAACATACAATTTATATAATGTTTAATTAAAAATTTGTATAATGAAACAATATTAAAATATTCAAAAAGTGAATTGGTGTGATGAATAGTGTTACACCAAATTTGGTGTAAAAATTGGTGTGGGTTGGAGCTCAAAACACCAAATTTAGGATTTGGTGTTGGGTTGGAGATGGTCTAAGCATTGTTGTCCTTATGTATCTACTAGACACTGGTGTCCGTGCTAGCACATACCCAATATCTATTATTTGTTATTTTAGTTAATGTGATATAGATAGAATTTAGAAAGTTGATTAAATTTTAATGACTTTTAGAATTTTTAAGTTGTTAATTACTTTTTATTTGCGCAAATTTAATGTGAAGAGGTCCAATAAAATGTTCATAATTAAAGTATTTTTTGTTATCGATTGTTGATTTTTTACTCAAAGTAGTTACAAGATATAAACAAATAATATAAATCTATAACTAAAGAATATGAATTTAAAACTAAAATTTATAGTTGAAACCGATCCCATAATTTCGAAAATATTAACACTAATTACATTAAAGTAGAACAAGAGAAATATTTTTAAAAGTTTTTTCTATTATTTTTTGTATTTTAGTTTATGTGATATAGATAGAATTTAGAAAGTTAATTAAATTGTAATATGGTTTTTTAATTTTTTAAGTTGTTAATTATTTTTATTTGTGCAAATTTAATGTGATGATGTCCATAATTAAAGTGTTTTTCGTCATTGATCGTTGATCTTTTACTCAAAGTAGTTACAAGATATAAATAAATATTACCGACATTCAAAATAATAAAATTATAACTAAAGAATATGAATTTAAAACTAAAAGTTATACCTAAAACAAATTCCTTAATTTCGAAAAAATTATACATTAATTAAATTAAAGTAAAAAAAAATAATTAAAGAAGACGCTGAAGGATGCACATCAACGGATATGTGCCTACTTCAGCTGAACTCTCTCTTATATAATAAGAGAACTCCCTTTTCCAACCACATAAGCTCAAATTAAAGGAGAATTTATTTGTTTCTAGTGCTTGTTTCATTTTCCAATATTTGAAGATTAATAATATGAACTATCGTTTTTTTTTTCATCAATTGTATGGGTCAAAATAGAGACCTGACAATTGGACAAATCGAAAAATAACACATGTCAATCGAAGTCTATTCGTGTCCAATTCAACAAGGATAGTGCTAACATGAGTTGTGGTGCAGTGGCTGGATTACTTCACTCTTAATCAGAAATCTCGGGTTTGAACTCTGAATATGAAAAAATCCTTGTTGGGAGCGTCACCCCAAAAAATTCTTGCTCCTGTGACATTGCTAGACAATGTCATTAGAAACTACTTTAATAAGATTATTAATTATTAATTACTTGATTTCTTCTACTCATTAGTAAGAAACTTAAGACAGTTTTGAATGATTAAAATTAAGATATGTGATTATTTGAAATAAAAAATAATTTAAAGTATATTTTACCATTAAACAAGATATAAATTTAAAAATAGTTTTAAAAATTAACGTGATGCAACTGCAAATCTGCAAGTGATACGCACAATTTTAAAATATTAAAATTAAAATATCATGTGTTAGACCTAAAAAGAACAGAATAGGATGTCATCATTTCAAAATTTAAATTTGAATAATTATGTTTAGTTATTAATTTTAAAATTCAAAAATACAAATATAGACAGTGAAGTTCGAAAAATAGAATATCTCTCTAATCGATGAAGAGGATTATAAATTGAGAGTTGCTATCTTTTCTTAATCATCTTTTTTGACTTATTCTTCACTGCTATTCATAATTCACATGTAGTACGTGAAAACTACCAAAGTATGATTAGACCATCAAAAAAAGTATTGTAATTTGATTTGTTTTCTTTCAAATTTCTTAACGTAGATAGAGGCAGAATTTCCTCCTTTTTTTTTTTTTCTCTCCCAAAAAATTTGATTTGTAACTTTATCTTTCTTCAAAAAATATATTGGACAAAATAGCACATATGTACCATTAATAATTTTACTTTGACTCATCAACATTAAAGATACACTTTTTCTAGACTTGAATTTATGTTTTTATATATTAAGTGCTTTCATTCATAAGAATTTACGTTGCTATACATTTAAGTGCTTTCATTTGTTAATATTATTACGGTCAATCATAAACTTCTCGAATTACATTAATGTTTCATTTGTTTTCAGTAGTACGCTTAAGAGGAAGTGTTATTTGGTTCTTATCACTTAGTATAATATGATTACTTTTCATCACCATTTCGCACATCCCATGGATACTATACTTACAAAGAACTTGAAAAAACGTAAAATCTACAAATTATTTTCTTAATTAAAATTAAAACATGATAAATAAATAATTTAATAAAATTAATTAGTTAAATAATCTATATCTATGTTGATTTATGTGCAATACATATTCATAGTTGAAAAAAATACTATAACCCTGTGGTTAAATCGATAGATATTACCTAAAATAATTTTTTTTAACTAAAATAAATTAAATGTAAANTGGATACTATACTTACAAAGAACTTGAAAAAACGTAAAATCTACAAATTATTTTCTTAATTAAAATTAAAACAAGATAAATAAATAATCTAATAAAATTAATTAGTTAAATAATCTATATCTATGTTGATTTATGTGCAATACATATTCATAGTTGAAAAAAATACTATAACCCTGTGGTTAAATCGATAGATATTACCTAAAATAATTTTTTTTAACTAAAATAAATTAAATGTAAAGAAATTATAAATAATGTATTCAATCAATTCTGATAAAAAAAAATTAACAATACAAACACAAGTACAGTAAAATCGTGTAACTTCACATTTTATAGAATATGTTATGACCGTGAGTTTTTACTATTAAAATAATAAATAATATAATACAATTAAATGGTTAAAAAATTAACGTTGCCCGTGTTGCTAATCATGCGATCGCCAAATGGAAGTTAAGATTTTATTTTGAATTAAAATATGATTGCAACCTCCTTCTTAACCACCTATTTTCTCTTCATAATAATTAATTGTTGAAAGTTAATATGAAAAATTTGTTCATCCTTCTTATAAATAATAATATATTATTTTCAACTAATCACAAATGAAATTATTGCGTATTAATAAGATTTGTTTTTTTCAAAGATCACACATGTCTATGTCTCTACATTTAAGAGAAATGCATCAATTATAAAATTATTAAGTGTTATTTCAAGATCATGCGCATAACTATAGTAAGATATGAAGTGAAATATTTTAATCATTAAGCAAGAAAAACTTCAACCTAAAAAGGAGATTCTCATTCAGCATGATTGAATTATACTATTCATTACTATTTTTTTTTACAATTCATCAACAGGAAATTTGTTTTATATATGTTGTTTAAATACATGTTTTTGCATAATTAGGTCTATTCATGAACACATTAAACACACTTTAGATCCTTATAAAAATTTAACATAGAAAACATAAGCAAATTCATTTCGGGTGGGGAGGTTGTCACAATTATTATCATCTTTGTAAATTTTATAGAAAAAAAACATAAATAATTTCTCAGAGACCATTATACATTTTGCTTGATATTGAGAAGAATATCTACCACTTATAAAAATAACAACTTAATTTTTTATAAATAAACCGTGAAAAATTTGATGTAAAAATATTCAAACATAAGTAAACGTTGATATTGGTGTGAGAAGTTTTCTGTTAAAATAATAACGTAATATATATATATATATATCAATTATACTAATTATTACTATTCACATTATTATTAATTTTTAAATCGTATTATATTTCATTTGGTTTGTACCAGTACTAACTATATGTGAATTGCTTATGAAATTAATTCTTGAAAATTTATAAGAATTAATTTAAATAAAATTAATTTATTGCACATAATATAACATCTTACGATAATTTTAAGTCAAATTAGTGCTTTTTATTCTACTATTTGCAAGGTTAGGACAATCTTCCAAAAAAAAAAAAAGGAACAACAACATTTTAAATAAATTATAAGAACAAATGAAAAATACAAAAATAAATCATAAATTTAATTTAAAATACTACTACATTTTAAATATCTGCGCAACACGCGAATATGTATGCTAGTAAAGTCTAAACAAAAATTGTTCGATTCGTCAAATCCACATCAAAATATTATAGATTTGTCACACTATCACGTAGTTGATTTTAATCAAATAATAGAGGATCCAGGGTCACCATATATAATTGTGTGCACCAACCATGATTTGTTAGTTAACTAAATATTTTCTTGTCGAATTTGAAAAATGACAAAAAAAAATCGTACAAGAAAAGATTCTTGAAACCTTTTGACAAGAAGTTGTATTATGAGTACTACTATTAATTATAATTCAAATAAATATCTCTAAGCTACAAGCCTATTAGAACCATATTTAACTATAAACCATATTTGAAATAGAGGTTTTTTTTTCTATCGTGAATTAATAGGAAATTTGTATTATAAAATATGATTTTTTTATTAATTGAATCAATCCACTGGAAAAACGCATGATTTGAAACAGATTCTCACTGAAATACTGTGAAACTTTCTAAAAACTTTCGTTTGAAAATACTACTAGTTTTTTTCTTTTACTCACCGATTCAATAAAAATATCTTTAGAAATACTAATTTCTTTAATCATGTAAAATCCAGTTACTAAAATGAGACTAAATTTGAAATGTAAATGTAGACAATAAAATTCGCGTCGAGTAAAATAATAATCAAGAACGGAAAATTATGCAACAATCGTATTTATTATTTCAAGTGCGAGTGTTACAATCTCTATGATTCCTCTAAATTCGCCTTTTCAAATATAAATTCAAGGGTTCTTGAGCCTGTTCTTGAATTTTGTTCTTGTTCTTGGACTTTAATCTTGGATTCAAGGGCCTTTGGAGCTTGTTCTTGAATCTTTGATGAACTTGGACATTTAACTTTATCTTGATCTTGAACTTGAACTTGATCTTGACTTGAACTTTATCTTGATCTTGACTTCTTCAAATCTTGAACTTGAACACTTGAATTTTGAACTTGTAGCTTGTACAGAAAATGCGGCTTTTGATCCACGAGCTTTCTCTAGCTTCTTGTTCGAATTCTTGGTTCTCTTTTTTGAATTATGAGGACCCCTATTTATAGTTTTAGAATAGAGGATTTGTGATAGGAATAGGATTCCCT
Organism: Solanum stenotomum; assembly: GCF_019186545.1. Classification (NCBI taxonomy): domain Eukaryota; kingdom Viridiplantae; phylum Streptophyta; class Magnoliopsida; order Solanales; family Solanaceae; genus Solanum; species Solanum stenotomum. The sequence goes on along the minus strand of NC_064290.1, from coordinate 10,699,963 downwards.
TCGACCAATCAGATTTAAGTGACATGACATATGTGCTTTATGGAGTAGGCTTTAATTAAATCTATAGTTATTAGATTTAAATAATTAACTCAATTATATTGATTCCCATCATTTTCAGTCTACGGTGAAGGAGACAAGGGCGAGGCACCGAACATGTTCTACGCTCAACCTCCATCCGTCATTAGTAATCTCAATTCGCTTTTCCTATTCACTAGTAACTAGCAGCCCCTTTACTAGGTTGGAATTCCATAATATTTATTTGGACTAATATATTCTTAAATTTAATATAATCTGAATCATTTTATAAATTTATAGTTAATAAATTNTTCGCTTTTCCTATTCACTAGTACACTGCACGCTACAACTAGCAGCCCCTTTACTAGGTTGGGATTCCATAATATTTATTTGGACTAATATATTCTTAAATTTAATATAATCTGAATCATTTTATAAATTTATAGTTAATAAATTTTAAATGACTATAAATGCCCCCTTCTTCAAGTTTTGTCGAGATATTTTATCTTTGAAAGACTAGGCTTGAAGAATTTGAAGACTTGGACTTGCAAACGTGAAGAAGTTGAAAACTTCAACTTGCAGACTTGGAGAATTTGAAGACTTCAACTTGCAGGCTTGAAGAATTTGAAGGCTTCAATTTGCAGACTTAAAGAATTTGAAGGCTTTAACTTGCAAACTTGACAAATTTGAAGACTTTAACTTGCACAGTTGAAAGATTTGAATACTTCAACTTGTATACTTGGAGAATTTGAAGACTTCAACTTGCATACTTGGAGATTTTGAAGACTTCATCTTGAAACAACTTTTATTCATATGGGTTTGCCCCCATTGAGTCACCACCATCTGGTGCAACTCTGAAGTTTTATGAAAGATTACTCATAGCTTTAACTTTCATGTGATAGATCAAGTGGGAACATTTGATTTTTTGACACTCATGCAACTGAACTTATAATATGGTTCTAAGCGCCTACGTACCTCAATCAAGAGGATCAAGTCACAACGTAGTTTTGGGAGAGTGTTTTCTTTTTGTGTGCCGTACACAATTTATACTCTTGCTGGCCAGGAGTGACATGCAGTTTAGGCTCGTACCTTAAGGAGCATTTTAACTTGAAGATTTAGCTCAAATTTGAAGAGCTTTATGATATACAGTTTAGGCTTGTGTTTCTAGAAGCATTTCAACGTTAAGATTTAACTCAAACTTGAAGAGCTTTATGATAAACAATTTAAGCTCGTATTTTAAGGAGCATTTCAACTTGAAGATTTAACTCAAATGTGAAGAGTTTGGTGACATATAGTTTAAACTCGTGTTTCAAGGAGCATTTTAACTTGAAAATTTAACTCAAATTGAAAGAGCTTTGTGACATACAATTTAAGCTTGTATTTCATGAAGCATTATAAATTGCAGTTTAGGCTCATACGATGAGGAGCATTGTAACTTGCAGTTTAGGCTCATGCGATGAGGAGCATTATAACTTGTAGTTTAAGCTTATGCGTTAAGGAACGTTGTAACTTGTAGTTTAAGCTCATGCGTTAAGGAGGGTCTAGATATGCATTGACTCTTCAAAGTCATCTTCGGATGTAGACTTACCCCACTTTGAAGTTCTTCTATATCTTCATCTTCACGAGGTCCATAGACAGGAGATCGTTGATCTTCTCTTAAAGTCATGCTTAATTCTATGTCATGTGCACGAGTTGCCAACTCTTCAAATGTATTGGGCTTTATTCCTTGCAAAATGTAGTGAATACCCCAATTTATGCCTTGGACGCACATTTCAATACTAGAAGTTTCATTGAGGCAATCTTTGCAATTGAGGCTCAGACTTCTCCAGCAATTGATAAAGTCAACAACTAGCTCATCTTCACCTGGACGAGCCTTTGTAAGTTCAATCATACTAACGACACGTCTCGTGGTATAGAAACGATTAAGGAACTCTTGCTCTAACCGCTCTCAACAATCTATTGAATTAGGTTCGAGATTTGTGTACCAATCAAAGGCATTTTCTCTGAGAGATCGAACAGACTCTTTAACAAGATAATCACCATATGTCCCAACATCATTGCAAGTCTCAATAAAGTGCGCTATATGTTGTTTGGAATTTCCTTTGCCATCAAATTGTTGAAGCTTAGGAGATTGATAACCCTCAGGCATTTTCAAGTTATCAATTCTTTGTGTATATGGCTTTGCATATATGGGAGAAAATTTGAATGAAGACTCAGATTTATCTTCAATTGCCTCTATGATAAAGTCCTTCAATTGATGAATTGGAATCAAACCTTCAGCAGAGATATGAATTTCTTTGATCTTTGTTTGCTTTACGCAAGACTCTCCTTCGTCTTAAATTTTAGAAAGCTTCAGAGGTGCTTGACTCGATCTTCTCTCAATCATGATATCCAACTTATTTGTTAACTTCAAAAGTTTAGCATCTTGTTCGTGTGCACACTTTGTCAAGCCTTCAATCGCTTTTGTCAAGCTTGCTAGTTGTTCTTCTATAGTGAAAGTCATTTTGATATTCTTTGATACTTGAAAAGTTGAGATGAGAGGTAGAGAATGTCCCATTGGGCATGCTAGAATTTATCGACAATAAAATTTGCGTCGAGTAAAATAATAATCAAGAACGGAAAATTATGCAACAATCGTATTTATTATTTCAAGTGCGAGTGTTACAATCTCTATGATTCCTTTGAATTCGCCTTTTCGAATATAAATTCAAGGGCTCTTGAGCTTGTTCTTGAATTTTGTTCTTGTTCTTGGACTTTAATCTTGGATTCAAGGGGGAGATTGTTCTTGAATTTTTTTATGATGCGATTTTTGATCCACGAGCTTTCTCTAGCTTCTTGTCCGAATTCTTGGTTCTCTTTTCTGAATTATGAAGACCCCTATTTATAGTTTTAGAATAGAGAAGTTGTGATAGGAATATGATTCTTTTCGACCAATCAGATTTAAGTGACATGACATATGAACTTTATGGAGCGGACTTTAATTAAATCTATATTTATTAGATTTAAATAATTAACTCAATTATATTAATTCATAATATTTATTTTGACTAATATATTCATAAATTTAATATAATGTGAATCATTTTATAAATTTATATTTAATAAATTTTAAATGACTAAGTAAATATTAATAGCTTCTTAATTATATAAAAAAATATTTATTTTGAATTAAATATAAAAATTAAAAATATCCTATAATACGAACCGACAATGTCCCTTTCCAAACTTTGTTTCCCACTATCTTCCGGAAATACGTGAAAAGAAGCTTAAAAGAACGCAATTAAATTTTATATATTGACAATATAAAATTCTTTAACTTAAGATAACATATTAAAGATTTTTTTAAAAAAGTCTGAATTTTGGCCTTGTCAAATCTACATTTATGTAATATAATTTTTCTAACAAAAGATTATACTATTTCTACACGCTAATTAGCTTTGCCAATGCTTCCTCTTAAGAAACTAAACAAAAACTTAAAATCTTTAATCAGAAATGAAAGAATCTCATTCATTCTACTAAATTTTTTAACTCGAGATAAAAATAATGCAAAGTGACTAATAAAAGCGCATAACATCGATTTAGTGACTAATATTACTTTATGCATGCTTAGGAACTAACATAAATCGCTAATCATGGAGTTAAAGTACATTTATTAAAAAGTTAATCTCAATAGTTAAACTAAAACTATAGCAAGGTCTAGCTAGCTAGATGCCAAGATCCATAGGCGGAGCCACCTTAGGGGAAAGGTAGTCTAGTGCATTCGTCAAAAAATTATATGATGTACAAAAATTAAATGTTAGTTATATTTGCATATTCTTAACATAATTGAGAATAAAATTTGCATACTCTTTACTAAATTCCTGTATCCGCTACAGGCTAGATGCCACCCAAATGTTTTCCACATGAATACCTCAAAGGTCATTTTAGAACCTTAGAGTAGGATTACGTATTGGTCGATTCGGTTCTGTTTTAATTTGAAGTTTTTCGGTTCGACTTATTTCTTATTGATTTGTAAACATGTTAAACCATTATAGAATCATTAAGATATTAACTTATCGGTTATTGATTATGAAAATTTATTTTATCGATAAGATTTGATACAAAAAGAAAATCATTGAAAATTACTTATAAACAAGGTGACAAACCAAATAAACTACGTACATGAGTTGACTGATTGCATATTGCTCAAAAGCAAACACACTCAAATTGTTATATAACCGAGAGGTTGAGACTGTCAGAAATAAAAATATGAAATTAAACTCTAAATCAAGGACTTTATATACTAAATAATATAAATATAATTATTTAATTTACTATTAGGTTGTCGGTTAAATAAACATCAAACCATTAAGAACTAATAACTCGATAATAAAATAAATCAAAACCATTATCAGAACTGCTAAACTAATAACCCATTATCAATAAAACCAGTAACTTATATCTATTCAGATTATCGATTTCGGATCGATTTTAAACTGACTCAAAGTTTGAAGGAGAAAAAAGTAATTTTAACATAAAGTATATAATGTGCAGTGTTGCAAAATTGCAAGATGTGATTGGTAGGTGCATGAAGTGTAATATATAAAGTAAAAAACTGATGAAACTTTTTTCCAAAATAATGGAACATTCCTTTATTTAAACAAAGCATTATTAGTCTACCAAAGTATCTTCCAAACTCATTGGAGAATAAAAACACTTTTTTCCCCATTATTTCAGTTGCCTTTTCTTTTCTTTATCATTCATTACAAAGAGTAGCAGTTGAAGTAGAAAGAGAGAGAGAAAGAGAAAGCGAAGAGAGAAAAATGACAAAATAAGCTTTCCATCAATCAATTACACAAAGCTGCAGAAATCATGCTACCTGCCCTTTGAGTTAAAATTCTTGATTTGCTTTCTGGGGTTCCTCTAAATTTTTATACATATATATATATATATATATAAAGGTAATGGGTAAGTTACCAAATCCTTCATCTCTCTGTGTATTTCTAGGTTTGTTTCTTTCTTTAACTGGCATGGCTTTCCTTTTCTTTTCTGTTTTTCTGGTCTTTGTGTATATGTAATATTAGGAAAGTTTTGATTTTTATGTGTTTTTTTGAGGTTTAGACATGGAATTTAAATGATTTTGTTTGAGATATGAAGTGGGGTTTTTGTATTATGCAGTAATGGGGAATGTGAGTGGGAAGAAGAAAGATGAAGAAAGTGCAGAGAGCTCTGGAATCAAGAATCAAGAACATGGGGAGGAAGAATATATGGAGTATGGTTTGTTTCCAGATTCCATGGTTCAGTCTCCTCCTCATAGTTCTAAAGCTTATCATCACTCTCCTTTGATTTTCGCTCCACAGGTAAGAGGAGTGAAAAAAAAAAAACAAGTATTATAGTATATTTTTATGTTAGTTAGGTTGGCATTATCAAGATACAATTTTTTTTGTTTATTTTGTTAGAGTGGGTTAGCACCCCACCACATTAGTAGCGGAATAGACCAGTGGTTTGCTTATATAGACTTGGGTAAAAACCCTCGTGAGTTAGTTTTTGGAATTAAATTAGACTCAAGTGTCATATATTCATTGTAGACTTTGCACCGTCTCCGTGTTACTTGCTGTATTCTTTTCGCTGTCTCCTTCTTCATACATGGATTTGTTGCGCTTGAATTGAGGGTCTTTCGGAAAAAGTCTCTCTACCTTCACAAGGTAGTGATAAGCCTCATAGTCCTAAAGTAAGTTGTTGTTGCAGTCATATCTTTATATGGTATTAGAGTCTGGTCTATATCCATTTGGGCTTTCGATCCACGCTTCAGTTGGGCTTAGCTGGAAGGGGGTGTTAGAGTGGCTAGAATCCCACATTGATTGAGAATGGACTGGTGGTTTTCGTATATGGGTGTAGATGATCTTCACCTCATGAGCTAGTTTTAGATTGAGTTAGACCTAGGTACCATAACTTACCTATTTAACCTTGTGTTATGGTAAGTCATTGGTATTCTTTTATTTGGAGTGAAGGAGTGTTATATGTATATAATATATCTGTTTCAAGAAAATCAAGTCTTCTATAAGTACTGTAGATCTTTTTATATAACTTTTTGGCAGTATACTTTAGAAGGGAATGCTTAAATTGTTTAAAGCTCTTCTTGAACTATAATTGTGTTTTGTGAAGAATATATTTGGTAGGTGGTTTTTGCCTGAAGTGGAGTAAGTTACTTTTGGAGTTGGGAGATTTAAGTGGTAGTAGTATAAGATTCCTGCCTGTTGTACAAATTTTGTGGGGTTAATGTGTTGTGTCTGGTATGTTAATGGACTCAAAAGAAGATCATTTGGCCATTTGTTAGTCACATAATATGGAGGGGGACCAACTGACATAATAAATGTGAAGCATAAATATATTCCCCCTTTTTTTTACAGCTCACTTGTTTCAATTCCTCAGTGGAACTTTTAGTAGAATTTAGGCATTGAAACTTTCCTCTATGTTCAGTTAGATTCCAACTATTCATCTTTATAGAAACTCTATTCTGCAGGTTCCAGTTTTCCCCTTACAAAGGCCTGATGAAATATTAATGCAAAATCAAAGTGGTAACATAGTGCAAAACACAATGGAGTATGGGGATATGCCTTGTGCAAATGGGATACCAACAATGATCACATGGAGTCATGGGGGACATGAAGTTGCTATTGAGGGATCATGGGATGGCTGGAAGACAAAGTATGTTTGATTGATTCTTCTTTCTTTTGTTGTATTCTGTCCCGTAAGCTTGTTTACGAGGTGATTTCACTTTTTTACAATAGAAATTTCCTGCAAAGAACAGACAAGGACTTCACTGTCATGAAGGTGTTGCCATCAGGCGTGTATCATTACCGGTTTATTGTAGATGGACAATGGAGATATGCTCCAGATTTGCCATGTGAAGGTGACGATACGGGTAATGTGTTCAATGTCTTGGACTTGCAGGTAATCTTTTGTGAACCATTCTGATTTAGCTCTCAACATTGGATACTCGGTGTGATTCATTTGATCTCCTTGTCGATATATACCACAGTAAAATGATCACACATTTGCATATGTCAATATGACTGGCGAGACGTTAGTTGTGAAAGCATAAATTATTTATATGCTAAAGTATTTAAGGGGAAAAGGTGGTAAATAGTCTTGTTAGGCTGTGACAAGATTGAGATACTGGGATAAGATCTGAAGTTAAAACAAGTAGCTGAAGATAAGGTTACAGTGCTGCTTCCTGAATCCAGATCTTGTCATCATCTGATGCAGCTATCATTACCTGTTTCCAGGCCTAATAATAAATTTTGTTCTTTCTGCCCTTGTGCCCTCCAAGATTTCCAACGAGCATAAAAAAATTCACCATCTAATGTAAGAATGGCTGTTATATCACTCACATGTACAACAACATACCCAGTGTAATCCCACAAGTATATGACTCACATGTAGACCAGAAAAATAGATTAATAGGATAGTGTCGTCGTTTGTTCCTTTATCTCATTGCCAAACAAGGTGAAGAAACAAAAGCAATATGAAGAGGCAAAACTAAACTCCTTCAATGTGCTTAATCTGTTAGTTATGTCATAGGATGCTATCGAGATTGTATCATCTGGGATATATACTACTTAAAATTGAAAGGATTCACCTGTAAATCTGTTGTTGAGAGTTTTGGATTTCAAAGATGTGTAATGAATATAACTGCCTAATTAGTCTTCTGAAAAAGAATCTGGTCGGGGGGGCCAAGAAAAAGCAGTAGCTGTGGCTCTATGTCATTGTCTGTTGTTTTCTTTTCTTTTACTTATCAGTATCTTGTACACAAATACACTTTGAAAAATCTTTGTTTAATCTTCTCCGACTTTACTACTGTAGAATAATTAGGATTTCCATTTTCACAGGCCTAAGCTTGTTTCTCTGTCCTTAATTACTAAGATCTAAGGTGTTGTTAGAGCTCAATTTAAACCAGGCACTCGACATTAGAAATGACATTGCACAATCATACAATTGCAATGCTGGAAGACTGGAATTCTTTAAGATTTAGTTAATTCGAGTGCTTCCTTTGTAAAATGCAAGACAATTTGGTCACTGCCACTAATGTTGCCAAGCAAGCTAGGTGACCTCTCTGTATACTGTTACTGCAAATGTTATTGAATCTGGAAAAAAGTTGTAACTTAGCATACTGTACTCTTCTTGAACACTGTCCCCTCATGCAGTCAGTTCTTAATTGGGATGTTGAGAGCACTTCCCTTCTTAATACATTTGACTTCCTACTCATGAGGGTTTTGATAATTTGAATTAACACATGTACTAATTTTATTAAGGGAATGCCTTATTGTGCTGAACCTGAAGGTGGTTCTACTTCTTGCTTCATATGATGAAGCCTAAAGGACAATAGTCTATAAGGAGCACGTTAATCGTCTCTTCTCTATTACCCTGTCATGTGATTATCATTTCCTATGATCAACATAATGATTCTACTTTCAACTCATATGCTATGCAGGATATTATTCCAGAGGTCCTAAATAACACCAATTGGTCAGAAGCACCTCCTTCCCCTGAGTCAAGCTACAGCAATGCACCTTTCAGTTCAGAAGATTTTAACGAAAAACTACCTGATTTGCCTCCTCTGTTACAACAGACACCCCTGGACCAACCGTCTTCATCTGCTGGTAGTGTGGAGACATTTCAGAAGCCATTACCAGCAGTATTGAACCATCTTTACATACAGAAAACCCGTAGCAGTCAATCAATGGTGGTACTAAGTTCAACACATAGATTCCGCACCAAATATGTGACAGCAGTACTTTACAAGTCCTTGAAAAACTTAAAAAAGTGAAAACACTTGCGAAATTTTCTGGAGTTGGAAGTAAAGGAATGTGCCAATGGATTCATTTTGAATACCAAAGATGATCTATGTAAGAAAAGGTAACAAAGGTCTCTACTACATGATGCAAGTGCTTTTTTGTTGTTTTGACAATCATTTCAGAAGTAAGCATCTGAATTTTACAGAAAATCACGATGAAATCTTGATTTTGTTTTTGCATCTTCATGTGATATTTACCAATGTGATGCTTCTGAATATCTGTATGTAATATGTATTTACAGTACACTGTAGTTTTTGAAAGAATTATAATTTGTAGTTATAGTTAGGATTTTGTAGCTATTTTCTCTCTCCCTCTAATCTCCTCTCTTTGTCATCTCTTCCTCGCCTCTCTCCTCTCCATGTCCCCTTCTATAGCCTCTATATGTCTCTTCTCTTTCAATACAAATACAAATTATAACAATCAATTATACAAATACAAATGATGAGTGTCAACTATACATATATTTTTCAATGATACAAAATACAAATACATATGTATTCATTGATACAATATTCATAAAAATGATAACAATCAATTATACAAATACGAATGTTGAACTTGATACAATTGTATTTGCTAATACAATTTATTCATTGATACAAATTGTAGTCGTTAATACAATTGTATTCGTTGATACATATACATACTAATTACATGTACAATCCATCAAATATACATATACAATCATTGATATATATACACTTATCCAATAGATATACAAATACAATTTATCTCTCTTCTTTCTCTCGCTCATCTCTCTCTGCCCTCTCCCAATCTCGCTTGCCTCTCCCCCCTTTTAACATGTAGCTACGAATTGTAATTAAGCAAATGGTAGTTATTTTACCTGATTATATTTCTAATTTTAGCTATTTTATATTTTTCATCGTGAATGTATTCTCATTATCTGATGATTTTGGGCTTCTTCATTGTAAATATTATTTGTTTTTTTTTTATAAAAAAAAGTGGTCTGATGGCTCATGAAGGTTCTATAATTAGCTTTGAAAATGAAATTATATCTATTTACAAACTTATATTTTGCAACGTCATAAATATCTTACAAGATGATTAGAAATTGTCCTAAAAAAAAATTTGACAATGAAAAATACTAGAGTATTAAGAATAAACAAGTTTTATCTATAAAAAAGGGCAGAAACAATAAAATCAAAACAATACAAAAATTAATAAATTGCTTAAAAAATAACTATAATTAGTTAATAATTACACAATCATTATTCATCCCCTTGTGAAGACATAAGTTTCCAATATTTGTAAGGGGTGTGAGTCGATGGAGAAATCAATAGGAAGAGCAAATTCACAACAAGGGTCTCATGACTCAACTTCACTATTTGAAAAATATCATGACACTTTGTTCAATTTTTAGGTGGAGCACATGTAAATGGTTTTATTTAGCTGATAACAATATTTGAAGCAAAGACGGATTTAAAATTTTAAATTTCTGGGTATCACCCTGCTTTGAATAGTAACCTATGGCAAAATTGATTGTGAATTTTCGAGTGTTATACTGCTTTGAATAGTAACAATCTCTAGCGCAAAGCAAGATGATACACAATTTCGACTTATACTATTGATTTAGTTAAAATTTACTTGACTCGAACTTGTATCTAGGAGTGTGCAAAAATCAAATCGATCAATAAAACAAATCGAAAAAATGTTATTGGATCATTGTTATTAGGTTAACTGGTTTTTAATGATTTTATAAAAGAAAATTATTGGGTTATCGGTTTAGTATTGGTTTTTAGTATTGGGTTATTGGGTAAACCGATAACCCATTAAGACGATTAAAATTTACTACTACACCCTTCATAAATTTTAAATATTAATAATTTAATATAACTAGACACTATATCAGTACTCTACACTACGGTTTACACACTTCACACGTCACAGTACTTCTACTTCACATTAGAAATTTCATATTATGTTTTGGTTGTAACATGTAATTGCAACTTTAGTACTACATCTATTCTTATTGATGCAATTTCTCATTATATTTCTTGTTTAACTATATAAAAACATTTGCAGCTGATTTGTTTGTCTCACTGTATCGCGCCAAATTGTTATAGAAATGAGAAATCATATATTTATTTATGAACACTTTCTTATTGGGTAAATCAAAAAGCAAACCGTTAATGACCAAAATTGATAAATCGAAAACCGATAAAGAATATCTTATTGGTTTGTTACTGATTTAGCATATTTAAAAATCAAAAACCGATAAATTAAACCAATAATACATAAAATCGAACCAAACTGACCGATGCACACCCTTACTTGTAGCCTTAAAGTGGTAAACCTGAGCATTAACTACTTGCACCATTAGTAGGATCATTGTTTTTAAGGGTGTCACACTTAATATTTATAAATCTCTATATATATATATAGAATTTCAATCGAAACCATTTGAAGTAGATATTTTTTTCAATAACTTGCTCATAATAAAAACAAATTCCACATTAAGTGATAATATTGACGAGTACATACATCTTCACCAATCACTTATTTAAACCTCATTTGTTTCCATTCATTTATTTACACAATAGAAGTTTGAACTTAGTATTCAGATCTCATTAAAACAATTTTTTAAATATTTTTTAATTATTGAATAGATTTATTTTAATATTTTAATTAAATCTCAATTATTAAGTTTTTTTTTTTTAAAAAAAATCAAATACTATTTATGACTTTGAATAAATTTAAATGATTAACATTTATAAGAAAGTATTGATATTATTAGCTAGATGTTATCTATCAAATTTCTTTTTTGAACAAAGATGACATTTCAAAATTACTCCATCTACTTCCATTGCTAACTGAATCCGTTATCTATCATTTATCAAATACTAGTACTACTCACCCACCATAACCATCATTGTTTGTCATAACTTAGGGGTGACAAAATGATAACTTATATGGGTATCTACTTATATTTATCTATTTTAAATTAACAGATATCCAATTCATTTAAAATGGATAAAAGACTAACAATATGCATATCACTCATCTATAAGTGGATAGTGAAATGGGTAAAATAAAAAAAATTAGGCATGGAGGTGGGGGTTTGTTGGGGGTGGTGGGGGTGGCAGGGGTTGTGGGTCGGGTTAGGGTAGGTGGAAATAATAATTTTTTTTTTTTTTTTTAAGAAGTTTTACTTCTTTTTTTTTGTGGGGGTAGGGGGTGAGGAGTGTGATAAAACATTTTATTTTTAAATCTTTTAACAAGATCTTTACTATAATATGGGTATCCAATTATCCAAATTATTCATTGAATAACTCGTTTTTATCCATCTAAAATATGAATTGAGTCGAGTATTTTTTCCATTTTTATTTAATTCGTTTTGATCGATTCATATTCAACCCGACTCACTCATTTGCCACTCTTAGCCATAACCATCGTTTCCTCAAATCAGCATAGTTTAGATGTTGCCAGTTGTCACCGCTAATCATCATTACCAACATGGTGAAGCCATAGACAAAAGGGTCATCTAGCGTACACTTTGTCAAAAAATTATGTGGTGTGCATATGTTCATTGTCAATATTATGAGCGTATATTTAATTTTGCAAATCTTTAATATACTTAAAATGAAATTTTTGTATATTTTTCACCTAATTTCTGACTCCACCACTAATCACCAATCATCATTACCACATAAACTATCTATTATACCGAATGTCATCATCATCAATCACCATGATAGATTATCAATCATCAGTATCCGTCAACACAAATCACCAATACAAAGCACCAATACCTAGTATATTTTATACAAATTTCATAGTGCTAAAAGCTAATTACATCATATCTCTACTCTTTTTCAAATTACAAAAAATTCTTAAATTTGGTAGAATTCGGATACATCTCAAAACGTCCTGATACATCGTGTTCCGATTTCAAATACAACTTTCAATGTCCTGATACATTGCTTCTTGGTTTTGAAACATCACTCAACGTCCCGATACATCGCGTGAAGTGATGTATTCGAAAATAGAAAAGAGTAGAAATTTTTGTAACTTTTTAAATGGTAGGAATTTTTTAAAAATATAATAAAATAAATTGTATTTTAGATAATTTTTTTGCTATTTTATATGAGAGGAGAGAGAAAAGTCCAATTGGGTCGAAAATGAACTTTATTATGTGATCTCTTTTAGACTTTAGTTAACTTAAAAACTACTTCAATTTATTAACCCACCCCCGGCTGTATTTTTGTGAAGTTTCCACTAAAGAACCCAAAGTCTATCATATCTCTAGATTAGCCCCCAAAAGATGTAGGCTTTTTACTTTTGTGTCCTCAAGACTTTTCTCTTCTTGATTGTTCATTAGTCGTTTCTGGACTGGACTTTATTGCACACTTTGACTGTTCTTGGATATTTTTGCCATAAATCTGAGCCTCCAAAATTTGATATTTCATATAGTTTTGATCAATCTTTGATATTATCTCCCTTTGGAATTGGTCAAAAAATTCAAAAACCCTTGTAGTTTTCTTGTTTTTATATTGATGGGTTTTGTCTATTTTGACCACTACATCTGAAATTCTTCAAGTTCAGTACTGTTGGGGGTTGTAAATCTCTTCATTGGGTGTGCTAAAAAATCCAACTTTGAAGGTTCTTGATTCTCCTTTTTGATCTGTAAGGTACTGTTTTGATGTCAGTTCTTTGGTAATAGCTGTAAAGGTTTTAGCTTTTAACAAGTTGGATTCATTTCCTGTTCTTGATAGAGTTGTTTGTGTGTTATAGAGATAGTTTAGTTATGGCTTCATGTAAAAAAGGAAGAATGAAAGATGCAGTTTTTAGGCGTTTAGTATCTGTAGCATTGATAACTGTGTTTGGAATAGTTTTGATTTTGATTCTCTTTAGGACTAATACAATTTCTAGTTTGATAAACAGTGACATTTATGAGAGTACTGAAAGTATTGAAATTATTGAACCGAAAATTCCGAAACTCCTCTTGCAAAATGAGTTGTCTGTTAGCTTGCATAAGAGGAATCAGATCCCTCCAAGAAACTTGGATTTGTATCCAAAGTTAGTGAAAGATCGTGTAGTTATTGTTTTGTATGTTCATAACCGGCCCCAGTATCTTCAAATCGTGATCGATAGCCTTTCTCGCGTGGAAGGAATTAGTGAGACTCTGCTGATTGTTAGTCATGATGGATATTTTGAAGAGATGAACAAGATTGTGGAAGGCATCAAGTTCTGCCAAGTGAAACAAATATTTGCACCTTACTCACCTCATATCTTTTCCAATAGCTTCCCAGGTGCATCTCCTAGAGATTGTAAAGATAAAGATGATCCAGTTGAGAAACAATGTGAGGGAACTCCTGATCAGTATGGGAACCATCGGTCACCGACAATTGTGTCATTGAAGCATCATTGGTGGTGGATGATGAATACTGTGTGGGATGGGCTAACAGAGACTTGTCAGCACTCAGGTCATATTCTCTTCATAGAAGAAGACCATTTCATTTATCCCAATGCATATCGCAATATGCAGTTACTTACTGAGTTGAAGTCAAAAAAGTGCCCCGACTGTTATGCTGCCAATCTAGCGCCATCTGAAGTGAAGTCGAAGGGAGAGGGATGGGAATCTTTAGTTGCAGAAAGGATGGGCAATGTGGGTTATGCATTTAACCGGACAGTGTGGAGGAAAATTCATAATAAGGCAGCAGGATTTTGCTCTTTTGATGATTACAATTGGGATATAACAATGTGGTCGACAGTTTATCCTTCATTTGGTTCTCCAGTTTACACGTTACGAGGGTCTAGGACCAGTGCCGTTCATTTTGGGAAATGTGGTTTGCATCAAGGTCATAGTCGTAATTTAGCTTGTATGGACAATGGCAATGTGAATATTGTTGTCGATGAAATTGATAAAGTGGCAAATATCAAACCAGAATGGGAAGTTCGGAAATATGAGCACCAGGCAGGATATCAGGCTGGTTTCAAGGGATGGGGAGGCTGGGGAGATGTACGGGATCGCGAACTGTGTATGGAGTTTGCTAAAATGTATGTCTGAGGGTGATCTTCCCCTTTCTGAAGAGTGATATTCTGAGCTTCACAACCATACTACTTTTAAGGTCTGGAAATTCTGGTTTCCCATGGAAATCACTCTTAGTGTAAAACATGTGTAAAGTTTTAGGAATGATGTTATGCTTTACATTCACAGGCCAGCTATTATTGAGTGCACACTAAATTTTGTTTTGCATCCCCTTTCTGAAGAGTGGCACTCTGAGCTTCATAATCATACTACTTTTATGGTTTGGATCTTTGTGTTTCCCATGCTCATCATTATTAGGTGTAACACATGTGTAAAATTGTAGGAATGACATTGTGTTTTACATTCACAGGCCAGCTATTATTGAATGCACACTAAATTTTGTTTTTTATAGTTCTTTGTTTATGTTTACAGATAGTTAAGTTTTTTAATTCCTTGGTTGCACCTATAACCTATGTTGTCCAAGAATTTTTTCTCTCTCTTAAGGTTCTTCTTTTATTTGGGCGGTATGCAGTGATAGATATTTTTTTCTGGATAAGGTACGAAATTAATGGTAGAAATATGCCGATACTTGCTGCACATACTTTCTGTGGCTTTTTCCTTTCCGAGTACGTTCAGTAAGGTTGTCTTGGTGCTGGCGGAACATCTCATTTAATACTGAGCAGCTTTTCCTTTTTGAATTAGAAATATTTAGCATCTCATGTTAATTGTTGCATCCATTATTACCGTGTTGTTTCTACTGTGACCTTTATTGTCTGCTATTTGTAGTAAGTTCCTTTAACTGCAATGACCAAATAGTCTCACCAAATGGTGGGTTGCAAGTCACTTTTTTATCAGAAATTGCAAGGGATTCTTCCAAAAGGATTCAGCTAAATACATCAACTTTTGATTTTTAAAATGAGAATTCTCTCCTTGTTTCTTACTGTACTTCCAGAAATGCTTAGCTGTGTTCAATTTTTACAGCTTGCTATAGTTGGAAGTAGAGACTGTTTTCTATGTTCTGACCAGGATTAGTAACTGCTCAACTCATTAGAATTGGTGTATCTGAAAATAGTTCCTTCTACATTGATTGGTTCTTTCCTGTACCAAAAACAAAAGGGACTTTTAGAATATGGATCAACTGATCAAGGGACCGCCTATTGCCCAATGAGCTGGAGTAACGGCCTTGCGAACCAAGGTTGGTTCAAATCCCAACAAAGGCGTAACTAGGTAATTTCTTCTCATTTGTTTAAGCAACCTAGAGTTGCCCAGTACATGTGTTGGTCAGTCGTTTGAGGTGCGTGCAAACTAACCATGATACCATTATTATTTGATATAAAGGACATCTAGAATATGAAATAGTGCCTGGAGATTGCACAGAAATGCATGACTTTTATGTGTGTCACAGAACTCAGAAGGATTTTGACAGACAAGGAGGGGGATTGATAGGTTTATATCGTCGTTTTTTTTTTCTTCTTGCCAGCCTCTGCAACCAGTTTTAGCTGAAGTGGTAGCTAACTGGATTATGGATATGGATATGGATATGGATATGTTGTGTCTGTCGAGATAAAGCATCTCTTTCCTATTGATCTCCATATGTCAAGAAGTGTTCATCATCTGCTGATATTAATCTCTGTTTTTTTAGCTGTAGCATCTCTGTGTATCGTCCGTTTGACACTAGAGCACATAAACCTTGAATGTCCTTCTGTGCGTGTGTGGTTGTTTACTTAAAGCTTTGATTTCGGAACAATCCTGTCATAGCCATTAGTTTTCAAGGTAATAAGCTGATATCGCTCGTGTCTATTGAAAGAGATGCACACACTTGTGCTCACTTGATGGTTTTCAGCTCGCTTTCACATTAAACAATTGTGACATTGGTGTCTCCGATTTGGTATCTGTAGTTACATACTTAAATTGAGAAAAACTTGGACTCATTACGACTTTACTGCTGCACCTGCCTAACTTTTCTAAAGTTTATAATTCCTTTCTTCTGAAGGAGAGCCTGGTAAAGTTGTTGCCATGTGATAAAGAGGTCACGGAGTTTAAACCCTTGAAATGTGCATAGCGGGAGCTTTAGTGTATTGGGTTGCCTTTTTTTTTCATCGCAAATGAGGTCAAAAGTTCATGTCCTTTGTGCATCTAGTTCCATATATGGCTTCTCAAAATTAGCACAGTTGAGGGTGGTTGGTTGCAAACAGGACGAATATGTGAATGATTTGGCTGTTGGGAAACCACATTTTATGGTTGCATTCTTGTGGTTTGGCTGTGAATGATTGCTTCCCTTCACACTAATGCATTCTTAGGAGGCGTTCCATTGTGAAATCTTTTCGTTTTTTTTTTTGGGAAAATGCATAAGTACCCCCAGCCTATGTCCCAAATCCCTGAGACACACCTAACTTTTACTAAGGTCCTATTACCCCCGAACTTATTTTTTAATTAATTTTCTACCCCTTTTCGGCCTATGTGGCACTATCCTTGAAAATTTTGTCAACACGCGCAGGGCCCACAAGATAGTGCCACCTAGGCCGAAAAGGGGTAGAAAATTATATATAAAATAAGTTCAAGGGGGTAATAGGACCTTAGTAAAGATAATGTGTGTCTCAGTACTTGTGCATTTTTCTTTTTTTTTTTAGAGTTGAGCTGTGAAAAACATGTTTGACGTAAAATTCCAAACAAAAAGGTGTTATCACCTCAAATTACTCACCAAAGTAAAAAAAAAAAAACTTCAATTTGTATTTATGGGTTATTACAACTTCAATTTTTGATATTATTTTTCACTTTGAAATAAAAACTATTTTTTTTTCAAATTATAAATGAAACATGGTCAAATGCCCTCGACGGCTAATTGTTTTGTTGTTGGTGGTGGGGTTAGTTTGTTTCATTCAAAGTTGATATTTTTTTTTAGATGATGATGGTGTACATGTTGATTCTATTTTGGTACATAATGATGGTGTAAACACCATATTTGAGTTAAGCATTATCATGTCATCAAAAAGCATTCTTTAAAACATAATATATAAGTTAAATACATTGAAATGACCATTTTGTTTGACGAGAAGCATTACTAATAATTTTTATTTGAAACAGGTAGAAACCACCAAAAAATCAACTTTGAAGAGGTAATGCTACCATCAATTACAAGAAAACAACCAGGCAGACCACCAAGTAACGACTGTAAGAAGGGATTCAACGAAGAAAAAATACAAGAGGAGTAGAGTCACTTGTAGTAAATGTGGTATATCAGGGCATAACAAAAAGACTTGCCCCAAGTTTGCTTATCAAAATTAACAATGATATATTATTTTCAAATTTTTTTCTTAATATTTTTTTGCTTCTTTGCAAAAATTCTAGGATTTTTTAAGAATGATGAATGCAATTTTATCCAACTTTGGTTACNTTTCAAATTTTTTTCTTAATATTTTTTTGCTTCTTTGCAAAATTCTAGGATTTTTTAAGAATGATGAATGTAATTTTATCCAACTTTGGTTACTCTTGATTAGTGTATTCTTATTATTGGTGAATTAATTGACATATCGTTGGTATTAAATACCAACCTTAAATATTGAATATGAACAACAACTACTTAGAGTAATTGAAACCAAAATTATTACACAATGTTCAGTTAATATTTTGATATAATGTTTGAGTAATACTAAAAAATATTAATCAATAATAATGGTTGTTATAATGGCTAGCATGTACATATTTGGTGTATTTTTGGTGAAATAATCACAAAGATTGTTCAAATTGGGGATATATAGTGCCTGATATTTTGGTATTACGAGCATTAAATACACAAACACGAGTTTGGTTTGAATTGAAATCAGAATTAATGCACATTATTAACGTAAAAAAATTGATATAATAGTTGAGTAATACTAAAGAATGTTAATAATAATGGTTGTATATCATAACCATCAAGTACACAATTGGTATACTTGTGGTGGAGCAAGCACAAATATTGATAAAAAAACCAATTATTTTCAATTATGATATTTTGGTATTCTGCATATAATTAAAAACCAATGTAATAATGAATTAACATAAAAAAATTTGATTTGAAATCATAATTAACCCACATTTTAAACATAAGTATAGATTGGTATAATATTAGAGTAATACAACAAAGTCTGTCATAATAATGGTTGTATATAGTGACAAAAACGTTGGTATTATATACTAGAAACATACATTCAATCTGTAGCAATTACTTAAGTTCGAATATATAGTTTGAAACAACAATGAACATAGACAATTGATGTAATGAAAACACATTTACGTAATAATACTATGGTATATTACCAATCACATACATTGTTATTATAAATCAAACTCACACTATAAATTTTAATTTACTCTTAATCTTTTAGAAATGGGGATTTCATCCTCAAAATCGTTGTCATGAGGATAATTTTCTTCAACCAATTATGAGGATAATAACAACACACTCATTGATTCGATTAGAGATTTTTTTGTTGTCTCTAAAACTGACGATTTTTTTAGTTGCTTCGCTTTTACTGACGGTATAAATAACAATTTTCCTCTTTCCGTAATTTCAAGGTAATGCTCCATATCTCAATTGAAAATTTTCAGAATAAAAAACTATCATTGATATGTTCATATCTTCTCGACACACATACTCATCAAATACACATATATACAAACCACAATTGCTACAAAAAATATGGAATATGACTTTTTCGAGGCGTTCTATTCATAGAAATCAAAATATCAGATAGAAAAAATTAACAATGGTGAAAGGGATGGATGAAAGTGAAGAACTGAAAGTGAAACAATGATGAAGATGATGGAAGAGAGAAGGGTGAAAACTTTTAGCAAAATAATTAGGAATATTTAATGTTTTGAATGAATAAAAATGTTGGGAAGATAAAAAGGTTTTAGTGTAAATACTTTTACTTTTTGTGAATTGTATAAAAAAGGCAGTAAAATAAATGGGTTTTAGATTA
This sequence comes from Solanum stenotomum, assembly GCF_019186545.1. NCBI lineage: Eukaryota > Viridiplantae > Streptophyta > Magnoliopsida > Solanales > Solanaceae > Solanum > Solanum stenotomum. The sequence goes on along the minus strand of NC_064290.1, from coordinate 10,680,158 downwards.
GTGTAAAGAACTTTTACTTTTTTTGGAGTGTATAAAAAAGGCAGAAAAATAAAAATATTATTAGATAGGCACCTTAAAGTAACGTGTGACTTAAAAATAGTAATTGAAGAGATAAAATATAGAAAAATTAAATATCATAATTATCATCCCAAAATTAGACAAATAATCCCAAAAAGAGGAGAGAAGAAAATAAAAATAAAAAATTAAATTAAATCCGAAAAATTAATTATTGTGCTATGTTTGTAATTTTAAAACTATGTTTGCAATTAAATAGAAGTATGTGTATATATTGTTAATTAAAGTCTTAAGTAGTATATTATTGTAATTTTCACTTAAATAATATAATATACATTTATCTATTTGGTTGTTATTGGTTTCGGTTCAGCTTGATTCAGTTATTCGGTTATTAATCATACACAAAACTAAAAGAAACAATTCATTCAAAATGTGAAAAAAGTGACAACAATACATTCAAAACGAAAAATAGTTAGAATGATTGATATTACAAAATTTTCGATCACTAAATTTACTATGAATAAAGCATCAAATTCACTATTTTGACCTAGAAAGAAGAGACAATGACATTTTCAGTCCCGTAAAAATTGTCACAGACACCCATAGGCCATATACATGAAACTAATAAGATAAATGTTTTCACCTTGGAGATATTTGCTTTCATAAGTACATTATAAATAAATTTGATGAAAACAAGTATAAGATCTTTAAAATTATTTATAAAAATAATATATTATATGTTAACAATAAAATATATGTATATAATTTATCGGTCTGATTTAGTTATTTCTTTAGTTTTTTTCGAACAAAATCATAACCAAATCAAATACTATCGATTTTTAAAAAGGAAAAAAGGACAATTATACCCCCAAACTATCGTAAATGGTATGTAGATACCCTCCGTCATACTTTTGGGACATTGGTGCCCCTGCCGTTCAAAAAGTAGAGCATATATGCCCTTTATACTAACGGACATACAAGTGTCATAATCTTATCCACCGATCGATAATTATTAAGTATTGAATCGACGGATAAGATTGTACCACGTGTCCCTATTTAGTTTTCCGTTAGAGTGAAGGGCATATATGCTCTAGTTTTTGGACGACAGGGACACCAATGTCCCAAAAGTATGACAAATGGTATCCGCATACCATTTACAATCGTTCGGGGGGTATATTTGTCCTTTTTCCCTTTTAAAAATATAAAATCAAATCAAATCAAATCGATTTGATTCATTCCTGATTTAGATCAATTTTTATCCAAACTGTGAATACCCCTATATCCTCCATGTTTTTAAATACATCTCATCTTCACCCTACCCTTCATTCCCTACCACTCATCTATCTCACATCATATTTGTTTAGATTATATACAAATATTTTTTATTACATATCGAACACAAAAATTAAATAAGAAATTTATTTTCTTTCATACCGAACACACCCTTGACTCTACTCCCTTCCTCTTTCCTCTGATAAGTGATACTTTGATAAATATATATATGCATATAAGCATAATATCAATAGCAATTTATAGGGATGTTTTATATAAACAGTAATCGATTCAAATGCTTCATAACTTTTTTCATATAAATAAAAAAGCAAATTTACACACATTAATATTTTTTTGGCCAATATAACATGGAAAAATTGAAAAATATTTTCTAAATACGAATGGAGAAAAACCTCTTCAAATATTTACATTATTTCATGTATTGCAATAGCCAATAGCTTTCTATATCATCTAGAATTTCCTTTTATTCTTGATTTTTTTTTTATATTTAATACTATATCTTTTTTCGCGATTATGAATCCATATATGAGTTTTAAAATGTATTATTCTAAATTCTAATATTTATTTAAGAGTTAATACCTCAAAAGGACATTATCATAGTAAAGATCGATCTGTATTTCATAGACATTCTGATGATAAAATTAATGACTAAGTGACTTTATATCAAGTCATGAGCGATAGCAAAGTCAAATCGTCGTCTATAGGCGAAGGACGAAAGCTCATCCTAAATTGTAATAATTCTTATCTAAAAACCTATGAAGTACCAAGAGGCATAGAGAGGGAGCTAGATCTATTTATATTATGTATGTATATATATGTATAAGAGCTAGAAAATAGAGAGGAAAAAATACATTTATGTAACAATTCACATTCATTTTTAATTTTTTTTGTTGGAAAACTGAATTAAAAAGACATAATTCATATTGCCCACAACAATCATTTTATGTATGTGTTAATATTCAAAATTTTCAACCGAGTTTATAATTATTGAATACATTTTGTTCTGATTGACAATTGAGCTGTTATTATAAAAATATGAGTTTTCAATTGAATTTACTATTATAAAAAAAATAGTGAATTTGGAAATTAAGAAAAAAGAAATCTATCAAGTTTAGATAAGCCAAGAAGAAAATAAATAAATAAATTGATTTATGCTTACAATTTTTGTTAGTTTTTTAGTTAAATTTTCTTATTGTGTTTACTGTTATAACAAAATTTAATAGTAACTTTGAACTAGATTTTTTTGAATTATTATTTAATTTATTTATCTGATTTTGATTTAACACTTAATTCAAGAAAACAAAGAAAATTTTGAATCTTCTCAAGTTAAAATAGTAAAATGTATCAAATATTTTTTACATTCGTATAATTTTAAATATGATGTGAAAAATTAAAATTTAAAACTATAACAACATATCCATTCAATGGAGTCTGAATAGAATATACACAATTCTTATTATTACATAGAGAGTCGACTCAAGTGCATCGAACCCAAACACGAGAAAGAACATCCAAACATGAGTGGGAATCATAAAAAAAAGTAGTGGCAGAGAGTGGTTTCCCTTTTCAGGCAGAAAATCCAAAAAAGAAAAGAAAAGACTTAAATCCTAAAATATTTTCTCTGTGCTGCTGTGGTCTCATGTAGGGATGTGGAGCATCCTGTGTAGACAACCAAACGTTAATTAGTTACAGCAAATTTCAGTTGATTTAATTGCTTGTGCCACTCTTTCTTTGAGTATTTAAAGGTGTTTAGGTAAAGCCCCAACAAAAGTATATGCTTAAAGACTCTATTTTTAGCTAACCATTTTTCTTGATTTGGCTGAATGATTGATAATCAAGAAGCATAAGTTGAAGAATTTCTTCATAAGCTTTTGGTGCTTCTTCACATGGAGGAATCTTGGATTGGTACAAGGTAGTTCAAGTGGGTATCACCTTTTACCTCTTCTTTTTGTTAAATTTGGTGGATTCTTGCTGTAACTTGTCTTTTCTTTATCACCTTATTTTGGTACTATATTTATTCTGGATAAAGGTGAGACCTTTTGGAGTTTTTGTCTGGTTTTCAATTTTTTGTTGTTACATTTCAGATTCTTCATTCTTGATTCTTGATTCTTCTAGGCTTTTACTAATAACATAGGGGAGTTTTTCCATCCCCAATTTTGATATCTTCTTGTTCATTATTAAGAATCAATACAAAAGATAGCTAGAGAAACTGAAATTCAAAGAGGATATAGAGAGATGTCTTCTAGTTCTACAACAAACAGGACGAATTGCTCAAGGGGCAGTTCAGCTAGATCTAGGCATGGTGCTAGAGTTATTGCTCAGACTTCAGTTGATGCAAAGCTCCATGTGGAGTTTGAGGAGTCTGAGCAACAGTTTGATTACTCTAGTTCAGTTAACTTGTCTAATTCCACTAGCAATCTTCCATCTTCAACTGTATCTAATTATCTCCAGAAAATGCAAAGGGGAAGTCTAATTCAGCCGTTTGGATGTATGATTGCTATCGATGAGCACAACTTTGCTGTCATAGCGTATAGCGAAAATGCACCAGAAATGTTGGACTTGACACCTCATGCCGTTCCAAGCATCGAACAGCAAGAGGCTCTGACATTTGGAACTGATGTCAGGAAACTGTTTCGATCTTCAGGTGCTTCTGCCCTTGAAAAAGCAGCCAGCTTTGGAGAACTTAGTTTGCTAAATCCTATTTTGGTTCATTGTAAAAACTCAGGGAAGCCTTTCTATGCGATTCTGCACCGCATTGATGTTGGATTAGTAATAGAGTTGGAGCCTGTGGATCCAGATGAGGTCCCTGTAACTACAGCAGGAGCTATAAAATCTTATAAGCTAGCAGCTAAAGCCATTGGAAAATTGCAATCTCTGCCAAGCGGGGATATATCATTGCTATGTGATGTATTAGTTAGAGAAGTGAGTCATTTGACAGGCTATGATCGTGTTATGGTTTATAAATTCCACGAGGATGAACACGGGGAAGTAGTTGCTGAATGTCGTATGCCTGAACTAGAACCTTATCTTGGCTTGCATTACCCTGCTACAGATATACCACAAGCTTCAAGATTTCTCTTCATGAAGAATAAGGTTAGGATGATATGTGATTGCTTAGCTCCACCAATTAGGGTGATTCAAGACCCAAGATTGGCTCAGTCGCTGAGCCTTGGTGGATCCACATTAAGAGCTCCCCATGGCTGTCATGCACAATACATGACCAATATGGGTACTGTTGCATCTATGGCGATGTCTGTGATGATTAGTGAGCAAGATGATGAGTTGGATAGTGACCAGCAAGTGGGAAGAAAACTGTGGGGTTTGGTAGTTTGCCATCACAGTTGCCCTAGATTTCTTTCTTTTCCTTTGAGGTACGCGTGTGAGTTCTTGCTACAAGTTTTCAGTGTTCAGATCAATAAAGAAGTGGAAATGGCAGCTCAACTTAAGGAAAAGCAGATACTGCAAACTCAAACTGTTCTGTGTGACATGCTTCTAAGAGATGCTCCCATGGGGATAGTTACTCAGTCTCCTAATGTTATGGACCTTGTAAAGTGTGACGGGGCTGCACTTTATTATAGGAACAAACTTTGGTTGCATGGTGTTACCCCTACGGAGTCCCAAATCAGAGATATAGCTGAATGGCTTAATGAATCTCATGGTGATAGTACAGGTTTAAACACTGATAGCCTCATGGAAGCTGGCTGCCCAGGTGCTTCTGTGCTCGGTGATGCGGTATGTGGAATGGCTGCTATAAAAATAACTTCAAAAGATTTCCTCTTCTGGTTCCGCTCCCACACAGCTAAAGAGATCAAGTGGGGTGGTGCAAAACATCTTCCTGGAGACAAGGATGACGGAAGAAAAATGCACCCAAGGTCATCATTTAAAGCCTTTCTGGAGGTTGTTAAGCGGCGGAGCCTGCCTTGGGAAGATGTGGAAATGGATGCCATCCATTCCCTGCAGCTGATATTGCGAGGATCTTTGCAAGATGAGGCTGCTGATTGTTCTAAAATGATTGTGAATGTCCCTGCTGTAAATACCAGTATAGATAGAGTGGATGAACTTCATATTGTCACAAACGGAATGGTTCGTCTCATTGAGACAGCATCATTACCCATTTTGGCTGTTGATGCTTCAGGCCGTATCAATGGATGGAACTCTAAAGTTTCTGAACTAACTGGATTGCCGGTAGAGAATGCTATAGGTGTACCTTTGGTTGATTTAGTTATTGATGGTACAACAAACACAATTAAAGGTGTTCTCTCCCTGGCTTTGCAAGGTGATATTTTGGTTATCCTTGTCATTTACTTTGTTAGTTCAATATTTGCAATATGTGTAGATGAACGTACCTTGTGAAAAAAAAAAAGATTGTTTCATGCCACTTTATCTATTTTTCCTTTCTTAAATTACAACTTATGCACGAGCTGCATCGGCTATGTCAAATTGTTTATTTATCAATCCTAGCAACATTTCAAAAAAAAAATCCTAGCATATTTGGTCTCATTTTGAGTTTGTTTCCTCGTGTATAAAGACCTCTGACATGAAGCTCTAAAAAGAACAAAGGAAATGTCAAAAACTGTAGTGGAATTCGATGAACTGTTTTGGACATTGCAGTTGGGCATTGCTGGTCTTTCACATTTTTGGCCCCTCATGCAGTCTGAAACTTGTACTTTATTTCGACCTCAATGCTGGATATTATCACATTATTTGTTGTTGCTACTATTCTCTTCTCCATTATTTTCAGCATGACTTCTCTACTGTATATCCCTTCCATACTTGATTTTGATATGCTTTACTTGTGCCGAGGGTCTATTTGAAACAACCTCTCTACCTTCACAAGGTAGGGATAAGGTAGCGTATGCACCACCCTCCCTAAACCCCACTTGTGGGATTACACTATGTATGTTATTGTTGTTGTTCTTGTTAGGATCCCCATTCAGGGTATTTCCCTCTCCCTTCCTGTCTTATTTCTCTGGTATTGCTACTTGACATCCATGCAATAACTTCTGTGCTTATTTTGTTCTTTTCGATTTTTTTCCTTGAAAATGATTCTATTTTGATATTTAAATTGCAGGCAAGGAGGAGAAAAATGTAGAAATCAAACTTAGAACACTTGGTCCTCAAGAGAAGGTCGGGTCAATTACAATAGTGGCTAATGCCTGCTGTAGTCGAGATGTTAGACAAAACATTGTTGGAGTTTGCTTTATTGGAAAAGATGTTACTGGGCTAAAGCTGATTAAGGACAAATATAGTCGCATTCAAGGTGATTATGTTGGAATTATCCGCAGTCCATCTCCTTTAATTCCTCCAATTTTTGTGATGGATGAACATGGAAGATGTGTGGAATGGAATGATGCTATGCACAAGTTTACTGGGTTGAAGAGGGAGGAGGTCATTGATCAAATGCTTCTTGGTGAAGTTTTCACAGTCAATAGCGTCGGTTGCAGGGTTAAAGATCAAGACACATTGACCCAGCTCACGATATTATTGAATAGAGTAATTGCTGGTGGGGAAGGTGAGAAATTGTTTTTCGGGTTATTTAATAAACAGGGTAAGTATATTGAAGCCTTAATCTCTGCAAATAAAAGGGTTGATGACAATGGCCGGGTAACTGGGGTCTTGTGCTTCCTGCATGTTCCTAGTCCAGAACTTCAATATGCAATGCATGTGCAAAAGCTGTCAGAACAAGCTGCTAAAAATAGTCTTAAAAAGTTGGCTTATGTTCGACTTGAACTAAAAAACCCTTTAAATGGGATAAATTGCATACAGAATCTGCTGAAATCTTCTGATTTAAGCAAGGATCAAAGGCAATTGCTGAAGACAAGCACAATGTGTCAAGAACAACTAGCCAAGATCATTGATGACACTGATATTGAGAGTATTGAGGAATGGTATGATAATCTGACCTGCATTTATTGTTATACCTTTTATGTAAAGAAGAAATATCTGTTTTATGCTTAGGCCATTGCACTAGTATTTCTGCTCATCTGGATCATAGCTGTAGCTTCTATGTACTTGCAAAGAGCTACTCTGCCTGTCTGTTTTACACAAAGTGTGTGCCTGGCATTTTGGGAGATTGCTAAGGAAGTTCCTTTTTTTTCCGTTTTGTAGAGATTGCTAAGGAAGCTGATGCATCAGTTCTTCTGTTCTTTGCTTTCAAAAGTCTTTGATGTCTTTCTCTCTTCTTGATGTTAGTTTATGTATCTCTATGGTGAATGGCGGGGATGGATTGAAACAAATGAAGAATGGGTTGCTTAGAAGTTCCCTTAGGTTATCCAAAAGGCTAATGATCCACAATTTATGCTATGTGGTCACTATTACGCTTAAGGTTCTTACCCTGTCAGGAAAATAGGGAAAAGAAGAGAAGAGTCAAAGTACAAGAAGGGAAAGTAGGAAAGAAAATAGTGGGCTTAGAAATGAAATTGTCCTGCTCTCTGGTTTTCAAACTGAGAATTAGAGAGAGCCCAACTGTACAATAAACTATGTTGCGTAGGCACTTCAAAATTCGTGTGCGACACCTGTGTCGAGTGTCGACACGACATGGGTGTGGGTGTAGTGTGGGATTAATACCTGATTTGGTCAACTTGCCTTGGATACTTTGACTACATTCTCTGACCGAGAAGTATAGATTGATTGGGTATATATATTTGTCTAAAGTATGAAAATGCTTTTCTATTATGCAAGGTACCGTTTGAGTAAAATATTGGTGTTTATAAAGAATATAAAGTTAGATTAATTTAAGTTCTATAACTTTAACTAATCAAAATCTATAGTTTATATGTCGTAATATACATTTATTGGTCATATCCCAATACCCATATCTGCACTCGGATCATACCCCTGAATTCTAAATTTTTTGTGATGAAGAATCCGACCTCTAATCTGCACCCATATTGGATACCCACACCATGTCCGAGCAACATAGATGACAACTACACAAAAAGCTTCAATCTAGTTGGGGCTGACTGTATGAACCCTCTGCATCATAAATGCTCTATTTGGGTCCGTAATATTTCGATATTCCATACTTAAGGATTATCACACAAGGAGTCTCTACTATACTCTAGTAGTTCTATCCTTATTATACAAGAGTCTTCTAGTTGGTATCACCTATATGGATTTTCAACTTCCATTTTTACTAGATTTGGCTGGATACTGATATATTCTAAAAAAAAATTAGATGACATTTTTAAGTAAACTTTTTTCAATGTGATTTTAGGTCTACCTCTTCCTCTTTCAACACGTTCATATTCATCATATTTTCACATCTGAGAACTGGTGCATTTGGAGGCCTATGTAACATGTGGTCAAACCATTTCAAACAACATTCTCTCATTCTATCCTCTATATGCACTACTTGCACTTGTAGGTGGTTGTGATCATTTCTGATCTTATCTAATATTGTATGACTGCAGATCCATTTTAATTTGCATCTCTGTGACACTCATTTTGTGGATATTTATTATCTTTATATATTTTTGGACTGGTCCTGATCATTGCAATATTTTTTTCAGCTATATGGAAATGAACTCTTGTGAGTTCAATCTTGGAGAAGTTGTTACAGTGGTCATTAATCAAGTTATGATTCTTAGTCAGGAGCGCAAGGTTCAGGTCACATGGGACTCGCCTGTCGAAGTATCACAGCTGTACCTGATTGGTGACAATTTGAGGCTTCAACAAGTCCTTTCTGACTTTTTGACCACAGCTATCCTCTTTACTCCCTTTGAAGATTCCTCTGTGCATTTCAGAGTAATTCCAAGGAAGGAACGTATAGGGACGAAGATGTACGTCATGCATCTTGAATTTCGGTAATCATTCTCTTATCACTCAGATTTGGATTTATTGATTATTTTGCATGCAAGTCATTTGTCAAAATGAAGTCTATGGGCTTGTTTTAGATTGTGAACTAACTACTGCTAGTTATCTCAACATAATCCCAGCTATGTTCTCAAGATTGTGATTACACTCCATGCTTCTTAGTGTACATATTTTGCTGTTTTATTGGAAAACACGGTTTTTTTAAAGTATGATTTGTGTGGCATAAAATGTTTAAACAGAGTAAATTACAGAAATTTGACTTCTACGAGTACTAATCCAAATGTAGAGACTTTAGATTCTGTGACAAAGTGCGCAAGTTCCATTCTTCATTTCCTCAAAGCTATTTTTTCTCTAATGATATCTGAAGAAAGCTCCTCCGCTTTAAACATGGGAGACCATTAAGTGAACATGTAAATTCTCTTGAATTGGAGGTACCGATGCATATATGTACCCACAAACCATGCTGAAGCTGAAAAATGCCAAGTAAAGCTTTCTGAGCTGCTGAAACGGCACTAAAATGCCCTATTGCGTGTTAATCTTTTATCTCTCTTGTAATACGGGGTTAAATAATAAACGTATTACATAAGGCTTGGGAGATTAGAAGGGACACAAGTAGTATGAAGACTAGGACAACTAATTGTATTACGGAAGCAACTAGGAAAGTGAGGGGTTTCAAAGGGTAACTTTGGTGGACATAGAGGGGACTGGTGGTGGAATTGAGAGGTCCAAGAAAAAGTGGAATTCAAGAAAGTTGCTTACATGAAGTTAGCGGAGAGCAATAAAGAGGAGGAAAAGAGGGCAAATAGGGAGAGGCACAAGACTTGAAGGAAGGAAGCAGGGATAGCAGTTACGACGACAAAAATGGCAACATTTGAACATGTGTATGAACTAAAGGACAAAGATGAGGAAAAGAAGTTGTATAGGCTTGCCAAGGCGAGAAAAGGAGAGCTCGCGACCTAGACCAAGTGAGGTGCATTAAAGACAAGAATGAAAAAATATTGGTGGAAGAGACGTACATTAAACACAGATAGCAGGATAATTTCATACTCTTAATGTAGAGGGACAAGAATATTGTGTCGGGTGATTTAGAGCACTTCAAGAGCCATCAAGATTTTGGATATTGTAGGTGTATAAAGTTTGGGGTGGTTAAGGGGGAAATTGCAATTCGTAAGATGAGAGGGGGAAGAGTGATTTGGCCAAGGTGAGATTCCGATGAAATTTTGGAACAACGCAGGCAAAATAGGTATGTAGTGGCTGACTTAGTTGTTTAATGTTACTTTTAGGAAGACTAAAATATCCGGAGAATGGATGTGGGATATAATGATCTCGTTGTACAAGAACAAGAGTGATACTCAAAATTGCAACAACCATATGGGTATCAAACTATTAGGCCACACTATTGAGTGTTTGGGAGAGAGTGGTTGAGATGGGGATTAGGAGGGATGTGTCTATTTTCGAGAACCAATTCAAATTCACGCTAGCGTGATCAACTATGGAAGTCGTTCATCTTTTAAGGAGATTGTTGGAGTAGTATAGAGATAGAAAAAGAGACTTACATATGATGTTTATTGACCTAGAAAAGATATATGACAAAGTCCCAATGGAGGCTTTATGGTGATGCTTGGAGTTTAGAGATGTACATGTGGCATATATTAGAGTGATTAAGGATGGACATGTACAATGGAGCCAAGAACAGAGTGAGAACAGTCGAAGAAACACTTCCCAATTGAGATGGGGTTGCACCAGTCATCAATTCTTAGCCCATTGTTTTTTGCATTGGTGATGGATGAATTGATACGACGTATTTTCGGGAAAGTACCATGGTGTATGTTATTTACTGATGATATAGTATTGATTGACGCGACATGTGGGAAAGTTAATTGTAGACCGAAGGTTTGGAGACAGACCTATAGTCTAAAGGTTTCAGGTTGAGCAGAATCAAAATAGAGTACACGAAGTTCAAGTTCAGTGACGCGTCACATGTGGCGGATGTGGAAGTGAGGATTGATACACAAGTCATTCCTAATAGAGGAAGTTTCAAGTATCATGGGTCAGTAATCTAAGGAAATGGGGAGATTGATGACGATGTCACATCGTATTGGAGCTAGGCGGATGAAATTGAGGCTCACACATGGTGTCCTATGTGATAAAAATGTACCACCTTGACTTAACGACAAGTGTTATAGAATGATTGTTAGACCAACTATATTGTATGGAGCAAAGTGTTGGCCAATCAAGAACTCACACATCCAAAAAATGAAATTAATGAAAATGGGGATGGTTACATGAATGTTTGGGAACACTAGGAGAGACAAAGTTAGGAATGAGGATATACGGGGGCAAGGCGGGAGTGGCCTTCGTGGTGGACAATATGCGGGAAGCGAGACCGTGATGTTCAGGCATATGAAGAGGAAGAACATAAGTGCTCTAATGAGGAGGTGCGAGGTTGACAGTGATAGCCTGATAGGTCTAAGGAGGGGTAGAGATGGATCTTGGAAGAACTAGGGAGAGGTGATTAGACAATATATGACACATCTTTAGCTCACTAATCCTATATAAGAGAAAATGGAGGTCGAGGATTAGAGTAGAAGGTCTGTTGGTAATTAAGTGATTTCTCTCTTTCCTGTTGGATAGCATCGTATTCTTCAATTTTATCACCATTGTTGTTTATGTTACTTTGGTTATCTTTACTATTTTTCTCTGTCAAATCTCAAACTTTTCTTTTCTTTGATATTTTCAGCATAGCTTGTTTAACTCTTGTATTTTTCAAACTTGTTTTGAAAAACACTTTTCTTGAGCCGAGAGTCTTTTGCAAATAATCTCTCTACCCTCTATGATAGGGGTGGTTTGCCTACACCGCACTTGTGGGGATCACACTGGGTATGTTGTTGTTGTAGTAACAAACAAGGGAAATTTGCCTTGAATTTCTTTTTCCTGGTCTGTTAGAATTTACTTAGAAGGCTAGAAGTAGCAGTGCAGTGCTCGATTAGGTTTTTAGCAGTTTTCACTGATTCTGAGATTTCAAATGTTGGAACTCTTTGGAGTGATCCTTTTCTATCACCCTTTAGCATAAGAGTAATACATTACATATATTATTGTAGTATCCAACAGTTTCTTCTAGTTAAAAGGAGGGGATGGAAAGAGAAGGGGAAAATTGAGATTACCCTCCAGTACAGAAGGAAGAAAGGAAAAAATAAATATAAAATATCTCAATTTATCCAAATTTTATAGAGCTGCGTTTTTTTTTCTTTTTTTTTTTTTTTGGTAATGACTGTGAACTATTACCATTGGCAACCAAGAAAGTAATACATACTAAAGAGCACCTAGGACTACAATCACCTTCTAGGAAGGGTACTATAGCCATCTAGGCCCCAGGCAGAACAAGAACCAAAGCAAACAAACTAATTACATAATTTCCGAAACAAAGACCGACATCTATGTGCTCTCTTTGTACTATGCAGTAACTGTAGTCTATGTGTGATCTATTTTTGTATCTGTGTACAACAACAACAATATATTCAGTGTAATTCCACAAGTGAGGTTTAGGGAGGGNAAGGGGCAAATTGAGATTACCCTCCAGTAAAGAAGGAAGAAAGGAAAAAATAAATATAAAATATCTCAATTTATCCAATTTTTATAGAGCTGCGTTTTTTTTTTTTTTTTTCTGGTAATGACTGTGAACAATTACCATTGACAACCAAGAAAGTAATACAAACTAAAGAGCACCTAGGACTACAATCACCTTCTAGGAAGGGTACTATAGCCATCTAGGCCCCAGGCAGAACAAGAACCAAAGCAAACAAACTAATTACATAATTTCCGAAACAAAGACCAACATCTATGTGCTCTCTTTGTACTATGCAGTAACTGTAGTCTATGTGTGGTCTCTTTTTGTATTTGTGTACAACAACAACAATATATTCAGTGTAATTCCACAAGTGAGGTTTAGGGAGGGTACTATATAGGTAGACCTTACCCCTACCTTTGTGATGTAAAGAGGTTGTGTAACTACAAATTTTATGTACAATGGTTTGTCTAACTATCTTCTAATTCCTTGCTTGCCAAGTATGGTAGATCATGGCTCCCCAAGTGGGGGCGTCAAAGATGGTGGGATGTTGGGGGTGTCCCAGATGGTTGAGCTTTGGGGCTAATCTCTGGCCTGCTCTGTCCAAGTGCAGAGTTGGATCACGTGGCCCGATCGAAATAATGGGCTGCTGGATTCCTAAAGCAGAGTAGACTGTGTGAGGCTAGCTTCATAGAGCTGGAATTTATTATCCATATTCTTCCAAGTTATTTGGCATCTATATGACCATTCTATCTATTTGAAGGGGAGAAATCGGTCACTCTGTGAAAAGAAGTAAACAAACAAAAATGCAACAAGACGGATAAAACCAAAAATGAGGAGACTAAATATAACCATTTGAACCCACAGGGTATGTTGTTGTTGGTTAAATGCTAGATGCTTAAGTACTTGAACTTGTAATCTTTTAGTCCTATAATAATAAGCTATCGCATACCCTTTCTCCTAATTCTTAACCAAGGTTTATGTGCGAAGTTTGAAGAGTGATCTGCTTCCACTGTACGTTAAAATCTTACTATATTGCATTTCACCTCTCAGGATCACTCATCCATCCCCAGGGATACCTGACGAGCTAATTCAACATATGTTCCACTACAGTCAGAGCATATCAAGGGAAGGTCTTGCCCTATACATCAGCCAGAAACTTGTTAAAATCATGGATGGCACCGTCCAGTATCTTCGTGAGGCGGAGAGATCCTCATTCATTATATTAGTTGAATTTCCACTGGTGGAGAAGAAGAACAACTAATAATTCCAGACATAAAGTGTTCCTGACTATCCTGCTGCAGACAACATATTTTTACATGACCAAGTGGAGTTCGCTAGTACTAATTCACTGACTATTTCTAATGGCTCTTCATAGTTTACCTAGGCTTATGCAAATGGCTTAGCGAAGAATTTCCACTGCTGATATCTTTGCTCCATCACTGGAAAAAGGCTAATTTCAGAGAATCAGCTGCTCGACCAGCCAACTGGCGTTGCTATTTGAATGGATTGTATGTTTACCCATTGGAGTGGTGGTATGCCATCTAATGTAGAAGCTGCAACATCAGTGTCAACAGTTGCTTTTCGAGGCCAGAGGGTTGTTGCTTCTTCTTCTTCTACCTAATAGCGTGGGGCGTGGGCATCTTCATAGCCATTTAGGCAGCAAAGGGTGTGAAGAATTCATCATAACTTAGTTATCAACTGACATAATGTACAGCAACTATTAAGAAGAACAACCTTTCAATATATCATTTCATATCACTCTACTACTTCAAAGTAAAATCCACATAATCATACTCTTATATATATATATATATATATATATATGTATATGTATGTATGCCAACTAATTATTTGTTTCAAATTTTAGATAAATAGCCATTAAATATAGGGAAAAAGGACAAATATACCCCTGAACTATCGTAAATGGTATGCAAATATCCTTCGTCATACTTTTGGGACATTGGTGCCCTTGCCGTCCAAAAAATAGAGCATATATACTCTTTATACTAATGGACATACACGTGTCATAATTTTATCAGCCGATTAATATCGAATTGACGGATAAGATTGCGCCACGTGTCCCTATTCTCATATATACTCTAGTTTTTAGACTACAGGGGCATCAATGTCCCACTAGTATGACGGAGGGTATCTGCATACCATTTACGATAGTTCGAAGTATATTTGTCATTTTTCCCTTAAATATATGACATTTCTAATCATAATAACGTGGTGCAGATATGATATACAATCATTTTTATGAGATGTCTACCTTATTATTATTCATAAAAATTAGACTTTATCAAAAAACAATATAGGGTAAAAATAGAGAAACAAATTTAAACAAGTGAAGTTCAGTAAGTAGTACTACTAATTCTTCATTTGATCTCAACCCTTTGACTTGGAAACTTTTTTTTTTTCTAAAATTTATGTTAGTGATTACATTTATATGTAATCAATTTTTTTTCTACAATTTTTGTTCTTTCTTAAAGCAGAAAAAGTTTCAAGTAGAATATATACTTTAAAGGTGTTTTTATGGAAAGGATATTTTTCGAATATGTTTACCCTTAAGAGATATTTGTTGAAAGTTAACTAGACCACGGACCACCATTAAATATATATATATACCCATGTACGATCAATTTTCTGAATGAAAGAGCACAAATATGAAAAAGTTTTAACTTATGAATAATCACAAATTTTCTTGTCTTTTTAGTTGTAAAAAGTATATAATTGGACGACAATATTTCTTTTGGTTATAATTAGAGGTCTACTAAATAAGTAAAACTTTCTTCACTTTTCAATTCATCAAAAGTTCAAAACATTAATTTCTTTGATTTGATATTTTATCGTATGCACATAATTACAAAATTTTAGCTTTTGACAAAAATCGAAAGCATGGCTAGTTAAAGCAACCGTTATTGTTCGTGACCAAATTAAAGAGATTTCACTTGTTCATTGTAAATTTGCTTTTCTGTATAACTACTTGTACTCAACTAAACTAATTTATCAAATATAATTATTTTTTAGTTGTACAAGTATTGAATCACTCTATCTATCAAAATTTTAGATATATAGCTGGATTGAAAAAATCCCTTAACATTATTTTTTCCACTATGTATAATTTAAACTTTTATCTGTGATGATCATTTATTTTAACTGATTTCATTGATCATTACGTCATATCGTAGTGTGATAATTCTCAATTACTTAGATCTTTATCAGTTTGCAACAACATCTTTTTGAAAGATGAGAGAGCACCAAAGTTTTTTATTGCAATTTTCCTATAATTAAGGTCATCATGGATATATTATATTACATATGACATTTTAACAACTTTGGGTGAATTGACATCATTAGATTCCATGTGCCAATAGTTCCACTTCCTGTGCTGTTTAGGGACCTCCTACTCTTGTTTCTTTGAATTTTCAAAATTATTTTCGCCGAAGATATAACTAACATTAATTATGTGAGATTTGTTAAAATAAATATACCTATAATCTAGCATGGTTAAACGATATTTTAATTTGCATGAAAGATAAACTTTCTATTTTATTCTCAATGACATACTTTTATAATTAAAAAAGAGTTTAATTTTTAAATTACTATCCGTTAATTAAAATGGAAGAAGTAATTATACAAATATGAACCTTGTTTATTAGATAGAAGTACCCCACCTATAATTACACGTTTGCTAATAATTAAATATAGCCTAGTTTGTTAATTAATTAGTAGTATACTTTTTAAGGAATTGAAAGTCAACTTAATTCATCCATCGGCCTCAAGTTGATAGCAGTAATTAAAAAAATATTTTATTTGATTGATAGAACTATTAAAAAATCTTTTTTTTGATGGAACCCGTCAAAGGTTTTTAACGA
This sequence comes from Solanum stenotomum, assembly GCF_019186545.1. NCBI lineage: Eukaryota > Viridiplantae > Streptophyta > Magnoliopsida > Solanales > Solanaceae > Solanum > Solanum stenotomum. The sequence continues at coordinate 10,663,589 of NC_064290.1, read as the reverse complement.
TAAATATTGTTTAAAAATTAGAGATAATAATAAGATCAAATCACAATCACAGATAGATAGATACAAAAATTAGTAAGTTATTTTTGAAGGTTGAAAAATGTTATTTAGACTCGGAGATTTAGTTGGAAATAGATATACCTTCTTCTTTATTGATTAAATATGTTATCACCATCAATTTGTCTTAGCGGTTTCTTACAAGATCCTTTCTATACGGGGAGTCTAGTATTCTTTTTCATAACAATTACATCTTTCACTCACACACGATGTGATGAATGTGTTGTCGTGACCGCTTAGACACTATTCATTTGGTACAAAGATTAATAAGTGCCTCAAATGCCCTAAACCTATTATTTTAAACACATATATATGGCTTCTCTGACCCTTTTGTCATTCTCATCTCAAATATGTCTCGTGTCCACACTTATAATGTCAACTGAAATAGGCATATAATAGACCGATCTGAGACACAAGCATAATGTGTGTATTTGACATGATCTTTATTTTTTTCGTCACATATCACTAACATTACTCTTCCAGGTCGTATTTTTGGATTCATACTAAAGTAGCATATACTAACACATCACTTAATGATATTGTCAAGTCATGTTCTTTCAAGGTCGTCTCAGACAGAAGTGAATCACTTGCCTTCCAATTTGCGGTATGAAATGCATTTTAGGGTGTATGTCGATTTTTGTTTCTCTACATTGTACTGATCTTAGTCCAAGTAAATCATTGAGCTCTACACCACTTTACTAGACTTCACATCTAGCTACAGGTATATATTATATATGGATAGTAAGAATCCATATCTTTGATCATTTTTTGTTGGATCTCATCCTAGTCCTTTACTAGAGTGATGTGTTCTTACTCGAAGTTTAAGCAAATTCTATATTTTTGAGATGATGTGATGAGACAAGTCTCAATGAGAATGTTGAGTCTTACATTCACAGAGTAGGAGAAAGGCAAACAATATCACTAATAAGTTGGGATGTTACATTATCTCACTAGTGACCATGCTCTTGCTCAAAGTTGTGTACACAAATCTCCCTCCTACTCTTACTGTATCTTCTGCTCTTTTCAAATCCCATATTATTCTCATCACAAAAAAACAAATCATGTCATAAGATCCCCACTAGGTTGAAATCAAACCTAATTCCCATTACTCTACTTTCATTTCCTCACCATAAATAATCAGTAATCTGAACACTATATGGCCAAACAAAACATTGTTTCATTTGTCTAAAGCATATCACTTTGCATAATTGAGAATAACACTGCTGCTTACAGAGGAAATATTTTTTCGATATTGTTCTCTAACTAGTTTCAAAAACATCTAGCTCATCAGTTAACTTAATTCTATGTTGTCATTTCAAATTATTCTACATGGATTTCTTCTCTGGGCTTCCATGGGTTTCTTGATCCCTATTGGGATTCTTGTAATAAGAATGACAAATAGATATGAAGAATGTGGAACAAGGCTAAAGATTATTCATGCTACTTCACAGGTAACTAATTTATCCCCNCTCGGAGATTTAGTTGGAAATAGATATACCTTCTTCTTTATTGATTAAATATGTTATCACCATCAATTTGTCTTAGCGGTTTCTTACAAGATCCTTTCTATACAAGGAGTTTAGTATTCTTTTTCATAACAATTACATCTTTCACTCACACACGATGTGATGAATCACATAGAGCCTGAACGTGTTGTCGTGACCGCTTAGACACTATTCATTTGGTACAAAGATTAATAAGTGCCTCAAATGCCCTAAACCTAGAGGTGTACATAGCCGGGTTGGTTCGGGTAATTCAAATATCAAACCAAATCATCTGTGTCGGATTTTTAAATATATAAACCAAACCAAATCAATAAAACTCGGGTTTTTCAACCTCGGGTTTTTCGGGTTGTTTCGGGGTTTTCTAGTAAAGTATTCATACAAACATATAATTTACTTGTACTTCAAATATTTCTTTAGTCCTACCAAAATTCAACTATCTAAGATGTTTCTTAAAAATATAACACAATATGATATGATTAATGACACTAAAATATCCAACAATAATAATAATAATAATGAAATCGCGTAAAACAAATATTGCAAATTAACAAGTCATAAAGAAAATGATCATAATTTAAAAGTACTAAATCATGCTAAAATTAGTTTTAATAAGTATTAGTTACATGACTAAATATTAAAGGAAATTAAAATTAGATTATGTATTTTAATTGTCTAAACCAATGTAAAACTAAAGAACAAATATTCAATATTATTGTCATTCTTAGTGTTGAATTGATTTTTTTTTTTTTGCATTAGTATTAATTTAACGGAAAAGGGTCAAAACTGCCCCCGAACTATATGAAATAGACCATTTATACCCTTCGTTACATTTTGGGATAAAAAATGCCGCTGCTGTTATCCTAAGAGACCACAAATACCCTCAAGAGTTAACACCCCAAATTTTTGTTGACGTGGCAAGCCACGTGAGACTAATCCTTCCACCTAAGCGTTGCCAACTAGGATTCACTACAAAAGAACTAGACCTTTAGCGGCAACAACAGTCGCCAGAATAGCCCAGAAAATCGTCACTAAAAGTTTTTAACATTAAATTCTAATTTTGTGTTTTTTTCTTCATTGTTTTTAAAAAACCAAATATGATATCGATTAAGTAGGAGTTTGAAGACACTATATGTTTTATTTTTATGTCATATGTAAATGTATAAAATGTACAATGATGCATTATATATATAGTAGGAGATTTGAATCGAGAAGTAATTTTGATTATTTTTCGTAGTAATATTGGATGTTTTTAATATGGATATTGCAAGTTATTTATTTTAGAAAATTAGGT